>NC_067482.1:83184512-83531595 GCF_947179515.1 Apodemus sylvaticus | reverse complement strand
AACCCAGCAGGTTCTGGTGGAAACTTTAGAACTAATAGTAGCGTACAAGGCTTGTGCCCTATCCTGAAGTGTCACAAAGCTGTGGATATCTTGTTATTTAACAGTGAGGCTGGAAGATCCATAAAGCTTGAAACCCTAGCACAGCACTGAATCAGAGGATGCCCCACAGACATTAGACTCTGGAGGGCAGGGGGGTAGAGGAGGGTTTGTAGAGATCATTAGTCAAGAGCAGCTCTAGACCTGGACCCTGGGGGTTTCCTTATAAGTGGAAGGGTAACACGACCACAGATCAAACAAGGACCAGAGGAAAGGAAGACTCAGCAGTGGCTTGAGGTTGCAATGAGTGTTGCCGGGCCAATCCCAAACCCTTGGTTCCCTGCATTGACCTCCCACTCTGACCACACCCCTTACCAATCTAAGGGTTAACTGTATGAGAGCATCTCCAGATTTCTACTCTGACACTTTAAGGGGATAATTTCCATTCTGGTGCTTAGGATTGGCTTCCTAGACAGTTGTGATTGTGTCCTGTGAGAGTCCCCTCTGCGGCTGTGGAGTAGACAGTCCGAAGGGCATTCAGATCTGCAGTGCTGAGATGGCCAGATCCACTGCTCAGTATGCCTGTCACACATGGCCAATGCTTCTGTTAGCTTCTTGGAATCATGGGGTCCCTCCCATTAGTCGGATGGGATGCTCTTGTGGAACATCTGGAGATGTGTTTCTTCTTCACGTGGTGTTGGCTGCAGCCCTACTCTACGAATGGGCGATTGTCAGATAGGAGAATTTCTCTAGATCTTATTTTTGTGGTATAAACAGTCATGAAGAGGTTTGCCAAAGATCATGATATCTGCAGGAAATATCACTGATGGGGGTTTGTCGTAACGAAACCCAGCTAACATAGCTGTGCATAAGGAGGTTGAGGCAAGCAGAGATGTGGAGAACCAAAGGAGGACTACATGTATGTTCCAGGGTGGTAGTCGTTTGCCATGGTGGCTAGTGACGAAGGCGATGCCAGTCCGAAGTTGAATAGGGCAGGCAACCTTCAGAAGAACTTTCCGTATAGTGCTGCTGGGTCAGTCAACTTTCCTTTCCCTGTGGTAAGATACCCAGCAGAAGCAGCATAAAGGCCCAGAATTTTATTTTATCTCACACTTGCAGAGAGTTCTCAGTTCATTGTGGCAGGGAAGACTGGTGACGGCAGCTTGCATAAGGCTGTTTCTGTGGCATCTGGCAAGAAGCACAAAATATGGATGGGAACTAGGGCAGGTATAACCTTCAAAGGCTTACCTCTAGTGAGGTACTTCCATCTATCTAAACATTCATACATCTATACATACATACATCCAAACATCCATCTATCCAAACATCCATCCATCCATCCATCCATCCATCCATCCATCCATCTCTCTAAACATCCATCCATCCATCCATCCATCCATCCATCCATCCATCCATCCAAACATCCATCCATCCATCCATCCATCCATCCATCCATCCATCCATCCATCCATCCAAACATCCATCCATCCATCCATCCATCCATCTATTCAAACATCCATCCATCCATCCATCCATCCATCCATCCATCCATCCATCCATCCAAACATCCATCCATCCAAACATCTGTCTGTCTATCCATCCATCCATCCATCCATCCATCCATCCATCCATCCATCTATCCATCCATCCATCCATCCATCCATCCATCCATCCATCCATCCATCCAGACATCCATCCATCCATCTATCCAAACATCCATCCATCCATCCATCCAAACATACATACATCCAAACATCTGTTTGTCCATCTGTCTGTCTATCCATCCATCCATCCATCCATCCATCCATCCATCCATCCATCCATCCATCCCTACCACCCATAGGCTCCCCAGCCTTCATGACAGTGGTCTGAGTGTGAACTGAGTTGAAGATGAACAAATAGGGAGATTTCACATCCTAGCCAGGACTGTGGCAGGGTCCTTGTGCCCATCTATGCTTCGTAGTCTATTGTGTTTGAATCAGAATTGTCTGTGAGGACTCTGCCTTCAAAATCTCCCAACTTTATTTTTATTTGTTCTTAACACAGTGACTAATTTTATTAGGACAGCTTTCTTAATTAATATACATGCAGCCCTTTCCGAGCCCTGCCTACTCAGCTGATTAGGTGAAAAGCACTTCATGGAACCCCTTGTATGTTGTTAAGAGATGGTGACCCAGATGGATGTCCAGTTCTACTCTTAAAGAGCTCCTCCTCTTGATGATAAACCCAGGCCACACACTGCTGTCACCCAAACTCCAGAGGACTCCTTTCATTGACTCCATGATGCAACAGTTGTGTGGCATTTTAGGTGCAGTGTGGCAGAGCCAAGGGCAATGGCTCTCAATAGCTATCTGAACCCTGAGAAGCCTCTGCTCTGTATTCAGACCCGTAATCCAGTCAAGGATTATTTATTGACCTTTGAAAATGGATAGAACCTGTTGGGAAAGAAAGTGTGATGTGATGCTGCTGTGAAGGACGAGTGCCAGGCCTTGCTTCCATCCCATTAAGAAGACTTTTATTAGTATTTTATTATTTTATTATTATTTTATTATTATTATTATTTATTTATTTATTTATTTGTTTGTTTGTTTGTTTGTTTATTTATTATTGCTGCTGCTGTTCTTGTTTTATTTCCCGAGTGGTGCTAGAGAAACTGTCTGAAAATGTATGTCATTCTGTCGTGTTGAACGAAGTGGCCTTGTGAGTATTGAAGTGATGGCCCTAGGATTGTGCGGTATCACTGCGATTTGGGTAAATTTTGACATTTGTCCTCACCTCTCAGGCTCCAGCCTATGCACTAGCCTTGGGTCTTCCTCTCAGGAGGAAGCAGGAACACCATCTCCTGAGACACCCTTGGGTGCTTCTCTCCACCCTCCAGAGCAGGACACTATGGGAGTTTGGCAGGTAATGGAGACTGGGGTAGTCCATATGTCCTACTACAGTCCGGCCATCACGCCACCTCACTCTTGCACCACTTTCTCCTCTGCATTGCAGTCACGGGTGGCACCTGTAGCTTTCTCCAATGACCTCACCCTCTTAGCTAACACACAGTGACTCAGCCTTATCCTTGGAAGCCCTCCCCAGGGCTGGGACCTTTGCACTCCAGTCTCACCTGTGGGACTAGCAGCTCAGTTCATGCTTTGCCTTTCATTGTCTTCCCTGAGATCGGAGCCAGGGCGTGGCTCCCTCCACACAGCTCCTTTTCACACTCTTGTGTGGAGGGAGTGTCTTGTGTGGAAACCCTGCTATAGTGAAAGTTTGCTCTCAGACACCTTCTCACTGTTTCCTTCCACTAAGGTACAAATGGCTGCACAGTGGTGACCTCGCAGGTACACCTGCCTGGCTGTCTTCTATGTCCTCCGTGGGAATACCATCCCTCTCAGTGCCAGTGAGATGTGAGATTGCAGCTTTATTTCTACAAAGCCTGAGATTGTGTTTCTCATTTCTGCCAAGTCCAGGAAAGATTTTTGACTACAGTATTTTGCTCAATGGGATATAAAACAGCAGAGACAGGGGGATATAAAACAGCAGAGACAGGGAGCTGTGATTAGGGGAAAGCCAGTGGCCCTTCCTCTTGTGTATTTAGCTGCTGCGTTCCCAACCCCTGGAACATCTGCCCCTTCCTCTCACTCTTGGCTAAATGGTAGCTCCCTCTTTTCTCTTGGAGATTTAAAATATACCAAGAAAGGAATCCAGGTCAAGCCTGTGGGGCTGTGGCCTACATACTCCTCTTTCGAAAATTTAGGAGTCAAGGGGGAGAAAATTTGTCTGTGAATGCATTTTAAGGGCAAAGGGAGGAGCTTTGGAAAAAAAAAAAAAGGTTCATCTAGAACAGTCTTTTCAGCCAGGTCTTCTGTGTAGCCAAGCATCCCTACCCTGCCTTGCTTGTCAGAGCTGCCTCTCCAGGTCCCTGCACCCTGGGGCTCTGCACTGGGGTAGGACCAACATGCTCAGTCCTTATGGAAGTATCTCCTGCTGATTATAGTGGAGTTGTTTTGGAACAGTGATATTTCCAGGTCTGGTAACTTTCTGACTTCAGTTCTGCAGCTTCGGGACCCTGTGTTGGTACTTAAAGGGCATCCCTTCTCTATCTAGCCTCCTATTCAAGCCCTCCCCCAGCCTCTGGGCCCACCTTTATCTCTTTATAGTCTTCATATTGGGTTCTTCATAGAACTTTATTTGAAAGTTGAGCTCAGTCTTTGGCAGTTGGAAACCACCGCCCTGTGTGCCTTTTTCTGGTATCTCGGAGTTGAGATTGTTTTTTAAGGTTCACATGTAAGACTTGTGATATCAAACACACACTGCAGTATTTAAACAGTCTTGCCTTCCCCCTGTAGGTTACAGGACAGAGAGTAAAAATAGCTTGAGGCTTATAGGTCCCGTGAAGGGTGGGGCATGAGGGTAGAAGGAGAAAGGTCAAGGCAGGGAGTGTGCTCTACACTTGAACTAGATTTAGCCTGGACTGAAGACTTTATTTTTTTAAATCTTTTAAGCCAGCGAGCTATTGGAGATTCAAGGTTATTGTAATGGTTGTATTACCTAAAAGGAGCATCTAGGGACCTCAGACCTCAGATCCGCTTGGTTTACACTGTGAATAGGAACAGCTTTGGCTACTTAGATGGATCAAAGGTCTGTTTATACATGGTGTTCCTTTCTCCCACAAGAGCTGGACTATGTGGAGAGGGCTCCTTAGCTAGAGCAGAGTTCTGAGACCCCCTTGGATGCACACTGATGACCTAGCAGAGTCTCCTTTGCTTCAAAGTGTGGAGGCCTATGAGCCAGGGCAGGAGACACGTATGGTCCTGGATGTGTGAACCAAGGAGGATCAGAGCAAGTTAGAAAGAACTGATTGACATACGGCTCAGAAGAGAGCGATGAGGGAGCCCGGGAGTTACTGAGGCTGAGATTACAAGCTACAGCTTTAAAGATGAAGTCCACAAGAGGTGGGACCAGGAATACAGAGGAAGCTGTTGGTCCTAGAGGCTGAAAGCAGGACCTAGACATGGGAGGGGGCCTTGAAAATTCTCTTTTGCTTGTCTTGCCCACACTTGGCTATTGCAGCTATATGGCATGTCACGGATAGGGTGGGCATTTGTCCATGGAAGTTACTTTCATATCCCAAGAGCAAAAATAAGCCAGTTTTTGTTGTTTTTGTTTTTTGTTGTTATACACAATAATGTGTTACCAGTAAGGACAAGTAGCATTGAGCTCTTCGATAATTTATCATGAAAAACTGAAATAATGCAGGGTTTATGGTTGTAACATTCTTAGAAAATTAGATTATGAGAACTCAGTAATGTTCACTTTTGCCACTGAGCAGAGTTTTACCTGGAACCTGTTCTCTGAAATTACGCCAAGTGGCTAGGGCGGTAGTGGCACTTGCTGTCAATTCAGGCTTAACCTTTCATTGCTCACTGGTGTCATGCCCACACTTTGCCTGTGGACCAGGATCAGGCCCCATTGTTTGCAGGATACCGCAGGGATGTTGTGTGGGCCTGGGAAGAATGACAAAGAGGAAGGAGTTACCCATGGATGGGTAGTCTGAGTAAGAATGGAGGCTACAAGGAAAGCATCCTCTCAGCCCTGGGCTTCATTCATTGTCACACATAAAGCTGGGCAACAGCTCTCTTTACTTATACGACCCAGGGCCTGGTCACCTGGGGAGCAGAGGCAGAGTTCTGGGGGAAACTGATCAAGGAAAACCTACCAGCATGTGTGCACATGGGGCAGGCTATGGACACAGTGCATATCGCTCATTGTTAGTATTTCAGTGCTGGGTGCTCCTGGCCAATGCAGAAGTAAGGCTGTAAGGGCTACTGACTGTTGCTATCGCCATTACTGAGTGAGTAACGCATTTAATCCTGACCAGGTTTCAAAGGGTCAAATAACTTATTGGTAGATCCTAGAACAGAGGCCTGGTGTAATGGTTGTGATGCTCTGGCCCTTCATAGGCACTGGACAGCACACCAGTGGAGGCAGGGAATAGAAGGGACTTTGTGTGCACACATGTGTGGGCACGTGTGTATGCATGCACATGAGCATGCATGTGTGTATCCAGGGCAGGGGACTTGAGGTCTGGTGGCTGGTACAGAGTAGAGGACTGGGAGTGAGCTCCCAAACTGTAGCCTTTCTTGATGTACTAAAGAAGGAAATGTTTTCTTCTGGGAGCAACTGACAGATGAATGGGAGCCTCTGGGTCAGGAAGGCTTAGAGGTAATTGCCAGTGACAGTGGGAAGGTGCTGAGGGTCAGTGTTGTGTGCAGTGATGCTGTAAACCCTCATTGCAGAGCCTCCTGTGATCTTAGAGCTGTGTTCCTGAGCTGAGGGAGATAGCAGTCCCAGGCGTTCATGCTACTCTCGGTATGAATGTGGTGCTGGACTTAAATCTTCATTAGCTCTCTCTCCGCTGTACTCAGGAAAAGAACCTGATATATGTAGAGGTGTACATGGTGGTGTTGGTGGAGAAGAACAGAAGCTGCCAACCCTCTCAGCTGTGTGGGAAGGAGACATTGGCCACCATGTTGATGGTACTCAACATGGTTTTCAGTTTGGTAAAACATTAGGATTGTGTTACCAGGAATGTTACATTCAAGCTGGGGTCTAGAGAATCAGAGCCATGGAGATACCTGTGATAGGTGAGCTTAGACCACAACTGATCACTGATATGGGCTCAGGACTGGCCAGGACCAGGAATAGTGACCATGGCTGGACAACAGGACACCTGGAAGCATAGGCTTCTGGAGATAAATGAAGTTTGATGATCAAATCTTGATTTGGGGCAGTTGGAGAGAGGCGAGGACTTGGGGGTAGAGCTGCCTTGGAAGGTTCCATGGAGACCAGGGTCGGGCCAATGGGTGGAAGGATATTGCAGTGGTGTCTCGGGGCTCAGTATTGTGGGCTGCAGGGAAGCCGATTCAGGAGGAACAATCTTGAGAAGACACCTCCCTGTCATCTAGGTCTAGAATTGCCACCATCCTCAAATGGAGCCTTCTACATTACCGCTCATTTCTGATCCTGCTCTCTGGTCTCTGGAAGCCATTCTTTCTTGCTCTGGATTGCCCCGGCTTGACATTTCACATCAGTGGAACTTCTCAGTCTTCTGTGACTCATGCTGCCTGTCCCAAGTTTCCAAGGTTCCTCTCTGTATTTCATTCCATTAGAGCTCATGAGCGGTCACCACCCCTCCTGTACAATTATGGATCATGTTGCTATGACCATTCTTTGGTGTGCATTGCCATTAGGCTATTGTTACGTCTGTGGTATTTCCAGTTACGCTTTTACTGTCCTCTTGAAGTGTCTTGTCCCTTTCCGGAATCCCAGGCATCACAGTAACCCTTTTCCATGTCTCTGGAGTGCCCACTTGGCCAACCACTTTCAGGGACACACGAGAAGCCCACTCCAGCCTTCTCTTCATTAGGTATATGATTTCATGCACGGGATCGAAACTGCTCAAGGTTAAGGGTTTGGTGCTTTTCAAAGCCCCCAGGACCACAGAGCTGCCGTCTGGCCCGACTTCAGCAGAGCTTCAAAGGAGCACGTTGTTTCCTGAGGCATCAATGCTAACAGCTTAAGCAGGCTCATGTAATCAAAACCCACTGCTGGGGAGTCTATGGAAACTGAGAGAGAGGACTTTGGCATGCCAGCCCAGTGGCCACAGGAGCAAAGTAGGACTGGGGGCCAAGTAGATGCTGGTGAGTGAAGGCTTGGGGAAGCTCATTTGTAATGTCACCACCTGCACCCTCAGATACTAAAGATAGAGGACCAACCCGAACTCTAAGTAACTTCAGTCTCACTATGAGAAATGGGGAAAGGGATCACTGGCAGGTATAAATGATGTCTTGTTTTCTTTGTTGTTGCTGCCCTAGCTGCTGTTTTTCCTCCACAAATTTGGGATACAAAAATTTACACACTCAAGGTTCTTGTGCCTTGGAAGACACAGCTATGTCTGGACATTCTTAACTCGGACCCAGAGAGGCCTCAGATGCTCTAAGGGGACACGGGCATTCATTTCAGTCCCCAAGCTAGGTTATTCAAACATCTCCTAATCTTTTTTTTTTCCCTCTTGATGTGGATTCTTTGAAGGGAAAACAGATTGTGATTAGCAAATCCCTGCCTTTATTGCAGTGTCCTTGCTTGCTGAATGAGAACAATGACCTTGCTTCCCTTGGTGGGAAGGGGTGTTACTCAATACCCTCTCCCGAATTCCACGGTTAGTAGAACTTCTTGCACAAGAAGTGCATTATGTCCTATCGTGGAGGAGATCCTTTTTCCCCCCCGGGGGTGAACGGAGTTTATCTGAGATCTTGTAAGCTGTGTATGCTTCTGTTGAGGTCTTGGGTGATTTATTGGAGATAAGTCTTGCCCTCCGCCTATGCGCCCAGCCTGGGCTTGTCTTTCTTCCTTGCTGAATGACTGGAGACATTTGTAAGGGTTCACATTGTGTTGTAGGAACCTCGTGGAATCAACCTTGGCTATGTCTGTTCTCTCTGCTTATTGTAGAGGCACGTGGTTGTGCTGGGACTGATTTCAGCCAAGGTGAGAGGGCATTGGCTGAAGCCCACCTAAGTTGAATATAAGGATACCTGGGATGGAAAAGACTTGCCTATAGAAATCATAAAGGTTAATACTGACACCACCCTGGGTGCCGTGTGGAGCACAGAAGACAAGCACCTCCAAGAGGGGTATGTCCCATAGAGATTTTCTGTCTGGATCTTTGAAAGAAAGCAAATAAACGATAAAGCTGGTTTGTTAAACGCACCAGTGCTGGCTGCTGAGCACTGTACAGGCCTCTGGATCCGCCCCCTCAGCCTGAAGAGTTCAAATTTCACTCAACCTGATTGCATCAAGCCCCGCCCTCATGTTTACATTGCTCAGGCCCTCTTGGGCAAAATCAAAGTCCCCGCAGCCGAGGAGATTCTTGCCTTCTGCACTAGCTGGAGTGGGAGGCAAGGTGCTCTGGGAAGGAGGCAGCACCCAGGATGCTGCCCAAGATTCCCTTTCCTAGAACCGGCCAGACTCTTGACGGAGTGGTTGAGGGTTTAGAAGGAAGGTAAGCAGTGAGCGTGAACGTGTGCTTGCGAATGTCCCTCTGGCTTTTGTGAGCCTCCAGGTGTGTGCTCTGAGACTTGCCAGGTTGCTCTTGGGGGGGGAAAGATGATGCTGGCCAGAGCTGCAGAGATTGTACAGTGGAATGTGGAGAGGATCTGAAACCCCTGCTTGACGTGTCCAGCAGGACTAATCTAGGAAATCGCAATCCGGAGAGTCTGTCATACCTGCTGCTTTGAGGGAACCGCTCAGGGCGGCTTGCGGCAGAAGGGTCTGTTGTGGGGTGTATGTTCGACCCTTCTGGCCCGCTCTGTGGCTCATCTGCCCAGCTGACTGGCCTGAGGATCCTGCTCTCTATTTTTCTTGCCCTGATTCTGTTTCCTGTTTAAAATGTCTTCAGGGAGCTAGGTCAGCAGGTGCCAGGATGGGCGCTTTGACTCCGTGGCCAGCATTTGAGGGTTTAGGGTGTGTTTGTATGTTAGGGGCACCTGGCCCTGTTTTGGACCTACTGTCACAGACATATTGTGATGCCTCACCAGGAAAAGTCAGTGCCTTAGATGCCAGGCACTCCAGCTGCTCTTGGAGGAGGTAGGGTGTGTGGGGCATGGTTTCTTTCCACATTGCTCAACACACTGCTGACCTGGTGTGTCCGTGTGGAGATGGTTCTCACTTTTGCTTCCAGTCCTTTCTTTCCTGATTTACAGTTGTCCAAGATCGTGAAGCTTCTCCTCCAGGTTTCTCCAGTGTCCTGCCAAGGGCTTGGGGGGGGGGGGGGGGCCAAGGACAGGTACCGTCAGTAGGAGTCCCATTGCTCTGTCCCTGTCCCCACAGATGTCTTCCCTGCCCCTGGCTTTCACACCTTGCCATTGAGAAGGCTGTTTTGTGTTTAGGGCTCAGGAAGTGAAAGTGAAGGTGTAGATGAGAGTTATTTCTGGAACTCTGTGGCGAGAAATTGAGTCTACCTTCTACAGTGTAGAAGTTTATTTTGTTCTTGATTTTTTTTAAAGGAGGAAAAGGGCTGATTTCTTCATACTAAAAATATGTGTGCTGTAGATTATAGGTGATATTTTTAAACACACACACACACACACACACACTCCTTAGCTCTTGGTGGCTGTGTGATAAAAAATAATTCACTACAAAGCAGGAAATATTTAATTAGCACAGAGGCAGAACCCTGGTGCAACAAACTAAAAGCCAAGCTTGTCTTAATGAGAAGCTGTAGTACTCTGATTACAAATGTTTGCATTTGTAAGAGACTTACAAAGAAGAAAGAGTCACTTCTGGAAATTGTTCCTGCTTTTGCTTAGGAGGTGACATCAGAAAATGTCTCCTAATGGTGGAAAGTGGGATTTCCAGTACCTGAGCCCACATTAGATCCCAAGAACGTGGGTGCTTTGGGGGACATGCATCACTCATCCCCGCCTTGTACTCTGGGACAGCCTTGATTGTAGGATGGTGATGGTGATGGGCTCTCCCATGCCCAGAGATGGCATTCTGGTCCCCCTGTCACTACTAACCCTGCCAGCGCCATGCACCATGCTGTATCTGTCAGTGTGCTGTCTGCTGTGAAACTCGTGGGTTCATTTGTTATACATGCTACAGCTCATCTGTCAGCTCCCTCAGTCAAGAAGAACGGTCTAGAATTTTAAGGAGAGGTTAGGTGATACGTGGTCAGGACTCCTCAGGTCCACTGGGTCGTCCTGGCCTTGCCCCTGGGAAATCAGCTGCGGACTGTATCTCTCCGTACCATGACCTGGACTCCTTGGGTAGGAGGGGACCATGCTGGCTACTCCAGAAATGATATCTTACCCTTTCAAGGAGGAAGCAAAAGAGAAGAGGGCAGATGGGGCTTAACTGGAGGCTTGAAAGAGGGAAGGGGACCACAGAGCAGGATGGGCCCATTGCCTTAGGCAGCTTCTGTCCCACTCTCCCTGTGGAGGTTGTAATGGAAGGAAGGAAGCTGTTGAGCTTTCACTTATGTGAGGAACATTCCACAGCAGTGCTAAACCAGACAAGGTGGAAGTGTTCATGGACCAGAACATCCTCACAGCCCTTTGCAGCCTGCCCTCTCCCCTGGCCTTGCATCCCCCAGATGTTCCCCTCCTGGAGTCCCACGATTGCAGCCTTTGAGCCTGGTGGTATTATCTTCAGAGAGGCTGCTGGTGGCCATGTGTTCTTAGCGGCAGTCTTTTCTTCTTCCTACAAGCTTTCCTGGGAGGACTGTTCCTTTTGGGGTTATGTGATGGGAACCTATGGTGGCCTCAATTTATCTCACCGTCTGAGTGCCCTTGAGCGAGTCGCTTTAGCGCAATCTGAAGGAGATGTGACTGGGCGATAGTCACTGGGGAGAACCTGCCTGTTCCTTTAGGATCCAGGAAGGGTTCCAAACTGTAGTGCTGACCGAGACCTCGGGCTTGTTAACTGAAAGAACAGAAATATACCTACGGCTTCAGTTTAGGAAGCTAAACACAAAACGGACCATCAGCACAAGTGCATGGAAAACACTTGAGTTCCGACTTGGCATGATTGGACGTGTCGAGAGTCTGGGAGGGAAAGCCCAGCACTCTGAATGGTCTCCAGGGACCGAGCATGCAGGAGTATGAACGTAGCATAAGTAGCTTAGCTACTTTATCTGTGGAAGCCAGAGAGAACATTCCTTTCCAAAATTAAATTGCTGATTTTGTGTTTGGCTGGGAATGGAATGCAATCTGAAGGAACCAAGAGATTTGACTTTGCAAGTAGACAGTGGTCTTAACTTCTGATGCTACATAGAGTTTGTCCTCTTCTCCCCTTCCCTCCCCTCCCCTCCCCAGCCCTCTCTTCCTCTCCCCTCCACTCCCTCCTCTTCCCTGTATATGTTTTTTTTTCCTGCATGTATCTATGTGTACAATATCCAAGTACACCTGGTATCCCAGGAGGCAGTAAGAAGGTACTGGATGCCCTGGGACTAGCGTCCCAGTGGTGAGCTGCCTTACAGGTGTTCTGCTCTTGATTGCCAGGCCGTGTCTTTGGCCCCCATGTTGGCCTTTTATAACTGTTTGGCTTTAGTTCAGCTGCCCTTAGCTTCTCTCTCCATCTGTAACTTGGGTCTTCCTTCTTGGCTCAGTGGATGCTTGCCAATCAAGCAGTTGTCCCTGGGGTCACAGGGACGTCAGTTTATCCTTCAGCTGAGTTACAGGAGAGGGGTGATACGGGATCATGGCATCTCTGATCGGGTTGTGGAGATCTCTGAGCCTCTGGTTCAATGAGAACAGTCACAGGAGGATGTATTTCCTCTGCACCCTACTCTGTGTTTCTTTCAGTGTATCCACCCACGTGCCCACCTCCCTTCCACTCCTATTTCTCTCTGTTCCTCAGTGGATGAGTAGTTCTGAGCCCTGGGCTTTTACTGGGATCTCGATATTTCATTTACATCTGGAAGTCTGCATATGCTCAGGAAACACACATGATATAACACACACACACACACACACACACACACACACACACACACACACACGCTGGCTTGGGGGGCAGGACAAGATTTTTCTTTGGAAGACTTATGAGAACACTGATAGCTCCTTTGAAACAAAAAGATTCTTTTTGAGCAAATCTGTCACAAAAAAACAGAACATGGGACCCATAAAGTCAGGGCCCAAAGGCACTAAAGACATGTGAGACTTATGCTTCCTTGGTGTCAGTAGCTTTCTACTGGAGGCGGGGCCAGTGGGCCAGTTCATGTGTATAAGTCTCCAGGACTTGACCTTCAACCTTCTGAAGTCTGCAGTCCCCGACTCCTTTCTCATCTCAGTCTGCACATTCATGCAGACACAGGTCTGTGCCTTCCATTGTCCTTTTCCAGGAAGGGAAGGGATGTTCTCATTTTCTTAAAAAAGATTATTTCTCCATTTTAATGGTGTGTGGTTATTCCGGCCTACATGTGGGTCTGTGCATATGAGTGCAGGGACCCATGCAAGCCCTGCATCCAGACCCCTTGGAGCCAGAGTTACAGTCAGTTGTGGGCTGCCTGCTGGGTGGGTGCTAGGAACTGAGCTCAGCTCCCCATGTCCTTAACTGCTGCTGTATCTCGCACCTGCTTTGTTTGCTTGTTGTTGTTTTTGGTGGTGGTAGGAGAGGTCTTTTCTATTTGAAATATTTTGTGGGTGCCTCTCCCTGGTTGTGGGAAAGCCACATTTTCCCCCTAGGGTTGGAGCTGAGCGTAGTGCCTCAGGCCTGTCGGCCCTGCCTTTTGGGATGCTGGGCAGGAAGTAAGCAAATTCAGCTGCCTAAGTGTCAGGAGAAGCTTGAGGCTAAATTTAGTGAGACCCTGTATCAAAATAAACAGGGAGAAGGGTTGGGATCAGGTCTTTGGTAGAATTCTTGCACAATATGCATAAGGCCCTGGATTCATACTGTAGGACTGCTGGGCCGGAAGAGGCTTGGGGGGAGGGAGTAAAAGAGTGAGTGTGAGAGGCAGGGAGGTAGGAGAGGAGTGCCCTCTCCCATGTGGAGATGCTGGAACAGCTGTGTCATGGTCCTCAAGGAGACGTGAATGTCCTGTCTGTTTTGATCCCCCTGGTTCTCTCCCAGTCCGTAACCTCCCCAGAACTGTTTAGCATAAGCCCTTCTGCACTATACAGGTGTGCGATAACCAACCCTGGCCACAGGGGTGTCATCATCAGTCAGCATACAAGCTGCTTCTGAAGGGCCGACTGCTTCCTTTCGGGCTGACTGGGCCTGGTGACAGCGCACAGGGAATGGGGTCACAGGTTACCTTGGATGTGAGCTATGGTGAGCTCCTTTCCCTGTGTCTGTCTAGAATGCTGGGGTTCCCAGGTAGGTCCTTCTTTGGCTCTAGGAACTTAGTCTCTGTCTTCAGAAGGAGGCTGGCTTCAGACTGCTTCCGTGTGTCTGTCTTTTGAACCAAGGGAAGTGTGAAAAATCTGCCATTTAAGCAGTTGTCCTTGTAGTTTCAGATTCCACATCCACAGAGTCAACTCAGTAATCAAGAGTTGACACTACAGTCACTGTTCTTACAGCTTTTGCATAGAGATGCCTTAAAGCACATGGGAGGATGTGTGTGGAGTTCACACAAATGCTAACCCGTTTTCAACCAGGGCTCTGGGAACTCATGGGTCCCAAAAGATGACTGATGGAGAAAAGGAGGCGAGGGGTGGTGAGCGACAGTCCTCTAACTTCTTACCCTCCTGTACCTCCATCCTCAGACAGCAGCTCAGGTAGCACACCGTGTGTGATAGGATGAAGGATGCTGGGAACCCTGCCATCCTGTAGGGCCAGGGTGAGCCAGGGAGGGTCTCACATTGTCTGCACTATGAGGATGTGAAAGCAGCGACCACCAGCGCCCCAGAGCCTCAGCAGGAGCTTGTTTGACTGTATCATTCTTTTGGTCTGGATGGAGAACATGAGTTTCTGTAACACGTTTCCAAATCAGAGCTACAGTGTAAGGAGCTGTCTACCATAAGGAATGATGGGTGCCCTTTGATTTCAGCTCAGGCCCCTAGGGGCCTCCAACAGTGAGGTCTAGGCTCCTGTTTGGGTTGGTTGGCAACAGTGTGACTGACCAGTGCTCATGCTCATGTTTCTTTTCTAGTCAGGATGCTCTTGGTGTCTTAACAGTTTTGGGGTTATCTTAGACACACCAACATTCGGATGGGATGGCCTTTGTTCCCTATATAGCACTGGACACAGATGTCTGTGGAAGAGGGACTGGTCCCCAACCCTGGTGCTCAGAGCTCGGTGGGTCTCCGAAAGGAATGTTCACCTCACAGGTGGCTGGAGGGCGTGAGCCTGGAAATGACAGGCTACCGTTGACTCTGCTTCTGCTGAGCTCCATGCTGCCTTCATCCTTCTTGGCCTGATTTAGGGCACACTGGCCAGCCTGCCCCAATACCCCTCACACTGTTGGCTGCTGCCTCTTACTCAGTGGACACGCTAGAGAACTAACATTTAGGGATGTGGGTTTTTCTTGATTCTTTCGGAGTCCTGAGGTTGGTTGACTCCAGTTGATTTTCAACATCTGCTCCTTGTCCTGTGGAGGCCAGCACTAGAGTGAGGACCGCCTGCAAACACTGTCCACACCTTGCATGGACAGCCCCGCCTGGCATGCTGTCTGAAAGGCAGTCTTTATCTAGAATGCGGGAAGCTGGGCCCAAGGCTGCCGGCCATCTGCTTTGGGGCCCTTTGTTTTGTGGTGAGATGCTCAGGACAGGTAGCCTCTCCGTTATATGGTACACACTGGGGGCCAGGGCTATTCCCTCAGGTACCACAGGAAGCAAAGCTGAGGAAACCCCTGCCTCAGATCAGTGCAGCTTCGAATGAATGCTGCGCAACTGTGTGTGTTGGCATAAGATAAACGCCCAGCCAGGAAGGGCATGCTGAGGAAGAGGAAGCCGGGGTGGGGGAGGGGCAGAGTGCTGAGGGCAAAGGCCAGCGATCCATGGGGTGAGTGTGGAGGAAATGAATCTGAGGGAGCTGTTGGGCCTTCTCCATTGTAGAAAGAACTTTTTATTACTGCTCACGGGTGTCGACCTTACGGCTTGAGTGCCTCTAATGTGTGCTTCCTGGTTCTACTGATTCCACTGAGAGCCGGGAATGACTATTTCCTTTTAGCAGGGAAGGGCCCGGGCAATTCAAGGGATCAGGAATGAAAATTTCACAGAGAAATGGCAGAGTGGGGGTCTGGCCCTCTAGGATGAAAGAGAAGCTCAGGTGCCTGGTGTGTCCAGAGCTGAGATTCTTGTCTCTCTTGCTGTGTAGCCTTTTGCCAGGAGACAGGGTGGACACAGTGAGGGCCCAGGTCCTTGTTCTCCTCCCTGTGGCCTGCAGGCGCTCCGAAGCAGCCGGTACCTTAGGCAGCCTCCCCCACCTCCCGGCCTCCCTGCCTCCCCAGCCTCCCAGCCTCCACATCTCCCAGCAGGAGAGGCCAGCTTACGCTTTCAGTGTACACATCTTGGACATTTTGTGAGGTTGAGCGCTAGCTATGCATACAGTGGGAAGATCAGGGGATGTCTCTGGCTCTTGCTGGGGTTGCTTGTAGGAACATAACCGTACGCTCTCTGAGCTATATGGATTTAGGAGAGCTTCTCAAGGGCTCAGAACTGGACCTGGCTGAGATCCGGCTCCTAGCTGCTGCCGTGTTTCCTGAATCTACTATCATTTTAAGATTTCTTTTACTTGGGGATAATGATAGAGTCAGCACTTAAAATTGTATCCCACAAGTGGTGGCAGTGCACACCATTAATCCCAGCACTCGGGAGGCATAGTCTCTTAGTTTGAGGCTAGCCTGGTCTACAGAATGAATTCCATGACAGCCAGGGCTATACAGAGAAACTGTCTACAAAACAAAACAACAACAACAACAACAACAACAACAGAACACATACCACTCTGGCAATGCTTTGGAATTTGGTTCCTAGCACATCAGTAATTTCTGGCTGCATTCCGGTTTAAATTGGAAAATTAGAAGCATATTTTGACAGTTTATTCTTACAGTCCCTTTTCTTTTTAAGCCATGGTATCATTTAATTAAGATTTATGGAGGATTCCTACTTCAGACCTAATGGAAGCTGAAGATGAACTGTCTTAGCAGCATGCACTCTGACCTTGAAACGAATGGACTCCCTGCCTTTAGCTCTGTGTCCCAAGGATATGTGCTCTGGCTACCTGCCTTGTTCAGGGAACCGGAATAGCAGCCACCTGCAATTCTTCCGTGTGTGTGTGTGGGGGGGGGGAGGGGGCGCTTAGGGGTGGGGAGAGAGGGGTGAGGTGCTGGGTTTGGGGATGGAGGTGGGATATCTGTGTGTGTAGGTGTGGGGGGCATATGTGAGTAGGAGGCATGTGTATGTGGCGTGTGTCAGAGCGTAGCATCTGTGTAATTCTTATGCAGCAGAAAGTTCTCATGAGCATCCTTCTCTGCATGCTGTGTAGAACAGGAGGTATGCTGGGTCTTTGTGTATGTAGTTGAATTTCCTGTAGCAGAAGATCCCAGTGCCAGATGGCCCTGTTGCTTCCGTGGGGCCTGGCAAGATGCTAGTGTACCCTGCTGTTAGTTCTCAGGCCAGCCTCTCCACAGAGTCCCTTCCATCTCTTGTGGTGGGGATGCCTGGGTGGGAGAGCCTGGGACCGAGGCGTGGGCTTGTGTTGCTGTTTTCAGGGCCTTTCTACAGCCTTAGTGATTCTGCACATGGTTGCTTTGCTCTCTTTGTGAAGGTGACACTTGCAAATGGCTTTGGATTTAGGATCATCTTTCCAGGCATTTCCTTATGTATTTATAACAGAGCTGGATGTAGGACAAGCTTTCAGTCTCTCTGTCTGAAACCTGGCTCACCGTCACTTGCTGTGTAATTATTCTCAGGGCCGCCCATGAAACTTGGAATGTGTGTACTTGGCCTTGTCTGTGCAGGTAGGTGGTGTCGAGCTGCAGGTGCATCCAGGCCCCGGAGGAGCCTGGATTCTCAGTGCTTCCCACTCCTGACAGCTGTTTAATCTTAAGTTATTTACTCTCCCAGAGCCTCTGATCTCCTTAAACAAGCAATAACAACACGAGGGTCCACAACTGCACACTTGAGTCCAGCTTGTGTGCATGTTGCCGCTTGCCTTCTCTCTGAAGGCTTGCTCTATTTACAGCCTGTGTATGTGACTGCTGCCCCCAGAGCTTCCCTCCCCACCTTCGGCTTTAGAATGTGGTTGGGCTTCTTTAGGCTAGACTACACATCAGTGTTCTCCAGCCTTGTCTCCTGCTCTCTGCATGCTTGCCCTACAGTGCAGTTAAACTGAGAACAGAGCCCAGGCTAAGCCCGTCCTCGGAGCTGTGTTCTCAGGAATATGGGAGCACTTGGCACCGCACCCCTAAACCTCTCAGCCCCTTTCCCAATAAGTCAAACGATCCCGATATGTCCAGAAGCAGGCAGCAGTTGCTGAGGGCGACCAAGTGTCCAGCTGTTCTGAGGGGCCATGGGACACGTGCTCAGGGCTGGTCTCTCCCGAGCTGCTGCATGATTGGGCTCAGCAGCCAAAGGATGATAGGTGCATAGTGGCTCACACCTCGGGTTCTAGGCGCCTAAACTGCTTGGCTTTCCAGACCTTAGCAGCTCCTCTGCTATGGAATGCTTAACATTCCACAGTACAGAAAGTTCAGGAAGAAGGGGGAGGCTTGCCGGGAAGATGTGCTGACTGTGAATTCTGGCTTATTTTAGGAAGCTCTTGCTATGGCACGCGCTGTGTGGCCAAGGCAATTACAACTGCCAGTCAGCAGATTGTGGCTTGGGAATCTCCACATTCAGCCGCCGGGGGTCCTAATTAATAACAGCAGCAGGGGGTTCAGCTGTTCCTGCCCACAGTGTTTACGTGACATTCTGTGTAGTGTACGTGTCAGGCCCAAAGGATCCGACATGTGACAGTTATCACATGTTACCTGTGATAGGCCAGTGTTGGCCAGTGACCTTGTGCTGCTCTGTCCATAGGCTTTAAATCCTTCCCATTATCTTAACTTTCCCTTCCCACTGAGTTGCATATTTAGATTTTAGCACATCCCAGAGTACTGATGGGATAGTGGGCTTACCAGTGACATGGTGAACTTAACGATCATACCCTGCGTGTTAAAAACAAATTAGATATATCGATGGAAGTAGATAAACTGTTGATTCTTGGGAATTCAAATGAACTGAGCTGGGCTCCACATTCAAAATAATGACAATAATGGTTCAAAGAATGAAAAAAATCGCCAAACATCTTAATCTTAATAGATGTGTGTGTGTGTGTGTGTGTGTGTGATGTTTCTTACATGGGTGGGTAAGTATGTAGCTAAAGTAATAGCTCAGTGGTTAATCACTTACTAGCATGCATGAGACCCTGGGCTCCACCATCAGCATGACAAAGGAAACCAAGCAGAAAAGGCAGAAATGATTTTAGCTGAGTATATCTGATATATGAATTCTTCTTTATTGCTGCTTACTCTGCAGAAGATTATGTAGAGTTTGGGGACCCTAGTTGAGATTGCACTTGTTTTTTTTTTTCTTTTTTTTTTAAAGATTTATTTATTTTTATGTGTATGAGTACACTGTAGCTGTACATATGGTTGTGAGCCATTATGTGGTTGCTGGGAATTGAACTCAGGACCTCTGCTTGCTCCGGCCCTGCACACTCAGGCCCTAAGATCCATTCACTATTATATGTAAGTACACTGTAGCTGTCTTCAGACACCCCAGAGGAGGTGTCATTACGGATGGTTGTGAGCCACCATGTGGTTGCTGAGATTTGAACTCAGGACCTTCAGAAGAGCAGTCAGTCCTCTTCACTGCTGAGCATCTCTCTATCCTGAGACTGCACTTGTTTACTATTGAGTTGTATTATAGACTCACTCATCTGTCTAGATAAGTGTGTGCCCACTGTGGTAAGTAATACTTCCTTTTCTCCCTGGCTTACAGCCTGTCTCTTGCTTTCCCTACAGTGCTACACACACAGGGCCCAGTGGATGGCAGCCTGTATGCCAAGGTGAGGAAGAAGAGTGCCTCAGATTCTGCCATCCCTAGTAGCCCTCAGGGCATGCCAGCCACCAGCAGTCCAGACCACAGCGACCATACCCTGTCAGTCAGCAGTGACTCGGGTCATTCTACTGCCTCCGCCAGGACTGACAAGACCGAAGAGCGCCTGACCCCGGGAGCACGGAGAGGCCTGAGCCCTCAGGAGAAGGCTGAGTTGGACCAGCTACTCAGTGGATTTGGCCTGGAAGACTCGGCAAGCTCCCACAAAGACATGACGGATCTACGCAGCAAGTATAGTGGGACACGCCACGTGGTACCAGCCCAGGTCCACGTGAATGGAGACGCTGCCCCAAAGGACCGGGAGACCGACATTCTAGATGACGAGATGCCTCATCACGATCTGCACAGTGTGGATAGCCTGGGTACTCTTTCCTCCTCCGAAGGGCCCCAGTCAGCCCACCTGGGCCCCTTCACCTGCCTCAAGAGCAGCCAGAACTCCCTCCTGTCTGATGGCTTCGGCAACGGTGTTGCTGAAGATCACAATGGCGTCCTTTCTCCGGACCTGGGCCTTGGCGTAGACTCCCTTTATGACCGGGAACGGATGTGTGGGAGCCGAGAGCTGAAGCAGCCGCAGCCCCTGTTGAGGAAGCCCTCTGCACCCACCCCGGCGCAGGCCTACGGGCAAAGTAACTATTCTACCCAGACTTGGGTACGTCAGCAGCAGATGGTGACTGCTCACCAGTACAGCTTTGCCTCAGATGGGGAGGCCAGGCTTGGCGGCCGCAGTACAGTGGACAGTGCTGGCCTTGCCCAGCCCCAGCCCCAGCCCCACATCCCAGTTACTCCCACCCGTGGAGCAAGCAGCAGAGTGGCTGTTCAGAGAGGTATCAGCAATGGGCCAACTCCCTCCGACACACAGCAGCTCTGTCCTGGTAAAGCACTCCAGCCCAGATTTCCAGAGGACAGAGTCATGAATGGAGCACACCAGGAGCTAGACACCGGCCCCTCCCCAGGCTCTCCGACTCTGGATATTGACCAGTCCATTGAGCAACTTAACAGGCTGATCTTGGAGCTGGACCCCACCTTTGAGCCCATCCCCACACACCTGAATGCCCTTGGCATCTCAGCCAATGGCTCGATGTGTCCTGATGGTGTGGGAAGTGGGCTCCGGTGTGGTGGCAGGCTGGACCCTGTAGACGGCCCTGGCCGGAGCCCTGGGCGGCAAGGTGAGCTGATGGGGCGTTGGTGTCTGGTAGGAAGTATCCCATTGGGAATTTAGATTTGCTGAGACTCAAAATGGAGAGGCATCTTGGCAGTGTCTGCTCTCACGAGCCGTGGCCTAGAATCCAAGTGGTACCTTGGCACGATACAAGTTTGTTAGCAGAATTGAATGGTGGGAAGAAAGAGGCCTAAACTTGCCTATAAAAATTGTTTGGGGCAAGGGTGGTCTCCCCCCCCCCCCAGGAGGAATATCAGTGTCTTATTTCACATACTTGTCACTCCTGTTGGTAAGTGCAGCAGGTCATTTGAGACCACCAAATAGCCTGATCCACATTCCTCTGCCGCCTGCTGTGTAACTCAGAACCTGTGCATACGTTCTCTGAGCCTCAGTTTCCACAGCTGAAGAATCGGCTCAACAGCGAAACTTTTCTCATTTCAATAATGTTCCTTTAGGGGAGAGTACCAGGCGTCTCGGTGAGTCAGAAGAATTATTGGGCTCTTGAGTCACCCTCGTAGGAACAGAGGTTTGATTAAGCAGTCGGTGTCTGTAAACTGTCCTATTTACAAACGTCTCCTCTGAGCTCCTGGACATCATGTAGGCTGTTCATGGGTGGCAGGAGCCACCATGTCTTAGAGAGAAGCTTAGTGCTCATTGAGGACCGACCGAGGGAGACTGGAATATGGGGCAGAAAGTGAGAGTGTGGAGTGGCCTCAGAGAAGCTCAGACAGAGTACATCGGGTTCCTGGATTCTGTGATCTAGAACCAAGACCACAGACCACAGCTCTGCAAGGGTGATGGCCTCTGTGTGAGGACCATCTGTGTACTGCACCTTCTGAAGCTGCTGGGAGCTGGTGTGAGAGAACTCTGCGGGCCTTTCTGCCTTAGAACCAGGGCAACTGCACACTGGGGCAGAGGCTTCTTGGCAAGGCTAAGTTCTGTAGTAGTGGACAGTGTCCTCTGGCCAAGCCTGTCGGAGTGTTTCCTGCCGACTGCATCAGTGTGATGACTATTTCTTTGGGATCAGATTCTGTCAGGTGTTCCCTGTATGTGTTAACACGGGTCAGGAGGGTTTGAGAGACACCTTTGTCATTAGATGAAAAGGCAGAGACAGCAAACCCAGAGCATCCTGGGAAGGGAGTTAATGGAAGGGTCAGGGCTTGGCCTGATCTGCACAAGGTTATCCCTGGAGGGGACTGGCCAAGGTGAGGTGTCTACGAGAGGGGGATGAAGTGGCTGCAGGTAGTGGCAGGTAAGATGGAGCTGTGGATGTTGCTGGGACCGGGAGGACAAGAAAGGCAGTGCAAGAGAAGGCTGTCCCCATCTCCTCCTTCCTCCCACAGTGCGTTTCTGTGCTTCTCATGAGCATCTGCCTTAGCTTGTTTGCTAGTGATATTAATGGTAGAAGTACCTGCGTGGGCTGAATATTGCTTTAGGGTCCTGGCAGAATGGCTTAGTTCATCTTCCTAGTACCCTTGTTACAGGGCCTTGCTTCATCTTGCTCTTACGTCTGTGGAGGTTACTAGGTGATGTCAAGGCTTGAGTTCACATGGACCCTGTGGTGTAGACCTTGGTCTCTGCCCTCTTTGGAAGGTTGCAGCCTGGCTGATGTCTGGGTTCCCTCACCTCCTTCATGAAGGCAAGAACAAGATCCTTGTAGCATGGATCCTAGCTAGTGGTTGCATGGACTGCCAGCTAACTTGCATGCTGTTATCAAAGGACAGCGTTGCTGTGACTTTTGTGCATGCTGTCTATGGGAAGGAAGGGCTATCCCAGTGTCTGAGGATGAGAGGCGAGAAGAGACGCCAGGTTATATTATCTCTCCTGTGCTGGAATGCATCACTGGACAAATAGTAGGATCTTCCAGTTGGTAGGTACGTGTTTTCCCCAGTCCAGTTCTGAGGCTGTGGTGTTGCTGTTAACAACCCTGGCCATACGGCAGAAAGAGTAGCAGTGGCTGAGGACCTAGGCCAGGTCAATTCTTGTAGGCACATGAGCTCATTGAATTGAATACGTAAAGGAAATTCAGAGTTCTAAGGTTTCAGTGGAAACACTTAAGCAAACTCTATAACACTTTGCTTAACGGATGTTCTTGGAAGACTGTACTTGGGAAGAATAAATCAAAAGCCTTTCTTCCAGGAACAAAATTCCCTCCTGAGTTTTGAAAAAATTTACAAGTGTCTAATGGTGTATGTGGGCAGACACTGGACTCAGGCTCAGGTCCCTTTTGTCTACTTGACTGAGTACACTCCTGAGGGATACCCCACTCCTGTAGGAAAGGTATACCAGGGACTGGACTTTGTGAGAATAGTGCCCTTACATTGGCCTTCATTAAATTACAGAAGAAATGGGTCTTTACTAACTAGAGTTTTATTTTAATCTTAGATTCTCCTTAATTCCTCTTCTTGTATAATTATCAAATGAAATCACTTTTCTACTTAAACAGATTAGTAATTTATTAATCTTTGTTCAACAGGTGTCTTGGGTCATTGTCGATCCTTGGAACTATAGTGGTATCATTATACATACATACATACATACATACATATACATACCTGAAGCAGCAGGAATGAACACAGAGCTCAGTGTGAGGACAGAGCTGAGCCAGTGACAACCTTCTTATAGCCAGCTGTTCTTCCGAGATGGACTTCCTGTGTTAAGTCAGCACCCAGCTCCTAAGTCCTCCCAAGTTCGCACTACACTTCATATAATGAGCCTGGGTGGCATGTGAGCAGTCATGCAACCTGACTCTTAGCGCTCAGTGCAGGAAAACTCGTCTTGATAAAAATCCCATCAAAAAATGGCTCATGTACGCACCCACCTGGGTGAAGAAGGGGGGATTCTTTCCTCCCTGGAAGGCAGAGAAAATGCTAGAACCCCATTGATCTTAAAATTTATAATTGAATTAAAATGTATTTATTTATTTTAAATTTTTTACGTGTATAGGTATTTTGCCTGCATGTGTGTGTGTGTGTGTGTGTATGTGTGCGCACCTGGTGCCTTCAGAGTCCAGAAGAGGGCGTCAATGTTCTGGACTGGAGTTGCAGAAGATTGTTACTCACTCACTTGGGTGCTGAGACTCACACTCAGGTCCTCTAGAAGAGCAGCCGGTGCTTTTAACTACTGAGCTACCTCCCTGGCTCCTGATCTTAAGATTTAAATTTAGTGTGCATGCTTCCATCTCTGAATGGAAGGGTTTAGTGACGAACGTTATAAAACAGAAATCCCCAGATGTCAGAGAAATTCAGAATAGTACAAATGGCAGGAGCAGCTGATTTTTGAACCCCTGTAAGTTTTGGAGTGTTATACAAGCCTTTACTTTAAACAGTTCTCAGGTCTCTTTGTTCAGGCCTGTTCTTATTAGTCGGATGGGAATAGGAGTGACAACTGCTGAGCTGTGTGGCTGAATAGGAAAGACCCAGTGCCACTGAAAGGCTTCATGATGTCCCTAGGCCATTACTGTGCATGAAACCCAGCCCCATTGTGGATGCGGAATTGCCTGACTACAGCCGTTCTGAATCTTGTAGACACACGGAGATTCTGGGTTGCAAAGTTCCCAGAATGCTGTATCTTTTCCACAAGCCTGCCCCGACCCTTCCTTCCTCTTGACTTTAATGCCAGCTCCTGCTGAGCTCTCAATTCTGAGCATAGATGCAGGTTCACTGTAGGATGCTGGAGCCTTGGCATCTTCAAGTCAGTAAAATCCTTCACGGTCCAGACCATGTCTTAAATGCAAGAAAGAGCTACCGTGTGTAATAAGGAGTTGAGAACAGCTCTACCAGGCTCCTCCTGGGGACTGTATTCCAGCAGAGCTGTGCAACATCACCCACACCAGCTCTGCAGGGAATAGCGGGCCATACGCTCCCTCCGGGGACGGGTTATTTCTAAACAGAAACTGCATTTGAAGGCTGAGTGCATCTGAGGATGTTTCTTTCATAGTACAGTAGGAATAACGGTACTGCTGTGGCTGCAGCTGGTGCTTGGTTGGGATGGCAGCGATGGTAGCGATGGTAGTGATGGAAACACTCTTACCATCATTCGGATCTTACGTATTTCCCAAAGGTCCCCATGATAAATGCTTTCTCCTAGAGAGTACCATTGAGATGTGGTAGAAACTGTAAATAGTGGGGCCTCCAAGTCTTTAGGTGATTGGGGGTGTGCCCTGAGAATGGTGAAAACCTGTCCTTTTTCCTCTCTGGCCATGAGGAGGGGTTTGACTTTGCCACGCCCTTCTGCTGTAATGGCTTTAGGACCAAAGCGCAGGATTATGGATTGAAACCGCCAAAGTCCTGTGCCAGAATAGCGCCTTTTCTTTCTGGAATGGTTATCTCAGCTATTGGTGATAAACAGCTGATGTGCGATTTTCATTCTAGCTAGAAACTTTCATTCTGCTGGACCTGCTTTTCTAGAAGGATTTTGTTGTTGTTAGTTGGTTTGGGGGATGTTTGTTTTGGTAGATTTCATGGGATCTGCTCAGTAGAAAGTCATGTCATTTGCTAGAAGAGGCAGTTTTGTTTCTTCGTTTCCCAGAAAGTGGTGGTGACGACTGTGGTGTTGGTGATAGCGATAATCATGTGGTGCTATTGGTGATCGTGACTGTAGTGATGATGGTGGTGGTGGAGTGAAGGTCGTGATGGTGATAGAGATAATTCACTCTGAGTACCCTCTCTGTTCTAATGAGTCCACCAGGAAATGAAAACCCTCACTCTTGTCCGCTCTGCATCTCTTGGCTGTCCCTTCACTTCGCTGCAGTCCTGCCCTTTTTACCAGCCTGGCTTCTTCATGATGTTTGCCAGGATGGGTAAAAACCTTAGAGATACCGTGAATAGAGGTCTTCCTGTCAGGCAGCAACGCAGACACCCTTCTGCCCCGGCTGCTCTGCTAGATGGACGCTGAGGTGAGAGGTTGTGTGGCAGCCTAACTCCACCATAGGACCAGAGAGGCTGACCAGAGGTGAGGAGTCATCTCTGATGCCTGTGCTGCTGACTGTAGTGTCTTCTGTCCCTTGTAAAAACCGGCTGAGGCAGGCAGTTCCTTCGAGGGGAATTTTGCTTCTTCAAGGTGCCCGCTGGCCAGTAAGACTGCGTCCTCATTCTGGTGTGATGTTCCCTGGCTGTAGCTGGCTAGGCAGACCCCCAGCCTCTGCCCTCCTGCTGCCCCCTGCCAATTTCAATTCAGCCTGCAAGTGCATAGATTTCTGGGATCCTGGTCTTTAAGTGGCAGTGGCGTGGTGGGGCTACCTGAGAAGAGAGGCGACCTGTGGAGCCAGTCCTGTGCACGACAGAAGGCTGGCTGCCTCGTCCATACCGTGGAGACTTCTTGTTTCATGTTGTTAAAATATTTGATTCTTGTTCCATTAGTCTCAGGGGCCCGATGACAGGAACCTGGCAGGCACTTCTTGCACGCAGGACCCTGGCCCTTCCTGCCTGTGCTTTTAGAATTCCTTTGCTGTGGGAGGAGTGCGTGAAGCTTCGGATTGCAGCTTGTCATACTGCCCTTGTGTGTTTTCATGGCAGGGACCAGAGATGCGGAAGAGGGGACCGTCATACAGTTCACTTTTGCTCACACGTTTCAGTCACCATCACCGTTCAACAAGTCAAGGAATCTGGAGAGTTGTTCCTTGAGACCCTCATAGGCAGGACTCGCTGGTACAAGGATAATGACCAGACAGATGCCCCCAGAGGGTGTGGTATTTGGGGAGGCTTGGTACTAAAACATCCAGTACCAGGCAGAGGTGTCAGGGAGTAATGCAGGATGGGTTGTGTGGAACCCTACCACCGGTTGGTTCAGTCTTGTGTATCAAGAGCCCAGAGGGTGAGCCATGGGACCTTGGGCAGCTCAGGCTTGTCTGTATGATCGCTGTCCCATCAGTGGAGACGGTGGATCTGACAGGGGGTACTATGGGTAGGACCTTGTTATGGGTCAGGGGTCACTTGAAGGGAGTTGGTGCATGGAAATGTCATGGGTAGTGTTTGCTTCCAGCTCTGCAGGGGAGTTTCAGATAGGAGAGAATTCAGCATTGGGGACACATTTCAGTGCTACAGCATTGCTTGACTTGACATAAAGGGGACCTTGGGATTTTTCCCTGCAAGGGGCAAGGAGCTACCAGGTCACAGTTCTTCTAGGACAGCTATACTGCTGTACAGTCACTACCATCCTGTGGTTTCTGAACTTTCCCTATTCCTCCTAGGGAAGACTTTAACCCATTAGTGATCACTTCCCATCCACTCAACCTTAGCCCCCAGCACACTAACTTACTTCCCTGGATTAGCTGTTCTTGCTTCTGGTATAAATGGAGTTGTAAACTATGTGGCTCTTCTTGGCTGGTTTCTTTTACAGAGCAGATTATATTTAAATGTCTGTGACGATTGGAGCTTCATTCCTGTTTATGATTAAATAATACTCCATAGTCAATCTATTCATCTATCAGCGACACTAGGATTCTATCGGCATTTGGCAGATGTGAATATTGATGGTATGCATATGTGTGCACACATACCTGTTTGAATACCTCTTGGCTCATTACCAGATGTGGATTGACTGGGTCACAGGGCAGCTCTTGCTGAGTTTGCTGGAGAAACCACCTCCAGCCTCATGTATGGACAGCTTGTCTCCAGAAGCTTTGCCTTCTCAATGTGCTAGAAAAATTTGGTCTGTTGTCATCTCGTAAGAGACCCAGGTTCTAGGAAGGCCACCTTTGGGTATTCCATATAATGGAAGCCAAGTCCCTTCTCTTCATCAGGATGAAGAGGCTCTGACAGTTCTGAGACTTGGTAAGGTCAGTTGTCATCTCCGGTTCTGCAATGGGCCTTTGTGTCATGATGTGGGCCTTAATCAAGGGATGCACTGTGTCATCTGTAGAGGTAGTAGAGGATGCTACTTAAGCGTAAAAGGAAGGAACCATAACTGGGTCCTGGAACCCTGCTGCTGAGTGGAATGTCCTAGATGCAAGTCCTGGGTGAAGTGACCAGAGATCTTTTTTGGAGCTTGGAGATCTTTTATGCAGAGTTCATTCAGCAATGGGGAGATGCTTTCCCCACCTTTGGGGATGTATTCTCTCCCTTTCAGATATGCCTTCCTCAAAGCAAGCACTTCCATGATTCCCCAGGGAGCACATCTTCAGTTCCATTCCCTTCCTCTGTGGAAGCTTTGAGGATGTCTCCTTCCCTATTGGTTAGGAGCAGAGATGGGAAGGAGACATCACAGAGGGCTTTTTCCGCCTTCTGTCACTCAGCACGTGGGCTCCCAGTGTCCTACCTACTTTCTTTAGGGGAAATGGCATGCCACCTGCTCTTAAGGAGCAAACCCACCAGGTGACCGGGCCTCCCGAGCCTGTCTTGGTTCCGTTTGCTAGAAGAGAACACGTTAGTCCATTCCAGGGTACCTTGAGCTGACCTAGTCTTTCTCTCTAATCACTCTCTGTAGAGGTTCTGCCTGTTTACTTGAAGGAGCTGAACTCAGGAGGTCCCTACCTCAGCACAAAACAACCTTCATCATATTTTGTTTTCACTCTCAGGAATGTGAGGGAGTTTCCAAAACCACTCCCATGCCACGGGGTGCCAGCCTTGCTTCATTCTTACATGATCCTGTTAAGACGAACCCACCACTTACCAGGGATTCTCCTTCTAGGGTCCCAAATCGAAAACAAAAATTGTGTTGCAGAATGGGTCATGTTCACGGACCCGTTCCCTTTCGCTTTCATTAGTTGTGTGTTACTTTGAGTATGTGAGATGCTCAGAGCATTCTGAGACATACCATTGAGATGCTCAGGGTGGCCAAGCACGTTAACATGTCCATCTCATTGCATGTATGTGCAGAGTTCTGGTAAGAGCCTCTAAGTCTACCTGGACGGGGCACACTCTTTCCTGATTCCATCTATTTTTTACACTGCCCATGGTAACCCCCTGGGGGCTTTTGGGATGCAGGTGCTAAGGGTGACCGTGTTGCTTCAGTCTGCAAACGGTGGCTGGTTGATCTGGTAGGGGCTTGAATGTCTGAAGTACTGTAGGCTTATCCACTGACTCCCGGGTCCAGATATACTGTGCCTGCAAGTTGAAAGCTTTGGCAGTCATGCCATGGTCCAAGGGAAGAGTAGATGGAGAAGAGGAAGGGTGAGGCCCTCAGTGGAGGATTATAATGACGTTCTGTGGAGAACCACATATGTGGTTGTGTATTTAGTCACACAGAGAGTTGACCCATGGCTTGTTGAAGCTGGGATGTTCCCCCAGTTTGCTTCTAATGGGGCCATTTGGGACTATGCTGAAGAGGACAGCCAGTGGTCATGTGTCATCCCATAAGCTGCCTACCACAGGACTGGTAGATTTATTTTAGCAGCACAGTGGGCCATATACCTCACTGAGGAGAGGATTCTGCCCTGAAGAGTCAGTGTGGGTGTCATGACATCTCCTGCTCTGTACTCCTCTCCCTCTTTCCAGGTAGGCCAGGTGATACCAAGAAACTTCTGGGTAGCCCATAGCACCACTGAAGGACACAGAAAATAGACCAGCGAGGAAGGGTTTCGTACCATTCTCATGATTTTTGGTGCATTTGAAGAAGTGCAGAACTGCCAAGGAACATTGTGGGAGATTCATCCTAAACTGTAGTTTTCCAGCTAAGTGGTCTAAACTCCTTCCCCCAAACACACACTCAGAGTCTCCCAGTAACAATGTTACCTATTCTGGGCTCTCCTGGGCTCAGTCCTGCATGTTAACACAGTGCCTGACAATCTTGGTCTGAATCCAATTCTTGTGGCCCCGTGCTTTGTAACCCTTCCCATGAGGCCTCCAGTGTCTCCAGATGAAGTGCTTGAGGGTGTTCCCTCTCATGATTTCCCCACTATCATGGTGGCCTTGGCGGGAGTGCCCCCCTAGCCTGTCTGTCTTTGCTCTGCTCCCACACTTCCCACACAGCTGCCTGGCCTTGGAGTGCTATAGGGCTCTGTCTCTATCTGTGTTCTCAGTGATTTAGCATCAGCTTCCCAATCTCTCTGAGGTTCGGTGCCTTCCAGAGACTCGTGGTAGATTCAGCTTTCCTGTTTGGCTTGACAAGGTCCGGGGTGGTCCTGGGCAGTGCTCAGAGGGCGTGCCCACCTATCAGTGCGTGGGCTTTGGGGGTAGCAGTAAAGGGGAAATAGACTCAGGTCTTAAGCTGTAGCCTGAGGTCTGGGGGATCCTTTGGGGCAGGTGGAAGGATGGATGGCCCATGCAAAGACAGGTGAATGCTCAGAGGCACTGCTAACAGTCGGTGGGGCATCCAGTCGGGCTGCCGGGCAAAGCACATGGATGCGTGGTTTTCTGCTTGTCCTTCTCTGGGGTGGGGGTGGGGCGCTGGCTGCGTGGAGGGTTCCAGAAACAAGGCTCATCGGCATCACTGCAGGCTGCTCTTCTCTGCTCGAGTAGGCATGAAGTGTCCCAGTGCATTCTGAGCTCCCTGAGCTTTTTTTGTAAGCGCCAGGGGCCAGTTCAAGTTTCCTCTTTACTAGCAGGGAATGTGCTGGAAGCAGGTGTAACTCCCCACAGCAACTGGGGGGTCTGCCACAGCTATGGGATAGGCCCTCCTGTGCCTGCAAAAGTTCCCTTTGAGCTTGATTTGGTCCCTGTTTCCCTTGGAGGTTCTCAGAACCAGAAGGGTTGGTGCAAGTGGGAGGCTGCCCCAGATCCCGGAGAAGGCTCCATCAAGCCAGCACCGCTTCTCTTAGATTGCACATCAGACCAGGTTGGTCGTGATCTTAGAGCATCCACAGGCATCCCCTGCTCCCATGAAGTCTTTTTGTTTTCTTTTGTTTTCCCGCCTTTTCTGTTTTCCTCTGGCTCTGACTTCTTATAGGAAGACGAGAAATAAATATTGCCATGGCCACCTCTATGGCATGAATAAAATATAGCACTGCGCAGAGAGCAGGGTTTGCCTGCTCCTTCCTAGACTCACTAAGGATTTTGCTATTCAGATTGCCCAAGCTCATCAAGTCAGCTTTACGCCAGAGAGCCGAAGTCAGTTTGGAACCCATGTAATGCAAATTTGTGCTTTGCCGTTTCTGCTTCTGCAGATGTGGAACAGCAGCTGTAGAGGGAAACATGAGGCTCTGATGCAACCCCAGACTCCCAACCTCAGCCCCTGGAGTCCTGCTAGGAGCTTGCAGATAGATAGCCAGCCCCGGGGACACACCCTGAGCAGGCGGGGTGTGTAGCAGCGGCTGTGTGTGCAGGTGAATTTATGTTAGTGAAAAGTGTGACCTAGTGAGCATCAAGGATTTATGCCCCGGCAGATGCTTGCACGGTGAGTCTGGAGTGGAAAAATAAACAAACAAGCTGTGCGTCTTCCTCACACTTTGGCACTGTTCCCAGGGAAGGGAGGTTTGGGAGCCTGTGTCTGACAAACCACCACAGGCTCTCTAAGGGAGGCCTGAGAAGTCAGCCGTCAGCATAGGATGCCGACCAGGTCCCAGTTCATCTGTCCCTCCACCCTCCGTCTCCTGCCCTCCCATCTCTCACCCACTCACAGACAGACAGACAGACAGACAGTCCTCATCATTGGGATGGACATTAGAGCTGAGATCCAGGCATGATCGCAGGGTTCAGCACCGCACAGGTGGCTACCTCCGCATCTGTCTTCAGTAAGGAAGCCAGTTCCCGGGGAGACAGCAGTGCAGAACGTGCTTACTAGTTCAGTCTTTCTAAAGGGAGGCAACCAGCTTGGCAGGCACCAGAGGTAGTGCACAAAACTCAAAGAGAAATGTCCCCTTGGCAGCCAGCCTCCTTCCAGATCTCCAGCTAACCAGGGTGTGAGTAGAAATGTCAGAGGTGTCAGGCTAAAGTGGAGGTGCCTGTGGTTTCCTGTGGGCACGCCCTAGCCCTACCTTTCTGTCTGAGGCTCAGGACCTTGGCATAACTCACTGGTGTAGGGTCATTGTAGACATTAGGGGACAGGTGTCAACACAAGAAACATACAAGGACTCCGCCCTGTGAGAAGGGGGGCCTTGGGCCACACACTCTTCCATAGCCTCTGGAAGTAAGGATGAGATTCCTCATCATGGGAGAAGTTCATTTCTAGGAATGCCAGTACCCTCCTTCCTGATAGTCATCCGCAAATGGGGAGACTTGTAGTACCTGGGAATGTGGGCCCGTGGAAGTGGGTGCAGGTGCGGGTGCTGAAGCTCTCTGTCAGTATTCAGAACACAGTACCTGAGTTTGTCATGCATGTGTGCAGGCAGAGGCTGTGTGTGTGTGTGTGTGTGTGTGTAATTTGTGAGAGCACAGGGAGGCTGTGGGAGACTGCACACATGGACGTGGCTAGATGCATGGGCGGGAGGTGTGATAGAGTACACATATGGAACATGTCAGGGTGACCATGGAGGAGAACAGGGCAGAGAAAGTGTGCTTGAGTGTCAGGTAGTGTGTTAGTGAGAGCCTGGTGTGTACGCATGCACCAGTGTAAAAGACTCTCAACACTTCCGAGAGGGAGCGCTGTGTCTATGACAGTAAGTGTGAGTATAACAGGGACCTGGTTGTCACAGGCGAGGGTGAGGACCTGAGGAAAGCCAGTGAGTATACAAGAGAGTATGCCCATCCCTGTGGATACTCCTGGGTACATTCTGTTCTTGGATCTATTCCAGTTCTCAAGCTTAGAGCCCCCATCCTTGGGGAGTCTCTTTTTCCCTTCCACCCCCGACTGCTGAGGAGGAACAGCTGCCGGTGGGCGGGGTCTCGGTTGTAGATGCTCTTGGTGCATAGTGGAGACAGAGCTGATGAAGTGTCTGGCTCGGGATGTCGCCTCAGCCTGAGGCTAAGCTCAGTTCTCTCACCGCCTTGGACCTGCTGTGGAACCTAACTTCCTGGTTATTTCAACCCCAAAGAATAGGAAGAACAGGTCCTTCATTGGAGCTGTTAGATCTACCTACTGCCTCTGGATACTTAAAGACCCGTGGAGTGTGGCTCCTGGTGGGGGACATCACCTTAGAATGGTGGAGGCAAAGGCCACATCCACTTGGGTTCCTGTGTGGACTCCTCAGAGAGGAGGAAATGGTTATTGACCAAACTTCAGAGTTTATGAAGATGGGCAGAAGTGAGTACAGTCTAAAACCAGAGGCTCAGAAAGAACCAACACAGGTCACGCAGAAACACTGCAGAGAGGAGGGAGAAAGGAAGCAGGTTCATTTCTCCCAAAGGGAGTCCAGGACTTGTCTTAGTTTTAGAAAATAAAAATGTTATTAGTGAAAACCTTAAAAGATACAAAGGAACCGGAACTTTGCTAAGAGGTCGTGTCTTCTAGAAATGTCAGAGAAGTTTCACCCGTAAAGTCTTACCAGCATGGTTGCCCAAACATGTCCTGGCCCGACGATACCAGAAGATATATTCACATGGCTCCCTCAGCCCCACACGGAGAACTGCAGGCAACTGAGGGTTGAGGAGAGCAGGGGACAAAGTCACCAGGAAAGAGCATGGCGAATGCTTATCAGATAACAAATGGTCAGCCCTGAAAATATATAAATACAAGTTAATATATGGGCTAAACAGGTTGTTCTATGTACTTAGGAATATATGTGTACACACATATACTATATGTGATGTCTATGTATTATACATATCAGCAATTAAAGAAAAAGGGACCATGGATTTAGAAGGGAGACACGGTATAATTATGTTACAGTCTTTAAAAAGATAAAATTATGAAAAAGAATTGTAGTTTGAAAGCTTTAAATAAAAGATGGAGGCATCCATAGACAATATGGGTCCTTGTCTGGGATCCACATCCCGGAGATCAGCTTTTGAATGTTTTGGTACCGCTGTCTTCCTTCTTTGGTACTCTAAAGCATTTGCGTTGCCCCTGACACTGATCCGTGGCTGTTTGCCGATTGGCTGTGATGCAGAGTGAGCTCTCAGTGCCGAGGCTGGTCTGCTGTGCCGCATTGTGATGAGCGGACCGTGGGCCTTGCATGTAGAGAGGCTCAGGTTGGTCAGCAGTCACGGCGGTCACATGGCACTCTCTCTGACCTGTCTTCTTTGTCACCATTGTTGTGCAGGTGGCAGGTGTGGTCACACGGCACTCTCTCTGACCTGTCTTCTTTGTCACCATTGTTGTGCAGGTGGCAGGTGTGGGCACCTTGGCTCTAAGACTGCTGCAGTGCCCTAAGGCTTTCTCTCACTAGGCCTTGTTGGTTCAGCTGTTTCAGACCGCCATTCCCCAGGACCATACATCTTAAGAGTTAGGAGGGCTGCCTGTCTCTCTGAGAGTGAATCTTCCACTTTGTGTAAGGTCTCCTCCTTAGACTGCAAGCTCTTTACAGATAGAGCCATCTCCTCAGCTCCAATTTGTTTACTGTTCTTGAGAAAGTGTCTCAGCACCCAGTCCAGACTGACCTTGAACCCACGGTGGCTCTGCTTCCTGGATTCATGCACACGCCCCACCATATTGGTAGGGATTCTGTGTTTTTTGCTTAAGCCTAGACTGACAGCAAATCCTGGTTTGTTATGAAAGACTACATTGTAACTTGACACGTTATCACCTTTGTAGGCTGCTGCAGTTTCCCCGTGTTGCCCAATTTTAAGAATTCCCTGGAAGAAAGTTTAAAAAGCTAACAAGCTAGCCAAGATATATTTTTCTCCCCAACGAGATGATCAGGTTTGGATAAGAAGACCAGGAGCCCTTGGGTCAGGAGTAAATGCCAGTGGAGATTGCATTGGGGTAGTAAATGTTCATTCTTAGTATCCCCTCATATGAAGATTCAGTTTGTCTTGACAGAGCCACGTGCCTGGATCACTGCAGGTGCTAACCTTCTCATAACAGGCCTGGGGTCTAAGAGTCATCTTAGCTGACTCTCTCTGAATTTAAGCTTAGCCATAGTCTCCTGTCCTAGCACTGTGGGCTGAGTTCTGGCACCTGGCCTTGCTTTTTCTGGATGGAGTGCTCTGGCTTGTCTCTGGGCGTCCCACAGCCTGCCCACGGCCGTCCTCCTGTCTGTCTGGAGTGGCTGACTGGTGATGACACTGTCTGTGGATAGTTTAAGAGGGGTTTTATCAGTGGTCTCTATACCCTGCTGTAAGGATCACACCCATTCGGTTTTCTCCTCACTGTCTCCTCAGGCGATAACCCCATTGGGGGACGTCTTCGAAAGCTGAGCATTGGGCAGTACGACAATGATGCTGGGAACCAGGTGACCTTCTCTAAGTGTGGATGGGGAAAGGCTAGTGCGGACCCAGCCCCAAGCCTGGGCTCATTCTCCTCTCCTGCAGACATCAAAGAGGTATGCGCTGCTCCTGTCCCCATCTCCTCTCAATACCACTTGTTTTCCTACCCTTGTGCTTAGGGAAATAGCTATGCCACGTCCTTGCACAAGGTCACCAGTCACTGTCACCTCTCTGTCCATGACTGACCTCCTCATCTAATAGAAATGGTTCTTAAGTGACAGACAGGGGTTCTGATTGGGAGTACAGGTCAGAAGGCCTAGGTAGTGGCCACACAATCCCAGATATGGCCATTGAAGCCTCAGTGCTCTTATCTGTGGAATGGGGGTGAAATGCAGGTGGGGTGTGAAGATTAGGAAACGTGGGCCTGGCCCTAGCAGGACTCTGCAGGTAGACAGCACAGCCAGCGGCTATTGCTGACTTCTGGTCTGCCACACAGGGCTCCAGATCCTCCGTGCACATGATGACCACGAGGAGATCGTCCGACAAAAGACTCCAGAGTAGTTAAGGCTACACATCAGGATTTGACAGGCCCCCCTCCCCAGATAATCAACCCTAATTATATACCTGATTCTCACGTTGAAACATCGGAGCCTTTAGAATAGGAAAAAGGAAAAGACAGCATATTGTCTTTGCTCTTATGAACATCTGTTGTTGATTGCTGGGATGGCGCTCCCAGAGTCTGCTCCGTGTTCTGTGACTTCCTGTGTGTTTTCACTTCCCTATGACAGCGGTGTAGTTAAGGATTCCGTGGCGATGCTTTTGTGCTCAGTGGTGGGATGCACACTTCCCTGGCACCGTCTCCCTCACCCCATCTCCCTGCTGCCGGCACTGTATTAGCCGATGGTCCACAAGCTGCTTGTCTCCCTCCGTCGCTAGCTGTGGTGCCGGTTGAGTTTCCTCCTCCACACTGTATGCCGGAGTTGCCAGTTTCGTCCTTCCTGGTCCACGCTCAGCCACCTTTGGGGGCCAGATCCGTGGAAGGGTCCTTTCTATGCTTCCTCATTTTTCTGTTCTCCCTCTGTGCTCATTTCAGACGGTGATCACTGCATATCCCCCTGACCTCGATATGATCGATGGCAGGATTCCAAACAGCAAGGAGTCGCCTGTGTGTCTGACCCCAGCATTCCCTGTGTCTCCAGAAACACCATATGGTAAGAAAGATGGAAAACTAGCTGGGCATAGCTTGGTACTTCAAGGTGGGGGAGAGTAACAGTATCCTCTGTTGTTTCCAGTGAAAGCATCCCCACACTACCCTCCGATCAGCCCACCTGAGCCCCAGCTGACCAGCCCAGCCAGTTTGCACAAAGGGCGAGGTAAGAACCCTTGGTAACAGCAGCTGTGATACCATGTGCAATGTTGTTGTTTCTACCAAGACATTCTCTGATGCAGAAATATTACTACCTGGGTCACGTCCCCAAGTCCTTGGGCAAGGACACGTCTTTCTAGAGCTTGGGATGTGGCAATAAATGCCGTGGTTGGGAGTTGAGTAAGGCACTGAGAGGGTCCCAGGATTCTTAGAAATCAAGTTTGGTACTCACATATGTGGCAATTTAGGCTCAATTCAGTAGGGCCGGCTCTCAGGTTGGCATAGGTGCTAGTTAGCATCCTGGTGAATTTTTCCATTCCGCAAGGAGTTTGAAGGAGGCATGCTATCTAATTTATTGCTTAAATGGCTTCCAGCAAGAGTAGGGTGTCTGTCCACACGCACCCTACAACATGGTTATCTTTGTGTGCTGCCGTATGTGACCCAGCTCCTAGCCTAGGCACACCTGGATTTCCTGTCCCTAAAACCTTGACACTTTCCTTGTTCTCTACATTGAAGCCTAGAGACCTTCAGTATTCCGCATTGCGGGGAGAAAGAATACTAAGAGGCCAGTGAATTTCTCGGTGTTTCTTCCAGGTAGAAATTGCCCACGTTTCTTGGGGGTTTCAGGATGGGTTGGGTCTAAGCAGGTGGAGAGATGCCCCACATAGATCCTTTTTGGTCATTTAATTTTCATAATGTAGTTTGCTGTCTGCTGTCCCTGAAAATGCAGGCAGTCTCAGTGTCCTTAAGTCCTAACCCATGACATGTCTGGCCATAGTCCACAGGCATGTCAGTCCACCAGAGGTCCAAAGAGACATCATAACCTGCACCAGTTCTTCCTTAGTGCCTGGCTTGTGATAGCCTGTTTCCCTCGACTGGGAAGTCTCTGGTTACTAACAGAGCTTTGAAGAAGAGGACTTTGGCCCCAAGGTTCCTTTGTCTGCACTGCCTAGGACTGGTCACTAAGTGCCCTTGCTCTGAGTTGTTCTCTGGGAGAGTTCTTTCTCCTGTTCCTCAGATGCAGTCCCTAGGCTGCTCTTGTCCTAGAGGAAGGACCCATGCAAGCATCTTGGTCTTCAAGCTACTCTTTGGCCAGCACGACATGGCACAGCCATTTTAAAAATTGATTTATGTAACACAAGCTACAGGTTTGAACACTTACGAGTCTGCTCCTACATAGCTTCTTCTTGGTTTTTTTTTTTTTTTTGTATTTGTTTGTGTGTATGTGTGTGTTTTCCAGACAGGGTTTCTCTGTATAGCTCTGGCTGTCCTGGAACTCACTCTGTAAACCAGGCTGGCCTCAAACTCAGAAATCCGGCTGCCTCTGCCTCTGCCACCAAGTGCTGGGATTAAAGTCATGCGCCACCACTGCCCGGCCCTACATTGCTTCTTAAACTTCTTTTCTTTAATTTATGTTTTAATTTAATTTGCATCCCGACCACAGCCCCCTCCCTCTTTTTCTCCCAGTCCCTCTCCCACAAAGCCCTCCCCCATTGCCCTCTCCTCTTCTCCTCAGAGAAGGGGAGCCTCCTGGGGTACCACTCCACCCTGGGGCATCAGCAGCTCTAGGCATATCCTCTTCCACTGAGACCCAACCAGGCAGCCCAAGTAGGTGGGAAGGGGACCCCGTGTCAGGAATGGAGACTGAGACAGCCCCCTCTTCCACTTGCTATGGGACCCACATGGAGACCAAGCTGCACATTTGCTACAGATGTGTACGGGGTCTAGGTGCAGCTCCTGTGTGCTCCCTGATTGTGGCCCAGGCCCTGTGAGCCCCGTGGTTAGTTGACTGTGGGTCTTCTTGTGGTGTCCTCGCCCATCCTGACGTGGCTGGCCTCTCAAACTTAAACAAGCAGAACGTCCCATTGCCTCGTTCATTCTCGTAGATGTCAGCTGACTTCTGAGTCTGTTTTGGGACTCCGTGGAACGCGAAGCCCACAGCCTGAGACCAGGTCTTCTCTCTTTATCACGGTCTGCTCTGGTGACGAGAGACAGCCGTGGATGATCTCTGCCTTCAATGGAGTGAGAGGCTTGGAGATCAGCAGTGGCCACCACAGACACAAAGTACACAAAGTTCAAGGAATGCCACAGGGACGAGCCACTTGAGGGTGTGGCCGCAAGGGTCAGACTGATAACCCAGGCAAACTTCCCATACCCCACTGAGCCATCCCCTCTCAAACCGTGTACATTTCAAAGCCACCTTTCTCTGTGAATTAGATTTTTTTGTTTTTAATTTTTTTAAATTAATTACTCCATATTTTATTCCCCACCCCTCCAAACCCTGTCTACTCCTCCCCCCCCCCCCCACTGTTCCACAGTCCATACCTCCTCCCCTCCCTCTGTTTCCATGTGGATGTCCCTACCCCCATCGTGAATTAGATTCTTGATGTAGCATCTTTCTACTCTGGGGAGAGAGGGAAAGCAACTCCATGCACGGTTATTATCAGCGTTTCTTGGGACTGAAAAGTTTTCATTAACTTGTATTTAAATTTGGTTCCTTGGCAGATGTAAGGGGACGCCACCGGTCACTAGCTTGGGGGTGGGGGCGATGAGAACAGATTGCATTAGATGCCATTACAGCCAGAGAAATAGCCACGCTCAGGCCTAATGCAGTGGTGCCAGCTGGGCTTTCTCACCACAGCGCAGCGTGGAGTAGGAGGGTCTGAGTGGAGGGAACATTATTAAGGAGACTCAAGTGTGGGGCTCTTGCTGGAGTAGTCTAGCTGGATTCCTGCTTAAGGAAGATGAAGACCTGGAGCTGAGACGTTAAAGCTGAGAGATGAGAGGTTTTAACCAGATACCCAGTGTAGTTGATTATCGGAAGTGGGATCACCGAGCAGAAGTATTGCTAAAAACAAGAACGGATGTCTCCGATGGCAGCCCTTCCCTCTGCTCAGGGCTCACACATTCCCCTGAGTCTCTCCAGGTCTTTGCACACTTAGTTTAATCATGTGGTTCTGGAGTCTGATATTCCTAGAGCCAGCCAGCTCCCGGCCATTAAGCCTGCTTCTCCCAGCCAACCCCAAAACAAGCCACCCTCCAGCAAACAGTTAAACAGTCCAGGGAAAACAAACCTCAGCCTCCCTGGGGCCTGCTAGTCATTGAATAAATTGTAGAAGCCAATTTAGAGGAGCTAGAGAGGTGGATCACGGCTTCAGAGCCCTGGCTGTGCTTGAAGAAGACTGTGTTCTTTTCCCAGAACTCACGTGGTGGTTCTCAGCCACTAAGGACTACAGATCCATAGACATCTAGATACCTAAGTCTAGAGATCTAGAAGGCTTTTCAGCCTGCCACCATGCCATCCCCTGTGAGAAGTACCCACTTGGCCTTTGGTGAGCACAGAGGACTGGGTGGCTGAGACAGGTATTGCCAGATGGCACCTGTCCTACCACGTGCGGTTCCTGTGGGCACTTACGAGCATGGGTTGTTCAGGTGCCTGACTTAGACCTCAAGTAGAATCAGCGAAGGTTGTGTGTAAAGCCGTAACACAGGGTCAGTGTCATAAATAGTGGAAGACCAGTGATCGTAGCTGTTGTCAACCCCATGGAGAGTCTTAGTCTATCTTCGGCTTCTAACAGACTACTATGGCCCAGGAAGTTTATAATGAATAGAAATTTGGCTCTCAGCTCAGGAGACTGGGAAGCCTAAGGTTAGGGGACTGGGAGAAATGTCTTTCTGAGTGGGGAGATGAAGTGAGAGTCTGAGCTCTCCTGCTGCCAAGGAACCTGTGGCTGAGATCTGTGCTCCTACCGCTGCCGTAAGGACAGCGTCCGTCAGCCTTGGCCTTTACTTCTGAGATCCCCTAACACTGGTGTTGATCTCCTGACATGTGAATGATATACAGGGCCGTGCTCAGAGCAGAGCAGAGCAGAGCAGGACCTGTGGGGGAAGACAAGCTCCTCAGACCTCTCTTGGCAGAGTAAGGTCGCTCTCCTCACACAAGGCCCCTTTGGCATTCATGGAAGGACCCACTCCAGGCAAGTGAGGACTATTTCAGGACTGAAGCACAAAGAATGCTGCTGCCGACTTTCCCAGGGGCTTGGGATAACATAGAGGCTGGTGGTCGGGCACAGCAGAGCAGCTGCAGAGGCCAGGGCCAGCGTCTGAACCAGTGCCCAGGGTCCGTGAGCATCCTTGCCTGTCTGATAGGGATAGTGTCGTAACGGCCAGTGTGAGCCTGGAGTGCACCTGTCTGTTGGTGCCCTGTCACTCTGGCCAAATTGTACCCTAGAAATAAAAGTGATCATAACGGTACCCATAAGTGTCTTAGGATTCCAGATGTAATTTTTTTTTTTTTTAAAGAAGGAAATTCCTTTATAAAACAATTTAAGCTAGGCAGTGGTGGCGCACGCCTTTAATCCCAGCAGAGGCAGGCAGATTTCTGAGTTCGAGGCCAGCCTGGTCTACAGACTGAGTTACAGGACAGCCAGGGAGGGGTACACAGAGAAACCCTGTCTCTCCCCCCCCCCCCGCCCCCTCCCCCGCGCAAAAAAAAAAGAAGAATAAGAATTTGAGCAAACATTGCTTAATCTCAACCTTTTCATAGGTAAAAGAAAAAATTATGAGGCATAAGATAGAAACACTCTGCCATTTCTTAGATGATACTTAGATATTTCCAAAATAAATAAAATAATAATAAAAACCCACAGTGAAGTGTTTCATGAAAAAAAGCCATGTTCCTGACATAAATTACCTTCGAAACTGTTCTAAAATAGTTTTTTTTTTAAATTTGGCAAAATTTACATAGCACCACCACTTTAAAGTCAAAGTTCAGTCATTTTTTGCATTTACAATGTCTTACACCACAACCTCTCTGTAGTTCCGGATATTCTTGTCACATAACAGTTTTTTTTTTTTTTAAACAACTGTTGTTTAGAGAACATTTAAGGACTTTGGGTATCCTTAAAAATGATTAATGCCTAATGTTTGTTTACTTCAGAGGAATGCTTTTGTACTTTTGCAATTTCTATTTTGTGTTCAGCATAGTGATTTGGGGGTCGTTTTGGGCTGTTGTCTCTACTGTGAGAAGAAGGCTTTGTGAAGGGTTGGGCTTGGGTCCACTCATTTGCTTTCAGGGCTCATAGAAGAACATTGGAGGACTTCTTCACAGTTCAGAATAGCGGATTTGGGTGTGGCAGAATCCAGAGGGCAGGAATGTATGGTGTTGGCCAGAGGGGAAGGAAGAAAAGCGGGAACCAAGAGTATTTGGGACAGGGGCAGAAAGTCGGAGAGAAGGCCGGGGGCTCTTAATTGATTTTTATTTGGAAGTAGTGTTTTATTTTTGCTTAGAAAAATGGCTGGACTAGAGAGATGGCTCAGTAGTTAGGAGCACTAGCTGCTCTTCCAGATAACCCAGGTTTAATTCCCAGTGCCCACATAGTGGCTCCCAACAGTCTGCAAAAATTGGAGAGAGTTAGGAGAGAGAAAAGGGAAGAGGGGGACTGATGAATTATACTATAACCTCAAAGATAAACAGCAAAAAAATAAATATAAAATTATTTTTAAAGTTAGCAACATCGGGAGCTTGACGTGTTATAAAATGTCCCGGCCAGCCTTCCTTTTTATATCCAGTTCCTTTTCTGTTTGAATTTTTATGAATTTGTAATGAAAATTTTTCCAGAGCAGAAAGAAGCACATACTATCTATAAATGCAGGTGATGTTTGTGGAAGACCTTGGTGGCTTAGGTGCACATAACATAAGAGTGTCTGGTTATGAGGCACATAGACTTTCTGCACAGATGCCTGCGGTCCACTCAGCATTCCAATTTGTGCCAAGGACTGAATCCTGGGCCTGGTGAGAGCCTCAGCAGTGGATGTGCATTAGTAAATCCACGGCAGGCTTCCTTCTCCCCACCCGAGACGAAGAATGTGAAAGGGGGGAAAAATCAGACTCCTTGTAGATCTATTTAAAAGTAAACGTCAGGGGTGGGTTCGGGAGGTCGGAGTCCCGCACTGCCCCGTGAATGTGCTGTTAGGCGTGGCTTTCGATGAGAACTTGAATTTGCTTCCTGTGGAATGCAGTTCAGGACACAAAAGCTGCAGGCGTCTCTCGCTGGCACCTCATCCACCAGGCAGGCCCACTTGAAGGGTCCCATGAGTGGAACTTTACAACCTGAGCAGCGAGCATCCTTTCACTTGCTTCGTAGTAGGTTAGGGAGAGCTTTGATTTCCCGTCATACGTAATCAGCTCATTTCATTGTCCGGGCCTGTGGGCCGTTCTCGAAGGGAGCACGGAACAGCTTTTTCAGGCTGTTGCCAGCAGGATTTTTGCTCTGATCATGATTCTCACTCAGCCCAGGGGGGTGGCTCTGAGGTATGGTGGCAGAGGCCTCGCTGTCTGTGATCTAGCGCAAAAGTTGCATAATCTCTTAAAGTATCTGTTCAACAAAAGAATAAGAATGTTAGTTAACACTGTGGTGCTATCAGGGGCGTTTTCTTAGAAATGAGAGTCTATTTCATTTCCTATCTGTGAGAGTGTCCAAAAAATTTGTCTTGGAGTTTAGTTTCTTATATCAAAATGCATTTCCAGAGCCTACCTGGCTGTCTAGAGCATGCTTTGGGCCTACGACTGGAGAATTGGCTTGGAGCCCCAGCCTGTGCCATGTGTGGAACCTAAAACCCATTGCAGATGGCCACAGCTGGGGATGGGGGACACTGAACCAGGTAGGCACCTGAGTGCTGACAGCTTGGAGGACAGTATGCAGGATAAGCAGAGGACATTTGTGGCAATGTCTCCCTGGGCAGGCCGGTCATGTGCTTGTCTCCTCCGGTCCGCCTGGCCCAGGCTAGTCTCCAGCTGCCACACAGCCTTAGGCAGCAGGATGGTGCAAGGCTCTAGAGCCTCAGCTGGATCTCTGGTGCCACTGTCCCCTCGGGCTAGCATTCCTGGCCAGGGTGCTCCCTGGTGCTTGGTGTGTGGGAGGTACGGAGAGGCCCATGAGCTGAGTTGCTAAGAGCTATGAAGATGTGAACATTTTTTTTTTGCTCCCTGCCGTCAATCAGCTGGGACCTCTTGAGGTATCTGGTCCTCTCTTAAATCGGGGTGGTTTCTCAGAAGAGGGAGATGCCCATTTCAGTACAGTTAAGTATCTCAGCCTTTGTGTAGATCCCATGATAGTATGTGCACCCTTCCTTTAGGACTTGTGGGTGTTGGCTCTGGGAACCCTGTGGCCACCATTCTCAGGGTGTGCTGAGCATGGCCCTGTGGGCTTTGTCTCTACCCTTTTCCATATCCTCCCATATAGATTGTATCTAGGGATGGATCTCCGAGCAGAAAGTTCATTTGTGTATAGTACAGGCACCATTTTTTCCATTTTTTTAAAGATTCATTTATTATATGTAAGCACACTGTAGCTGTCTTCAGACACTCCAGAAGAGGGCATCAGATCTTGTTACGGATGGTTGTGAGCCGCTATGTGGTTGCTGGGATTTGAACTCAGGACCTTCAGAAGAGCAGTTGGTGCTCTTAACCGCTGAGCCATCTCTCCAGCCACCCCAGGCGCCATTTTTAAATCATGGTTTTCATCTTTACACAGACTCAAGAAGATCTTGAGGATCTCAAGAAGACCAATTACAGATGCATAATACACAGCACAGGGACACTCCGATCGGCAGCTTCTCCCCCGTTACACTTGCACTCAGGAGTGTGTCACCCAATTAGTGCCACATGGGAATTGTTCACTGCTATGTCCGAACCTGTGAGGAGGAACTAGTGAGCACATTTACAGAAAAATACAGAAGCTACTGAGGTCTTTGTTGGGGAAAGTGTTCCAAAGAGCATTGTGGGTAAATTTGGTGTTCCTTGGGTTTCAGCATGGCAAACTAATGGAAAGTCATGCCACCAGCTGTTGGAATTTAGTTTTCTTGGAAGGGTATGGCATTGGGTGACCATGAGGTGGCAGGCACATGGATTTGGGGTTATGTGTTTTGTTTTAAAGCCTTTATCTGCAGAATTGTCAGGGAGCATTCTCTTTGGGTCTGCACACTTGTGGATGATGGTTGTTTCTTGGTGAACAGGAAAAGAGCATTGGAATGACTTGGGGTTGCCAGCTGTGGTAGTGTTTATTCTGGTGGTTTGGGGGTCCACCTGGCTTTGTCTTGGGGGCAGTGCCGTTAGCTACAGGTAGGACCTGCAGGTTACATCAACTCTGGCCTCTTATGTTTCCCAGGGCTGTCAGGTGGGTTGCAAAGAAACCCACTACTAAAACACAGAGCACCTGGTTTCTTTTTCAAGGGGTGTGTCTGTGCACACAGTTCTAGCCAGTGCCTGAGCCTTCTAGCTGCACCAGGAGTACTGTATTTTCAGCACTCAAGAGGCAAAAGAATCTTGGGTTGGAGGCCAGCCTGTGCTACATCAGTCTGGGGCTTTAAGTCAGTGGTAAGATGTATCCAAGGTTATGGTATGGGTTCATCTCCAGCAGTGGAAAAACATGACTTTGATTATTTGTTTGTTTTGGTTTTTAATATTGAATAGAGTTAAAGGCAAGGCTTTCCCATCTAGGGACCAATGCATCAGCTCCACAGGGCACCCGAGTCAAAGGGTGCCATGGGCCGCATCCTGCTGGCAAAGGAGAAAGGTGGTGACGAGTAGGTCTCCTAGAGGCTCTTCAAAGTGTGAGGAGGCCCACTCAGAGCTGTTCGGGTCATGGCTTTGGCACTGTCACAGATACACTATAGCCTTCTTCCTTGCCCATCTCTGTGGGTTCACCCCAGTCCTCTGGCCTGTGAGTAGGTGGGACCCACAGAAGAGTTGGATCTGCCGCTGAGAGTGTCCTTCCTCCAATGGAAGTCGTGGCCTGGAAAGGCTGGTACACTCACCTCACAGAGCCCCTGCTGATCCTGTTGGGTTGGGGCCAGGCATTTCCGATAGCAGGGGCAGCTGTTTTCAGGCACATAAACAACAGGGAGGAAGTGTCTTCCCAGGGGTCTTCCTGGCTGTGCCCTAGACATGTGGCCTGAATGGGCCTGGACTGAGGGGGCCTCTCCTTATCCAGTCGTTCTTGGGACCTGCAGGCTTAGATTCAGCAAGATGGTCAGCAAGCCATGTGGGAACCTTACATCTGTGCAGAGGCCTGTGATAATGAAGTAAAATCAACACTGGCACATGCTGGCGAGGAAACATCTCTTTCTCTTCGAGAAGTTCAGGGAGAATGTTCTAGAAGTTTCTAGAAGCTCAGAGTGAATGAGTCTTGCCTTACCCATCAGATAAGATGAAAGTCCACTCTGTGGCCTTCAGCTCGTGTTAAAACCTGGAGTGCTGCACTTCGCAGTTGCTGTTACTGCTGGGTTTGGTGCAAGAAAATGTCCCAAACTTAAAAAAAAAAAAAAGGTGGTGCTGTTTGTAAGCAGTTTTGAGGGTTGTTTAGGAGTTCAATAGATGGTTCAGGGGTTCTTTCAGACAGGGGGAAGCACTTGAAGAAAGTAGGAGGAGAAGCTTACCAGCCCAACGAAACAGGCTGGTTCCAGATCAGTCTCTGTTGGTTCCCACTACAGCCAGGAGGAAAATCTGCAGTTCAAGCAGATTCTGAGGAGTGGGCTTCACAGCTGAAGTCCCCTGGCTGCCTTGTGTAGGCCTGAGGTGAAGGCTTTGATGGGGTGAGGTGATCCCCATCTACCAGAGAATGAATCCGTGGTTCCTTGTGTCAGGGCCACTGCCTTTCCCCGGCCTCCCCTCCTTGGGTTGCTGAGAAGGGCAGGTGTGGGGCGTGGCTGTTTGTCCTGCCCCTTGCCTCTGCTGGGTGTCCCTGGTCTTAGCGTGGTATTAAGCTGTGGTGGGTTTTGGCCGGGAGATTTTTAGAGCTTGAAGGGGGGAGGAGGAAGAAGGGAAGCAGAATGGAAAGGAAGCGAACTGCCGCGGAGAGCAGGCGGGGCCAAGTCTGGAGGCACTGACTGGGCAGACGGCCCGCCGCGGCCCGGCCCGCGGCCGCCCAACAATCCGGGGATTCTTTCCTGCGACCTACTCTCCGCTGTCCTCTGAATGGGCCTCTTTGGAGGTGGCGGCCCCGCCTCTAACCCCGACTCCCCCAGGGACTGGCAGAACACTGAGCCCTCCCAGGGTGGGTGGGGGACGCCGTTGGGCCGGACTCACCACCCGGGGCTGCTGGGGACAGACCCTGCAGAGTGCCTTTCATAAGGCTCACAGATTCTAGGCCCTTCCATGGACTGACCGGATCCCAGGTGCCCAGGTAAGCCCACAGCTGGCCTTGTGGCTTCTCTGGGAGCTATTTCTGTGTCCCTGGTGTCTCGGAGCTCTGGTTCCTTTGGGCACATCCAGCTGCTGAAACCTGATCTGAGCTGTGGGGGAGGGTAGTGATGGGAGTAGCGGGGAGGAGGAGACAGACCCAGTGCCAGTGGCCAGGACACCTAGATGAGCTGGGGACCGAAAGAGAGCCAGTGTTCTGCTCAGAGTTGCTTATCACTTAGTGACATTTCTCAAGTCCCCAGACTTAGGGACAAGATACCCACCCGCCTTGAGCCAGCGGGGCTGCTCCCTCTTGGGAGACAAGCTTTCTGTCTCTGCTGATCTTCAGGGTGAACAAAAGCCTGGTTTACATATGTGCAGCTTTCTGGGCATTCTTCTGCCCAAACTGATGACCGTGGACCTGTCCCATTCTCTGTCTCCGCCCGCCCAACCCGTAGTCCTCCTGAGATCGCTCCCTGCGCTGCATCCCCAGGGGGGCAGCTGTCTCCACGGAAGAGGCAGGCAGCCCGTAGAGCAGATGCTGGGGTTTGAACCGAGGCTCTCTCGTCTGTGCTTGGAGCCGTCAAAGGTAGCATTTCTAAACAAATCCATGAGCATTGAAACAGAACAGGCATTTACTGAACTAATTTGCTCAGATTGCTAGCAGAGCTTCTGCAGCTAGGGGTGGGCTGACTAGCACCTTAGCCACCCTTCTCTCCTGGGATAGGGCTGGGGTTGCCTCCCCCACATGCGGGGGAGAATCTCAGGGCTCTAAGTGGTCAGGGAGGAATACTGTGGTCTCTTGTCGTAACTGCTGATCCTGTACCATGGGCACGTTACAGACACAAGGCTGTGTGCTCTAGCTCACATTGCAGGGCAGATCAAGGAAGAGAAGAGAAGGCCCCATACTCTTGAGAGAAAGCCCTCCTTGCACAAGCCCCAAGACAAGCCCAGGCAGGTTAGGGTCTGCCCTGTGCTTCTAAGTTTTATGTGTTGTAAAACTTCCTGGTTATAAGTTTTATGTGTTCTCCCTTCTAAGAGCCAGAGACGTTTTAAGTCGAAATGGAAGAAAATGCCGTTTCAAAAGCTTCCTGTTCTTTTAATGGAATCCATATAAAACCATCATTTTCCATGAATCCCATATGTCTGTCAGTATATTCCAAATTGGCCGCCTTGGATGGAAATGTTTTCCTAGTCATTGGTGAGATGGAAAGTATCTCCATCCATCTGTACTGACAAAGAGCTCATGTTTGCCATCAGCCTAGGTGGAACCTATGGTGGGGGGGGGGACTCCCTTCTATGTTCTGAGCACAACAGCCGGGCTATACATTCTCACTGAGAACCACGCAGTTTCCCTTTGCGCAGAGCAAACCTGTGCAGCAGGTTCCTTGTCCTTTCCAAGACAAGTCTTAGGATGCACGCGTGTGGAGGAGGCAACGCCAGCGGTGGGCTGCAGTCACAGGCCCTGATGCTGTTGACTGGTGGGAGGCAGGGCTGCAGTCACAGGCCCGGATCCTGCTGACTGGTGGAAGGCAGGGCTCCTGTTGACTTCCTGGGAACCAGCCTTCCTTAGGGACCTCGCCGGTTAAGAATCTGTCTCCTGGTCCCTAAGAGAGTCATGTGTATGGGACCGTGTCGGAGGACTGGGAGGGGTCGTACCTGCATGTGTGTGAGCAGTGTGCCTGGCACATCACAGAAAGGGCTTAACCCGAGTTGGCTGCTTCTCTTGCCTCTTATTGTGTGTGGAAATCATGTGTGAAATGGCATCAGGATTTCTCAGCAGCCCTGAAAGTGAGTGGTGGGGGGTGGGGGGTGGGGGTGAGGGCTGGGGCATGGGTGGTGGCCGTCAGTGCACACATCTGTGCTCACAGCCTGTTCAGCTCTGCCCTGAGGCACTGAGAGAGTGAATTGAGGTGAGGGGGGATCGCTGGTCACTCCCAGCTCTGTGGGTGCCCGAGGAGGATGGAAGTTTGTCCATTGTTGCCCTCTTGGTTCCTTCCTTCCTCTACCTCTCCAAACCCCTTCTCGTCTTTAATTCAGAAGGAACAGTGGGCCCACTGAAGGGAAGCAGGTCAGGCTGGTAGGTGCCAGTGACATACGGAAGCTGGTCACACGGCTCCGGGGCTGCAGAGAGTGCCTTGTCCCTACGCTTCCCTGCTCTTCATTCTGGGACTAACTTAGGACTCAAAGGTGCTTAGAATCACAGGGTACAGGAGGACCCATTATAGACTCTAACCTGTGGAGTCAGGGAACCCGTCACCTGCAGTCCTGTGACACACAGCTTTGGGTGGTGGCCTCTGTATGGTATTTGTTTTTTACTAACCTGAGGAAAAGGTGAGTACTTGGTTAAAGTATGTCTAAAACATTATGGTGAACAGTAGGATAGCCAGCTTCCTTGAGGGACTGGATGTGACTGGAAAAGCTTCCAGAATGTTCTCTGGCAGTTCCTCAAAGTAATGAGGGTAGTGGGAGGGCAGGCTGGCTATAAAAGGTTAGAACTAATCATAGAATCATATACAGTCTCTTCTGTGTATCTTCTAGAAAAAGACCCCCCATGTTGCCCAGAGAGTCACCCATCCTACTGCACAGTAGGTCTTTGTAGGAGGGCATGTCGTTTCCCCAATGGCCCCAATCCACTCTGATAATCTGGTAGGTTCTTCAGCATTATCAAGGTCTCTGTGACCTTTGTAGCCTATGTTGCACCTAAGCTGTGGTCATAGACGACACCAGAGTAATAAGTTACTCAGAAGTTGCTGAAAACGACATTGTTCATATAAGGGAACATTTTTAAAGCTTATTAAGAAATATTTTAAATCTGTAAATAAATGGAAAGAAGGGTCATGTGTGTGCATAGTTATATTGTAATGGCGAAGAGTCTTCTGATTTTGAGCTATACATTTAATTCCTGTCACCACCACCACCACCACCACGACCACTACCACCATCATCATCATCACTGTGGGTGGAGCTTCATAATCCTAACTTTAAAAAGTAAAGACCCTTAGTTACCAATGTCTAAATGTCAGGAGGTAGGACCTTCATGATGGTAGAGACCTCAGGCAATGTTGGCTTATTTTGATTCACAGTGTTGGAAGATTCTGGTCTAATGGTTAGTGTTGCCTCTTTTACTTTTTGGTCCTGTGGTGGAATAGTTTGTCACGTGACAGAGTAAAACCTTCATGTCCAGAAGACGAAATAGGGAGAGGACAGGGAAGGGATGCATTTCTTCAACCCTTGAAGTCCACTCTGTTGGCCTACAGAATTTCCACTAGGTTCCATCCCTAAAGGGTCCCCCATGTTCCGATAGCTTCACACTGGGTACCAACCTCTAACACTTGGGTACATGGACCTTTGGAGGACACTTCACTTCTACACTCTAGCAAACAGCAAACACACACACACACACACACATGATGAGATGGTTGGTGCTAGTCAGTGGGGAATAAAGATACTCTGTATATATAACTCTAGGAAGGTTCCTATTCAGAACACAAAAAGCCCTGTTCCTGGTACTACACACAGACACCAACTCCAGAGGAACCAAGGGCTTTCTTAATTATTTCTTCAGTCCGTTGTGGAAAATACAAACACACATGTTTTCTGCCTCCCCACCCCCTTATTCTCTTTGTCTCTTTTGTCTTACCTTGACCTAACTTCTGAAACGCTGCAGGGTGAGGTGTTTGTTCTTAGGTTTCAGATAACGTGTTGAGTGTATCTCTCCTTAGACATTTCTTAGCACTGCCCCTGAGGTACACGACTTCCTGTTGTGTCTCTTGATGCCCATGCCTCGCCCCTTGGAGCGAACCAAGGATTCTCTCTCGGTCCCTTGCTTCCAAAAACAAGCGTTGGATGGTTCTCTTTTCTGAAGAGTTTCAGATCAGGTTGGAAGAGTTTTCTTCCTGGCATTCTTGGTTTGAGCTCTCTTATAAAATACACCCAAGACTTGTGGTCTGGGAGCAAACCTTCACTTCCGGGTGAGAAGAGAATAAATCGTGGCAAGAAAACCCAGATGTTCTGGCCGTGAACAAGCACACAGATTGCAGACTGTGGTGCTGAGGTGGTTGGGCAGCTCGGGTTGGAGAGAGGAGGCCAGGGAAAGGCATGGGGTGCTGTAGGCAGCCTGCGTGGAGCCTGCAGCCCTTATACTACGGGGGTGTTACCCCTACTTCCTGGCCCTGCTGATGAGGTAGGTCACAGTGTGTGCTGTAGCTGTGTGCTAGGCTACCTGGGAGGTTTAGCATCCTTGGCAGAGGGCTGGGGGTGGAGACTGGACAGGGACAGAGGACACAGAGCACTGTTGCTCTAGAGGGTGTGACTCTCTGGAGGGTGTGGGGCACATCCCTCCTTGGGGACAGAATTCCTGACTGCCTGGGTTCTTCAGCCCTAGCTTGGACACAGTGCATGGTAGATATTCTAGCCACTTATTTAGAACATTTCTCCTCAGCTCAGTCAGTCCTGTGTTGGTTACAAGTAAATTAGCAGCTATTTCTGCTTTCCCTCTCCTTCTTCATAGTATTCCGCCTGGGCGGGGGATGTAATTTCCATTTAACAGCTATATTTTTGCCTCGTCTTCTCTCCCGGACTCACACGCTTCTCTACTATATTCAGTGTTGTTGTTGCCAGCTGCTGCATTTTGTGTTTCAAGGTTGTGTAAAATACCACTATCCCAGACCTGGGCCTGGCCTGGGCCTGGCCTGGACACTCGTTTTTGACCAGTGTTAGGTGTTCTAGTACCATACTTCATGCTGGGACCTCCTGCCCCTGTCATGACAGAGGAGCGCTGAGAACTCGGGAAATGCCCGAAGGATGTTGTCACCAGACATGAGTGGATGTCCCAGGGTCTTCTCCAGCTAGTCATCTTTCTTGACGGGCTGACTGGACAATGAGTAAACATGTTCCCGCCCACTGTGACGTTCAGCCGACTGGCCTGGAAGAGGACGACAGTGTATAGAAAAGCAGGACATTTTTAGGTCCAGCCTTTCTGCGGTGTCACCTCCCCTCAAAGCACAGTACTCAGCATCTGGGACCTTGAACTCCCGACCACGAGGCCATTGCTACAGAGTCAGGTGAGAGCCCCAGGCATGGAAGATTCTGTCAGAGGATGCCCCTCCAGAAAAGGAGTCCCCAATGACAGGAAATGCAGCTTGCTGTCAATCAACCTATCTGTAAGTTGCTACTTTGGGAGCAATTTCAATGTGTTTGAACCATTACCGGAAGTCCAGCCAAGTGCCCGCACAGCCTGTCAGCATCTGGGCAGTGCTTGTGTCCAGGCCTATTTTTGAGGTTTGGATTTGGTTGAGGATCTGGTTGGGCAGTGCCCTCAGTTCCGATGCCAGGGGCATTGTGCATATGATGCTTGCTAGACACTGCTCCCAGGAAAGGAGAGCTAACCAGAAACAAAATGGCAGTACCAGAGCCCAGGGTTGAGGTGACACTGTTGGGTCAGTTGGCATGGGTAGTGAAATTAGAAATAAGTGAAATTAAAACCTATGAGAGCAACACACAAATCATTGTGGTCTGAAAGGCTCCTGTTGTGTGTGTCCTTATAGCTCACAGTGTCTGAAGTTCTGGGCAGAGGTACCACTGCCCACTTAGGACCCTATGCCACACAGGGCCTCCCCAGCTTGCCTCATAAGCTGAAGGCCAGAAAGGGAGGAGAAGCAGGTGAGAAGGAAGACATGCGAGCTGGGTCTTCCTTGGCCCTTTGGCTGGCGCAGGGCCTCATGGGACATTTGAGTTTGGAGCAGGGTTGACCACTCTGGAGTTGTGGCTCAGCCTGGTCATCTTGTAAGCTATGAAAGAGACAGTGCAGAAGCAGCCTCTGTGCAGCACACAGCACCATGCTCCCCTCCTGCCTTGTCCTTCTGACTAACCCTTAGAACAGTAGTAGTTCTTAACCCATGGGTCTTGATCTTTTTGGGAGCAGGGGATTGAACAACTCTTTCACAGGGGTCACATAAGACCATTGGAAAACACAGATATTTATATTAGGATTCAAAACTAACAAAATTACAGTTATGAAGAAGCAATGAAAGTAATTTTATGGCTGGAGGTTGCCACAGCATGAGGATTATGCATTTAAAGGGTTGTAACATTAGGAAGGTTGAGGGCCACTGCAGAAGGTGGTTACAGCCTTGTCATACTGTCTGCACACTGCATGCCCTTCCTATATGTGATTCCCAAGAACTCTGATAGAGACCCTCATCCATCCCGCTGTCATCAAATAAAGTGACATTTCCCAAGATCTTATTCCTGTGCGTAGATGTCCTAGCGTGACCTCTTGGTATTGTGTGCTCTGTAGCGACAGTGTCAGTAGTTCTGGGCAGTGGTATCCTTGCCTAGTTAGGTGCTTGCTTGGGAATTTGTGCAGTGACGGTTCGGTTTCAGGAAGGATGCGAGAAACCTTCTGTAAACTGCCTGTGGTCCTGGGTATTTTGTGTGCTGTGTGTGTGTGTGTGTGTGTGTGTGTGTGTGTGTGTGTGTGTGTGAGTGATTGAGTGAGTGAGAGAGAGAGAGAGAGAGAGAGAGAGAGAGAGAGAGAGAAGGGGGGAGTCGTAAACTTCCATGGCAAATAAGATTTCAAAGTCCAAGTCAGAGACATCAGATATAAATAACAGGCCTGGTGTTTCTGTACCTTGAGTCTGAGTGTGATGCAGAATCACTCATTAGAGAAGAAAGAACTGGCCCTGACTCCGTGTGCTTTGTGCACGAAGCCCTCTAGAACTGACTGGTTCATGCCTGAGTGGGATTGAAACAAGGTTCAGCATCCTCCAAGTGCCCCATTTATAAAGGAAAGTTGGATTCTCTGAGGATTCTGCCCACATACACAAAGTGCCAAGATTTCTGCTTATGTGCAGACCCAATTATGGGACTGGAGTTCTTCGGGAGATTGAGATTTGAACAATCAGAGCTTGCTAGTATCAGTAAGTTTTGGTAGGTCCTGCTCCTGTTTGTTTTCCTGGAGATACTCTTGATGTGGCCCCGATCTCAGGCTCAGTCAGCCCAGTGATCCTGAAGGAACTGGGACTGGTTCTCAGGTGCAGTGAAAACACTCCCCTGCATTTGGAGGTTATTTTACTCTGTATACGGAGGGCTTCTCTGGATGGAGGGAGCTCGTGACTCCCCTGGTGCTTTCCCATTTACCCTAGGTAAAGCCCAACTACCTTATTTTCATTTATACTTATTTGCCTTCATTCCCACTGGGTGGCCACAGCTCAGGAAACAGCCCACATCTGTCCCTGCAGTGACCAGTGCCCATCCAAGCTGGCTAAAGGATTAAGAAAGGAGTTCTAACACACATGCCCTTGCAGCAGTGATGGACAGGCGAAAGAGAGATTGCCCAGACTGGGTGGGTGTTCAGTCTGAGCTGGGGAGCCCTTCTGCCACCACCTGCATTCATGAAAGACAGGGGCTTTATATAAGCTAAGTGAAATAACCAGTTACTAAAGGACACATGCTACATGATTGCTTACATGGTCTGTGAAAGAGGAGAATTTATAAAGATAGAAGGTACAGCAGAGTTACTGGGAACTTGAGTCAGAGAAGCAAAGAGAGTCAGCTAATAGAGGGCAGGCTTTCGTTCATAAAATCAAGCTCTGGAGATAAATGGTTATTATGGTTCAGCAGTAATGAGGCTGGACTTAAGGCCACTGGCATTGTCGGGGGTGGTTACATGGACCCATGTCTATTTTACCACAATTAAATAATAACAGTAGGGTGTGGCTGAGCATCCTGGGGCCTGGCCTCAGATCTCTGCAAGGATTTTGTCACCAAGCAAATGTGGCTTCTCTCTGTCCTTTGTCCCCCACCCACACTCTCACTCTCTGAGTTCTGTACTGACTTGTCTCACAGCAGCGCATGGTCTCCAGGTAGCTCAGTCTTCCCACGGCAAGGCGTCCCTCCATCTATTTTTCCTGAAAGTCTAGCAAGAAGGAAGTGTTTATTTTCTTGAGAACTCAGACCACAGCTGGTTTCCAGGGTGCTCATCCCTTGTGAGTTGCTGGAGACCTCCAGAGCTGCTGCTGTCGGTGTATACTGTATCCCAGGGTACAGGCTGCGTCGTGGTACTCTGTGAAGACATTGGGATTCTGTACACAGCACTGAGTGAGCAGGGCAGGGTGTTTGCTTCCAAGTTTCTGTTGAAATCGCTGACTAAAGGGATTATCTCCAAAGAGCAGGAAAACACAGGGCCCTGCATGTAGGGAGCCACTTTGTCACCGTTCCTGCTTCCTTTCCTGTTACTGGTGAAAAGGAAGGTTGGCATGATTCTTTTTAAGGACTTATTTCTATTGGGATGAAAACATCATAGAAGAGTGATCCAGCTGTTGGCAGATGTGGATTACAACCCCAAAGCTAAGTGTTATATCACATGCCTATAATCTCAGAATTTGGGAAGTGGAAGCCAAGGGATCCCGAGGTCAGGGCCAGCCTTGACTATATCTAAGTCTGAGGCCATCCTGGGTTACCCAAGACCCTGTCTAAAATTGTGCCGCTGCTGCTGCTGCAACAACAACTACTACTACTACCACTACCACTACTACTACTACTAAAAACTCTAGCAATAACTAGGATACCTTTGGCCTCCAGAGCACAGAATTGATTTACTATGAACATTGATCTCAGAAGTTACCAAAAAGCAACTTGGTAAGAAGAAAGCATGTGCCTTTCTGCTCATATGTTTTGTATATGTTTGTATATGTTTTATGTATGTTTGTATATGTTTGTGTACTACCTACAGAGTTTGAGATTCAGTACTTAAGACTCTCATCAAGAAACATGCACTGCTCTTCCAGTGTCTGAGGTTTCTACTAATTAACTCTCATGATATATGACGGCTTGCCCATTTTTTTCTCTTCAGTGATGGCAAAGGGGATTGCTCATTTAACTAGGGTCTGACTAGTAAGGAGGTAAGAAGACAGAAATGGATGGATAGGTAGATGAATGAATGGATGGACGGACGGACGGACAGACAGATGGGTCCATGAGTGGTGGGTAGATAGATACAAGTTTGGGTGGGTAGGTGGGAGGACTTGAAGATAATATTCTTACTGCCCAGGCTCCCAGGCCAGCACTTGTTAACTTACAAGTCAACAGTAGCAGTGCAAAGTGGCTGTTGTCCAGCTTCCCACAGAACTCTCCTGCAGCAGCTTTTGAAAGACAGCATAAAAATAGACCATGTGGAAGAATGCCAGAGACCCCCTCTCACCCTGTTCTGGCGACGGAAGTGGAGGAAGTGGGAATAGCGAGGAGAGTCCAGGCATTCCTGAGATCCCGAGAGGCCCAACATATGCCCCCCAGTTCCGGCCTCGCCTGAACTAAAACTCTGTGTCCCAAAACCACAGGGTACTAAGGATACACACAGGCTTGAAGCAATACCCAGAAAATGGGATAAGCTTGGAATTCCAAACAGTTTTATCCCCTCCACCCCTTTCTCTGCAGAGGAAAAATGTGAGTGTATCCTATGGATAAAAGAAAAAAAAGGACACATTGAGAAGATTCCCAGCAACTAAACGGGGTCTGGGCAGGGCCCCATCTGGCTTCTGCCTGCTATGGAAACTCACTTTAACAAGGGAGGACTGCATGACTCAGGAAGGCAGTTTGGAAGGTCTGGGTCTGCCCTGTAGACCCTCTCAGTAGTTGTGTTAAAATCTTGCTGCCCCTTCTGCGGTGCCTGTATGTCCCTTTCACTGAAGAACATTGTTCAGGATGAAGGAGAGCCCTCATTGTCCTTGCCACTTTGATAGGAACATTAGAGATGGAGATTCCACAAACTGCAAGGGTCACTTTCCTCTTTCCCTTATGATTTCTGTCACCATGTGGGTCATTTCTAGGTTGGTTTTAGGTGTAGAGGTGAGGAAGTTGACCAGAAGGAGGCCCTGGCACGGTCTGTCAACCATCCTGGCTGGTGATATTTCTCTAGCAGTATCACTGTGACCCTCATGGTGAGATTAAAGAACAGCGCTCATTCCTTTATCTGCTCTCCGCATGAGTGAATATCTAGAAACCTGTGCACAGGATCTTCAGACTTTGGCTTGATTGGAGCCCATATCAGTTCCTTGAGTAAGATTTCAGCATACTCCCTCCACCTCCCAGTTCTCTGGGGTTTCTATTTTAATGCACTGCCCTGCATAATTTATACATAGGAGAAATCAGGAAAGTGACCCAAACTCCCGGCTTCACTTTTAACTCATGCAAAGTAGAGAAGCCCCTGTGGGGTCCTTTGCCCCAAAAGGAAACCTTTTAAGATGGCAGCTCTGTTCCTTCACTGGGTAGGTGCCATGGCTACTGGTACCCCCACCTGTGTCTTTTAGTTTTGCCATCTGGTCATCAGACTGGATCATTGTTCTGATGTCTTAAAAAGGCAGTTAGCACCCATGTTTCTGTGAATGCAAAGGTCCAGATAGGAATTATATTATCTGCTGTGGCACTAAGCTGTATGGGGGTTGCCATTTGCTGTCCTACATTTCTGAGTGCAGGCAGGGGAAGGGGATCTGTGGTGGTAGGGTCACTGCATCAAGCACTTAGCACGAGCAAGCAACCCAGTGGGTAAAGGAAGGGTTAAGTCCTGCCGCAGGCCAGGGACAAGAGGGAACCACGCAGCCACAGTGCCCCCAGAGTCTTGCTAATGAATGATGAACAAAGCCACTTTCATGGGAAGTGCTGGGCTTGCTGTTTTCTGGGAAAACACAGTGATAACAGCAACAGAGCAGGATTTGATTTTCCTCCTCCTGTGCTCATTAGAAGGGAGTCTTTGGCGCCATGTAAGCGTACGCAGTGCTTCTGAACTCTGACATGGGTTTCCCAGATTCTCAAGGCTCAGGAACTCGGCAAGCAGAGACCAGGAGGAGTAAGGGTTGCCCTATGCTGTGTGGGGCTGCTGGAGCAGCAACAGACACCGGTTCAGGTGCCGAGCACCTCACTCCGCCATCCTCTGCTGGCTTGTACATAATTCTCAGGCAGAAGTGTTAGACTTTACTGATGAGTAGCTCTTAAGACTTCAAAGATCTGTGCTGCTCCTTGGGACTAGATCCTAGGGGTGATTCACACCTCCTTCAACCCTCCAGTTAGACTCTGGCAGAACTTCCGAGCTCTAAAGTTCTAAGCCAGTCATTTCTCCTTATCCATTTATCTATTCATCCATCCATCCATGTACCTACCTACCCATCCATCCACCACCCATTCATCTATTAGTCGGTTTGCCGAACTGTCCACCAACCCATGCACCCACCCATCTATCTGTCTGTGCATCCCTCTATTCATTCATTCATTCATTCATTCATTCATTCATCCATCCATCCTTCCTTCATCCATCTATCCACCCACCCATGCATCCATCCATCCATCACCCATCCATCCATCCATCCATCCATCCATCACGCATCCATCCATCCATCACCCATCCATCCATCCATCTCTTCATCCTTCTGTCCATCCATCCATGCACTCATAATGTGCATGACCAGAACCTCCTCTGTGTACCACCAGGGAAGGGTAGGGACAGCTCCTCTGCATGCGCAGTAGTAGGTCAGTGGTTGGCGTTCTTCAAGCCTGTTGTACTCACCTGAAGCCCACTGTCCTTCCTGGTCTTAATCAAGTGCCACCTCCACCATGCTGTAGTTTACACGTGAATTCTACTCACCCTGCCTCCCCCACCCCCGGCTCCTGGTGTATGTATAGTTGACCCCCCAGATGGTTTCCCTGTTTTAGAAGGTTATGGAAGCTCTAGGGGGTGGTGTCTCCCTGGAGGAAGTGGCCCCCTGGGGTGGGCCGTGAGGTTTTATAGCTCAGCCGTGTTTCCTGGTCACTGTTTGCTTCCTAAGCTCCAGCTGTCCCATTCCCCTGTTTCCATGCACGCTCCAACTGTCAGCAAAAATAATGGCTCCTCCCTTAAGAGCAAAAGGTAGAGTAGCTGGTAAACTCTAGAAGGAAGGCATCTAGGCTCCCTCTAGACAGAAGGTAGTCATCCTAGGGTCCTCCTGGAAGCCCCAAGCCCACCTCCCTCCAGGCCTCAGTCTGACAGATGCTTGCCTCCAGGACCATGCTGGTGCCACTCCCCTGCTCTGGTGTCCTTCTTTGGTTCATCTTAGATGGAAGATGCATGCAGATGGATGTGGATGGAGAGACGTCTTCACCCGGAAGACTGTGAAGGGAGCGATGGTTTAAACAGCACGTGTATTTATTTCCCTGCCAGAGCTGCTACAGAAAGTGTGAGGATGGTCTTAGACAGCCATACAGTCGGTCAGTTAGTACACCAAGCATTTATTTTTGAATATTTATTGTAGATCGTACTGGGGGCAGGGTTAAGGAGACTATACCTGTCCCAAGGATTTACAGATAAATCACCTGAAGCCCACTGTCCTTCTCTGCCCTCTGTATGCAAATAGCATTGGGTTTTCCTATACGGAGACTTTTAGTAAGAGCTGAAAAATTAGTACAAAAATTCCTGGCCCATCACGGTTCCGGAGTGGACAAGATGCTGGATAAGGTTTTCGCACTTTTTTTTTCCATATTAAGTAAGAGTATATCCTTTTAATTTGTTCTATTTCTGTATCGCTGGCAATTCTCTTTTAACTTTGAGGTTTGACTTCTTTGGTACTTTGGTAAGTTCTTAGTAAATGTCTTTTCCAGCCTGGCACGCAGTGCCCACACGGTGGTAGACGTTTTCATCCTGGTGCTGGTTGCATTTTCTGTGCTCACTCCAGGGTCGTCTTTGTGTGTTTCCTCTGCACTCTGTGTTTGCTCTCTCCTCTGCTGAGTCCACTCCACTTCTGAGTCCTTAACCCCAAGCTTGTTTGATTCAGCTTTTATTCTAGAGTTTCCATTTGATCATTCTCCGGGACTCAGGTTCTTTGAAATGTGAATCTCTCTCTCTCTTTTCTCTTTCTTTATAATCTGTATGCTTCAACTCTAATTTTTGAACCCGCTGTGTCTTTTATTTGTTGACTGGATTTTATTTTGTTTGAAAGGTGGTAATTTTTTTTTTCACTTATGTTTCCTGGCAATATTTTGATTAGAAGTTTAAGACTGTGTTTAAGTGAGACGGGTGGGAGGCAGGTTGGGGAGGGTGGGATATTTATTCTTCAGAGATGATATGGCTTTAAGATGGGATTGGATGAAATTGATTTTATCTCTGACGTGTAAGTCAATGAAAGCTTTTATTATTGAACAGGATCATGCTTCCTGGGTCCATTTCCCACAGATAGATTTTTTTAGAAACTACCCAAGTTTTTTGTTGTTGTTGTTTTCTGTTTTTTTGTTTTTTTTGTTTGTTTGTTTGTTTTTGTTTTGCTTTGTTTTTAGCTCCCTGGAGGCACTTGTGACAATTATTGGACACTTGGTGCTAACCCCTTAGGTGTAGGACTAAGAATACCTGACTAGTTCTAAGTCTTGTTTTTTTCTGTGATCTTCACCTTCTTGGTCCCTGATGCCTTGGCAACTCTGAATCTGCATCTTTATTTCCCAAAATAGTATATGGAAGATCATTAGATATGTGCCCCATGGTCCCTGGACATGCTGCCTCTGAGTCACTAATATGGGAGGGTGGGGAATGAAAGGAAAGGTAAAAGTTCCAGATAATAGCTCTGCAGTGCCTGCACTCAGAAGAAGGTGTCTCTGGAGAGGTTCCTGCTGGTTCACAGGGTGTGCCATCCATACGTTCCATACGTCCGTTCCTCATACGGGAGTACCCAGCTCAGGATGCACAAAGCACACAGGGATTTAGCAGCTTCTCTTTCGGAAGCCGTAATGGGTGGCAGTCAGCACATAATAGAACAAAGCCACCCCCACTAGCCTTCTATGTCATTACTGTCATGGTTCACTGTGGCCATGAGCGACAGAAGCTTCAGAAATCTGTGTGATTCATTATGAACATGCGAAAGGGGTGAGAAGATTGTGGCTTTGTGGATCACATAATCAGGGTCTTTCTGCTTTTGTTTCTCTTGCTTCAGAACCACGAGGCTGCCCAGAGATTATCAGCCACACTGTGGGGATGTCAGAGAGCCCCATCGGACCCAAATCCACCATGCTTCGGGCTGATATGCCTGCAACACCCAACTTTCAGCAGGTGTTCGCATCATCCTGCACGGTTTCCAGCAATGGCCCCGGCCAGAGGAGAGAGAGGTAGGGGGAGGGGCTTTAGACTTGTCAAAGGCCAGAGCACTGAGCTCTGAGGGTAGAGGGGACTGGGCAGACAGTGTGACCTCACTCAGACATAGTGGAGAAAAGCCCAGGCCCAGGACTGTGTGCTGGACGCTGTTGCCCAGGGAGCATGCCCTGTGCCCTGGCATGAGGAAAGTATAGGAGCACATAGTGTGCTAATGGTGCTGCAAAAAAAAAAAAAAAAAAAAAAAAAGGAAAAGAAGACCAGGCAGACCAAACTGTCTCTCTGTTTTATGAACATGCGGGACTTTTGAAACTCAGGAAGGGCAGCTGCCACGCTGACCCAGAGTAGAACTGAACCCCCCCCCCCCCCATGTTTCTTGGACAGATTCCTGGTTTCCCCTCCCATTAAAATAAAGGGGGCCAGCGGGTAAGGTGGTGCATGCCTTTAATCCCAGCACTCCAGAGGGAGGCAGAGGCAGGTCGTCTCCCTGAGTTCAAAGCCAGCCTGTTCTACAAAGTGAGTTCTGAGACAGCCAGGGCTGTTACACAGAGGGACCCTGTCTTGAAAAACCAGCCAGCCAACGAATCAATCAGCCGATGATCAAATAAACATAAATGAAGCAAAATTATTGAAGAATTATAAGTTAAAAAAAATAATAAATGGGGTTCCCTAAGGACTTGACTTGACGTCACATGTAGAATCTATACCTAGTGTGTGTCAATTTAAATACATGTATGTTGCAAGAACTGTATTTTTAATGGGTTTTCTAGGTTCCTGAATGTGGTAATTCCCAGTCAAGTTGTCCCCTGGTCTGCAGGAGACAGTCATTAGTTGATGCCTAAGATCCCAGACAGGAACAAACCCTACATATAATGTAGGTAACTATGGTAACTCTGATCATTCTCAAAGGAAATACATTAGAGATTCCATAGCCAGTCAGCCAGTGGCCCCGGCCCCACTCTTGCTCTTTGGGGAACTTTGTTGTTGTTAGATTTATATCTTTATTTATTCTATTTATTTTTATTGTATGAATGTTTTGCCTGCCTGTAGTCTGTTTGCCACATGTATGCCTGGTCTTTTGGAGGCCAGGAGAGGACAGCAGATCTTCTAGAAGGTGGTTGTAAGTCACTGTGGATACTGGGACTCGAACCCTGCTGCTCTGCAAAGCATCCAGTGCTTAGCCACTAAGCCCCTCTGGGACCATTTCTAAGAAACCTGAGAGTTACCTACCATGTCAGCCGGTCATCCAGCTAAAGGCAGACAGCATATACCACATGGATACGCTGAATAAGGGATGTTGCATATCCTGGCCATGACTAATTAGGCTAGCACGCAGTTCATCATCCCGCTCAGAGTAACATTTACGACTCAGCAGTTGTTTATGTCTACAGTGTTCTATTGAATATTTTTAGACCGAGGTCAGCCTGGGTCACTGAAACACACGTAAGGGATGAGGGCTACCACATCCTTATATTGCCCTGCAGCAAGCCTCAGTACCCACTTTCCCAGTCCTGTCTCACCTGTGTCTTCTAACAGTTACTGGTTTGGAGACCCCTGCAAGCCCCTTACATTTCCCTGTGGCTGTTTTTTGTCTTTCGAACAGCCCGCCTTCTGCAGAACGCCAGTGGGTAGAGAGCAGCCCAAAGTCCACCCTCACCCTACTGGGGAACAGCCACCCTTCCGAGAGTCCCCTTGGCACCCATGAGTTCTGTAGCTCTGGTAAGGACTCACCAGGGCTGCCCTGCTTCCAGTCCTCAGAGCTCCAGGCCTCTTTCCACGGCCACGAGCTGTCCATGTCGGAGCCTCAGGATGCTCTGCCTCCCGCAGGCAGCCAAGCCTTCTTAGGTTTCAACGCAGTAACCACAGTAACAAGTGGCCTTCCACCTGGCGAGGATGCTGGCACCTTGCTGGTCAATTCCCACGGTACATCACCAGCTCCTGGAACCCCTCTGATGACTACGGCAGGGGCTGCTGGCAATGGCTTCCTGTCCCACAACTTTCTCACGGTGTCACCTGGTGCCAGCAGCCACCACAGTCCAGGCCTGCAGAACCAGGGCGTCAGCCTGCCTGGGCAGCCACCCCTCCCGGAGAAGAAGCGAGCTTCAGAGGGCGATCGCTCTTTGGGCTCAGTCTCCCCTTCATCCAGTGGCTTCTCCAGCCCCCACAGTGGTAGCACCATGAGCATCCCCTTCCCGAATGTCCTGCCAGACTTCTGCAAGCCTTCGGAAGTGGCCTCACCTTTGCCAGGTATGTCTCCGCACCTGCCACTCCCTTGGAAGAGGAGGGTTCTGGGCGTCCCATTTGAACCAGTCTCCAGTGCCAAGTCAGATGTCCTGCAGGAAATGTTCAGACCCCCTGGTGGCTCTTGTCCATCCTGCTTGCCTGAAGCCAGACAGACCCAGTTTTCCCTGTAAACCCGCTCAGCTTCCTCCTTAATCCACTGTAGACTCAGGCCAGCGTTAGAAAGGGCACATGCTGCAACAGTTCTGTATTCACTTGGACTTGAAAAAATAGAGATGTTTCAAAGTTACTTTCTTTCTTCCCAATTAAATAATTAATCCAGAATTGAGTTATAAGCTGTATCAAGTGTTTGACACCCGCCCTGATGCCCTGTCCTCCTCTCTGGGATTGAAAACACTTGTGTCTTTCACTGTACCCAGAGGCACTGGCTCTCCTTCCATTCGGTCCTTTGAGCCGCGTCTCTTGCCCACTTAAGTCCTTCCTGTGCATCCTTCAGACCTGGCATAGATTCGGACCTGCATCACCCTCAGAAACAAGGCAGCAAGACAAATATTCTGTATTGAAATTCTGCTTCACAGATAGCCCAAGTGATAAACTCGTGATCGTGAAGTTTGTTCAAGACACCTCGAAGTTCTGGTACAAGGCAGACATCTCAAGAGAGCAAGGTAGGGGGGCAAGGGACCTCGTACAGTGTTAGTCATATTTGGTCTCTGGGTCCTTCTGTTAGCTGTGGTGCAGATAAATACACCTTTATCATAGGCCTCCAGAGAACCTTCCACAACCTTCACAGTTTTACAAGGAAATCTCAGTCTCCGTGCAGGGTTGGGTGAGCAGTGGCTTCAAGCCACATGTGTCCCAGTGTGTGGCCTGTGAACACCGGCTGTTTCACCAGCCTGGAAGCCCACCACCGCACAAGACACTGCTCAGGTCTCTACTGAGGACTCCTCGAGGTCCTAGGCTCTAGAGTACTACAGAAAGAGGCCATGGAGGAGAGCAAATTCCCGGGGTGGGGGGGGAATCTCAGGCTTGGTGGCTGCAGCCATGATAGGGAATGGAATATCTGGAGCTGTTCCTCTAAGGAGCTTCCTGTAGCCTGCATGAACCTGCCCCACATTGGCCACCTGGTTGCTGAAGTCCCCAAGGAACTCATGGGCCGTTTGTTTGTAGGATCATTTCTCAGAGAGATTGTTTTCTCCCTGAGTTTCTGCCGTTAGATTTTAGAGCTAATAGAAACTGTGAGACTCTAGTTCTTCCCAGGAGCTCAAGAAGGCTCTTGTCATTTTAAATGGAAGAGAAGCATGGGTGGGGTGGGGTGGGCTGGGGTGGGGTGGGGTGGGGGAGAAACACAACCAAGGCCTGGAAAGCCTTTCATTTCCCTCAGGCGGCCTTTGTAAAAGCTGCTCAGCAAGTCTTTCCCCTCCCCCCCTCCTACCCCCCCCTCCCTGCCCAATCCCCCCAAACACACAGAGCAGCCTTATACAGCCAGTGTGCCCGAGTTCTTCCATCTCTGGTCTCCCTGCTTAGCAGCACAGATGAAAAGATAGCATTTTCCTTACTCCACATTCACCTGCCAAGCAGGGTCCCCACCGGCCTCCGTTGTAGAAGCAGCTGGAGCAGGTGCTGTCTTAGTCCGTCTTCTGAGGCTGTCACAGAGCACCTGAGATTTAGATGGCGTATAGAGACCAGGAGTCCTGGGGGTGGGGCACTGCCCAAGCCTATCAGCACTGGTTTCACACTGCCGAAGAGAGAGAGGGGAAGTGCACGTATGCAAAAGAGAGGGGACGTCAGGGCTGTGTAACAGTCCACTTCCAGGTGGCCGAGCCATCCCGGGACCATCGCCAATCAAGAGAACGTTACTCTTTGTCGTCATATTGAGCATCAGCTCAGACTTCAGTGTGATTTTCAGGGGTGGAGCTGTCACAGGCTCTGTGTGCACAGTGACCTCTGTTCCCTGTAGTCATCCATGCCTTTCCTTCCTCTAGCCATTGCCATGTTGAAGGACAAAGCTCCTGGGTCATTCATCGTGAGGGACAGTCACTCCTTCCGAGGGGCCTACGGCCTGGCCATGAAGGTGGCCACACCTCCTCCGTCGGTCTTGCACCTGAACAAGAAAGGTAATGGTGGGTAGATGGGGGTTGTCTGTTCCTCACAGTGACTGACAATGGTAGCGGCTCCCGCTGTTCGCTTCAGTGTTTGCTTTATAAGGTTACTTCCTTAAGTCGTTCTCCTGTTTAAAAGCATACATCCATTTATACATTCTATCTTTGTTTGTTTAAGCAATCTTTTCCATAATACAGTAGACAGTGCTTCTCATCCTTCCTAAAGCTGTGACCCCTTAATGAAGTTCCTCGTGCTGTGGTGATTCCCAACCACAAAGTTATTTTTTGATGCTACTTCATAACTGTAGGTTTGGTACTGTTTTGAATCATAATCAAAATATATGTGTTTTGCGATGGTCTTCGGTCACCCCTGTGAAAGGGTCTTGTGGCCTCCTAAGGGGTCACGACCCACACAGTAGAGAACGGCCGCAGTAGAGCTAAGGACCCAGTAAGCACCCTGTTTTGTGTCAGCCCTTCCTCCTTTGGGTGTCCCTATGCCAGGCATCGCTCAGTGCTTAGTTTGTCACTGACAGGCAGTCAGCTCTAATATCATCATTTCGTCTATTTTTTTGAACTTGCAATGTGAACACTAAGATAGTACAGATTCTATGTACTATCTTACGAGTCAAAATTTTAAGACTCATTGAACGCCTCAGGTTATGAGGAGTATGCAGCAGTCACCCTGTGGCAGGGTGCTCTGGGTAATTATCTTATCATCGAAGATTCACTGTGGCTCAGTTTTAAGACGTTCAGTTCATTTGGTTGGCTCTGGTACTGGTCTGTGATAGATAAATCATTGTAGCATGCTTGTGTGTGAGAGAGTATGGGTTCTCCCTCTGCCTGCAACGTAAAGAGGAGAGGCCGGGAGGAAGCTAGGTTCCACCACCCTCCCAAGGGCGTGCTCCAAGTGACCCTAAGACCCCAGCCCTCCTTACTTCTTCACTGACCACCAGAACACTTCTCTGGGAGCTGAGCCTTTGCCGCATGGGTCCATGGGAGATGTTGCCTTAGCTTGAGAGAGGAATCGTAATCAGCATGGATGTAGTGCCTGTCTGCCCCGTCCCATGCCTGGATCTGAGACAGTCTGTCCAAATGTTTGTGTGAAATGTGTGCTGAAAGCTTCCTGGAGCAAACACCGTGCAAAGCGGCACAGAGACTGTAAGATGTGCTTGCAAGTGGGCCAGCCTCAGACACAGGCAGCTGGCCTGCCCCTAGGATTGTGCTTGCCTTGCAAGGCTAGGAAGTGTGATTGGGAGGCACCTGGGACTCAGGCAGAGAGCACAGCTCCCAAACCTGAGGTGCTGACAGGGCTCCTGTGAGGTAGCAGGAAGGTCATGGGAAGGAGGGTAAGTGATGTCACATAGAATCACTTGTGATTCCTTTGGCAACAGAACACTACTGCCAGAGATGTATGGCCTTTATCACTAAGCACTCATTCAGACCTGGCTGAGTAAGACCCTGCCAGGCCTTACTTGGGAGCATGGGTTAGTGACAGATCAGGACAAGACTTACAGTGTCTGCGAATGTATCCTGTCTTGGGCAGACTTTATACTAAGTCTGAGAATAAAGGAACAAAGTAGAGGCTATGCAAATAGCAGATGTCAGGAAACCCAGCATGGTGGTCTCCAGTGAGTGAAATACAGTCTCGCCTCTGCGTGTGCACCCAGGCCTGGATTTGGCATTTGTGTTTCCCAGTCCGACGATAGATTGGAGAAACGAGTTTACCAAACGAGTGAAGAGCCAGTTAGTTACTGGGCCACCTCCCGTCATCCTGAGATGAAACGGCTGTGCTCATTTCAGACTCTGCATTCCAAAATGCCCTTGGCAGCAGGATCTTCATGGGGCCATTTTCCACAAGTAGAGTCCAGCCCTTTGGTGGGTTTTCTCATCAAGCTGGAAGCTCCGCCCCTTCTCCTGCCACAGAGGGAGGGTCATATGTTTATTCCCTCTGTTTTATGTGACAGACTTTCATGGAATCATGTCATCCCCTTCCCTGTAAGCTTGACTGCCCCTAGCAAATGCTGACGTGGACTGCCGCTAATGTGCATTGTTGATAAGCATCTTTGGAGTATCCCACATCATAAAGAGCCCCAAACAGATATGTCCAAGGTTTATCATTATATTCAGATTTCAAAGTATTTGTGTACCTTCATAATGAGATATCTTGGGAATGAGGCTTAAGTCTTTTAAAAAAATATTACTTTATTATTTTATTTTTTTAAATTAGTTATTTATTTATATACCATATTTTATTCCACTCTCCGTCCACCTTCCGACTGTTCCACATCCCATACCTCCTCCCCACCCCCTTGTCTCCACGCGGATGTCCCCACCCCTACCCCACCTGACCTCTAGCCTCCCTGGGGCCTCCAGTCTCTTGAGGGTTAGGTGCATCATCTCTGACTGAACACAGACCTGGCAGTCCTCTGCTGTATGTGTGTTGGGGACCTCATATCAGCTGGTGTATGCTGCCTGGTTGGTGGTCCAGTGTCTGAGAGAATTCGGGGGTCACAGGAGCAGAGCAGCTAGGAGTCTGCCCCAGCAGAAATCTTATTATTTTATTTGCATGATATTTCCCTGTATATTTGACTGTATAATATATACATGTCTCGTGTCCATGGAGGCCGGAAGAAGGTGTCAGATACCCTGAAAATGGAGTTACAGACGGTTGTGAGCTGTCATGTAACTGCTGAGAATAGAATCTGGGAGACCTACGTCTTAAGATTAAATGCGTTTACTTCTTGTGTAGAATTCATACACATTCCTACATTTTGAAGGTAATGTTATACGATATTTTCCATTACTTTGTTCATGAAACAGAGTTTCGTGGTATGGAGTCTTCCATTTATGGCCTCATACTGGTGCTCAAAACTTGCCAGGTTTTGATTTGGGATTAGGGCTGTTCAGCTTACACAGACTAGAGTCTGGCAATCTCTTCCCGATCACAAATTCAGCAGGTCTTGCTACCTGGAATTCCAGTGTCGGCAGAATTGAGAGGCTAGGTCTCAGGGCCTTAGCGCAGTTAAGCAGTTAAGGGGAGAGGTACAACACAGTGTCTACTGACTTTAGTAGCTTGGGGCAGTAACTTCTTTTTCTCCTGGTTCAGTTTGTACTTTTCCATTCAGTGGCTTCTCCTCAGGCCTCCTCTCTTTGGGTTCAGCAGCTGGCTTGAACACAAGTGTCCTGTTTACTAGCAGTTTGGTAGAATGCTGTCCCTACATAGCAGACTGCTTGTTGCTGAAAGCTGTTTCTGTGCCCAGCTGGTGGCTTCACCTCACCCAGAGGGTTGGCTTCTTTCCAGCTCGTTACTGAAGTCTTTTCTGCTGGAGCCTCGGAGGCCTTTCCTGTCTTAGAGGAATGCAGCTGCTCTTCCAAGGCCAGAGTCACTCTGAGCTGCCAGTTCATCCCTTCTCTGGAAGTTCTTGGAGGGTTTGAGGACGTCTCTCAGGGATTCTCTTAGTCTCCACAGTTTTACTCCAAGTATTACTCTCCTCTCCACCTGGGGTATGGCACCGCTCACTGACCATCCCAGGAACGGTTCCAGGTAGCCCAGGAATGGTTCTAGGAAGCCCGGGAATGGTTCTAGGTAGCCCGGGAATGGTTCTAGGTAGCCCGGGAATGGTTCTGGGTAGCCCGGGAATGGTTCTGGGTAGCCCAGGAATGGTTCTGAGTAGCCCAGTAGTACAGTGGTTTAATCCTATTTAGAGGGAGCCTTCTTAGGTGTAGCTCTTAGCTTTGATATCCGCAGGAGCCTTGTTTGTCTGCTTGTCTGCCTGTCTGACTTCTATTTAGTTCTCTCTCTCTTTTCTCTCTCCCTACACCTCTACCCCTACTCTGATTCTCCTATGTTTTAAATTTTTTTAAAAAAAAAAAAAACTTGTATTCTTTCCGCAGCTGGAGATTTGTCCAATGAACTCGTCCGGCATTTCCTGATTGAGTGTACCCCAAAGGGAGTGCGGTTGAAAGGGTGTTCGAATGAACCATATTTTGGTGAGTTACGTGAGACGCTCTTTTGGTCCTTTCCAGGGCATAGATTCCCTCCTTCGGGTGGCTTGAGGTTCTGGGGTTCTATGTGCCATGATGGGTTCCTCTCATTTCAGCCCCCTCCCCATGTGAGGCTGCCACCTGAGGTCTTTAAGATAAGCTGAAGGGGCAGTTGTTCTTTAGAAGTTTGTCAAAACCAAATAAATGGAAAGGATCCTCCCAGAGCTAGACTAAGACAAGGGGAAGGTCAGTGGCTGTACCCCAGCAGGGTAGAGCCCAGTGTGACCCTAGCCCTCAGGCACAAGGGGAGCACAGAGCTGCCACCAGAGCCCACCCCACCCCCCTTTGTGAACTGAGAACCTTTCATGGCCTTCTGGGTAGACTGGGGCAGCCTTATTTCCTACTCATTAGGAATTCCCACTTCGCATTTCTAAAGATGTTATGCTTGGCATACACTGCCCGCTGCAGGTCCTCAGTCACACTGTTGATTGACTTGGACCTTGTCATTTCTTGGACTTTGGAGTCACATCCCACAGTGGTATAAAGGCATGGGTTTTGGAAGTTTGGTCTCAACTGATTTTCTGGCTAAGCAGAGCAGGTGAAGAAATTGGTGACATTCGTTTGCTTTTATCCACCTTACAGGGAGCCTGACGGCTTTGGTGTGCCAACATTCCATTACGCCCCTGGCTTTGCCCTGTAAGCTGCTCATTCCAGAGAGAGGTATGTGGAGGAGGCGCAGTGCTAGCTGGCTGCCTGTAGGATCTTCTGAACCGCTCATAGCGTGCTGTTCCCAGGACCCACCGAGGACCTTTCAAAAACAATCAAAGATTCTTTTTTATGACATGTACGCTTAAACCCCAAAGCAAGCTAGTGGCCACCTGAACTGAAAAAGAAGACTGCCCTGTTGCTGACGGCAGCTCCCAGACATTGCATACTGTGGCCTGTGAAAGTTTCCAGAAAACAAAGACCGATCAGTTTAAAGATGTAAAACACTTGGGGACTGGAGAGATGGCTCAGTGGTTAAGAGCACTGACGGCTTTTCCAGAAGACCCAGGTCCAGTTCCCAGCACTGACATTAGGCAGCTTACGACCATCTAAAAAAACTCCAGTCCTAGGAGATTTGGCTTCCTTAGGCACCAGGCATTCATGAGGCCCACAGACATATATGCATGTAAAACACATATACATGCTTAAGTAGTTATTTTATATGTGTGTGTGTGTGTGTGTGTGTGTGTGTGTGTGTGTATGTATGCATGTGTATGTGTGTATTCAAGGTCACTTGCATTATAGATTCACAATCCTACAAAATGGGAATGATGTTACCGTGGTTAAATTTAGGTTATGAATGACCAAGGCTCTCTTATATTTCTTAGAAAATACTCACAATAATTTTTTTAAAAATTAATATCCAGGGTATATGGGGGCTTGACTGTGTGTTCCAGCTTGCCTGCAGGTAAATGGTATTTGTCTTTTAAAATCTGATCACTGATGTAAATTAATTCAGAGGCCTGGAAAATGGTTTAGGGTGCCATGTCACCTCCGTCCGTGTTCAGAATGGGATTGCAGTTTCTGTGGGCTGCATGATTGTCCCTCAAGAGAAAGTCACCGTCTGGGAATTCTGTCATCAGATTTTCTCTGCCATGTGGACTACTGTGTCAGGGGCTCATGTCTTGTCTCACCCCTCTTCCTGCAGATCCTCTGGAGGAAATAGCAGAGAACTCTCCCCAGACAGCGGCCAACTCGGCAGCCGAGCTGCTGAAGCAGGGAGCAGGTCAGTGCGCACAGCTTCGGTTTTTGTATGTCCGCATCTCCGAGTCATTGGGCGGAACCGAACTCCATGATAGAACTTCCCTTCGGAGTCATTTCCTGCTTTTCTGTGGCCTGTGAAGGAAGTTTCCTTTTATAGATGCTTGGCACAGCTGGGTGGGGTGCAGCTGTCAGGAGGCATGGCCAGGGCATCAGATGCTGGAACTATTGCTCGGACTCGAACAAGACCAGATTCAGTGGAGTAAATGCCAAGGCCTGTATTTAGTGTGGAGGGGGAGGGGTGCAGGGTGCAGAAAGGCAGGATGTGGTGACCTGCCTTGCCAGCTGAAAATGTAAAAACGTTCTGGAGCTGTGACTCAAAGGTCCCTCAACATGAGTCAACTGCTGGACCCACTCCGCCATCCTTGTGCTGAGACATGCCACACAGACCAGGCCACTTGGGTGAAATCTTTATTAATAGATTTGACTGCCTGAATCCACAATGGGAAAGTATAGAAGGTATAGAGATTCCTCGTCAATGCTGGCTCTCCGCTCACAGCATCCCACACCACAGTGTCTTTGCATTATTAAGTAAAGTCTATAGTGTCTGTTGAGCTCACTCTTTTTATTTAAAAATTGTTTGAAAATTTACCTCATCTCTCCCCTGCTTGTTTCCCTCTCCTACTCCTTCCATCCCCCAACTCCCTGTCATATTCACAGCCCGACTTCTATAGTTATTATTGCTGTTATAAGTGTGTAAACACACGCGTCTACCGAGTCCATTTAGTGTTGCTCATATGTACATGTGATTAGGGCCCACGGTGTAGGATTTAATAACTTCTTAGGACACTCATCCATGAAGAAAACAGAGTCTCTCTCTGTTAGCAGCCATTGGTTGCCTGTAGCTCTACATTCCACAAGGTTCTTCCCAGTATTACAGTGTTGTCTGTCAGTGTTAATGGGCCTAAGAAATATCATTGACATCCATTCATGAGTATAATGTCTCTGACCCCCTCACTCATTCCTCCCTCGTGGTCAAGACCCTCACTGCTGCTGATCTTTTTATGGTCTCCGTACTTTCAACTTTCCCAGAATGCTTTATGCTGTAGTACAAACTAGGTAGCATTTTCAGATTGGTTTCTTTTGCTTGGTAATACCCATTAAGCTTCCTCCATGGCTTTCCATAGAATGGTGGCTTCTTTCCTTGTGCAGGAGATTATATATGTGTTTGTCCAGATCTGTGTACATATACATATGGGTGCCTGTGTACATATACACGTGTGTGCATGTGTGTTCAGAGGCAGAGCTCCATGTTGTATGTCTCCTCAAATTTTCCTACGCTTTATTTTTTTGTCCCAGAGTCTCTCGGGTACCTGTAGGTCATTGATGTGGCCAGCTGCCCAGTGAGCTCTAAGGACCCTCCTGCTCTGTCTCCCCAGTGCTGCAGTTACAGCAGTACATCACTGTACCCCACTTGCTGGGGACCTGAACTCATGGTTGGAACTTTCACTACAAGCTTTTTACCAACTGAAATATCTCCCCAGCCCTTGGTGAAGCAGAGTTTATGTATGCACAGAGCTACTGAACCCTAACCCTAACCCCTAACCCCTAGCCCTAACCCTAACCCCCTTACCCTAACCCTAACCATATCTGAGTTGCTTCTAAGTTTTGGCAATTATGAATAAAGCTTCTAAAAATATCCAAATGCATGTTTTTGGTTAATACATATTTCCAACTCCTCTGATGAAATATGAAGGGGCCTGTCGGCTAGGTCACACGGCAAGAGTATAGTCAGCTTTGAAAGAACCGCAGAGCTCTTTGCCAGAGTGGCTGTACCATTTTGTATTCCCACTAACAATGGAGACGCATCCCCTTGCTCCACATCCCCACTGTCACACCTCAGGTGGTGTCACCCTGGAGGATGCGCTCCTTCTAACTGATGGATAGTCATATCTTACTGTTTTGTCACCTCCCTTGTGACGTACTCTCCAGATAGAATGTCATGGCAAAGAAATATCCTTATCTCCTCTGGATAGTTTGTATTCTTCTAATATAGGTGTGCTCTATAAAGCTAAGCACATCAATGTGACCACTGTACAACCAAAGAGGACTCTTATTTATAGTGTGGAATATGTTCTAGGTTCCCAAAGGATGAGTTCGCCACAGCCACAACAGAGGTCACAAGGGACTTGCTCTAGGCTAGAAGTATGTCCCTGTGATATCCCTGTCTTCCAGCCTGGCTGCCATTCAGAGGATTGGCATCTAACGTCTACACAGCCATGCAGACCTCAGGTTTATGTTGTTTAATATGGACAATGTTCTTCCTCTCCAGAGAAGTGGAGAACAAAGGAGGAGCCTCTGAGAAAGACCTTGGGAACTGTTTTCCTGAGCAGAGACAACAGGGGCTCCCTGCATAGCCAGCCTTTCCCTGTCTCTTCTGATCCCTTGGGATCCTGAGCAGACTGGCCCCTGGGAGACAGTGAGTGCCACCAGAGAGAGAAATTCAGAGCCCTTCAACTTTGTTTTTGATGTTCCCTGGTGTCCTCCTAGGTTGACACCGCCTGTTAGTCACCAGGATGGCCTCTGGCTGATTCAGTTATTCGGTTCTACCTCTTAAAAATGTATTTGAAAGATTTTAAAAACCTGAAATGGCTGGTTTTTCGACCACAGCAACATATCAACATTATGGAAGGAAGGAAGGGGAAGGGGATAGGATCATGGTGACATCCTCTCTGGGAGGATCTCCTAGTGGGGCTGAGTGGTGGCTGGTCTCATTCTACTCCATGTGTGGAGCTCCTGAAGGCTGCTGCCCAGAGCCAGTGGGCATCTCCCTCACCACCCTCTGCATCCGTGCTAGTCACACAGCGCTGATTCTTAGTCCCAAACGACTGGTACCACACCCAGCGCGCCTCTGCCGCCATCTCGTGGGTATAATACCTCTCATCATGATTCGGTTTTTTTGTTTTAATAGTTCTCAACTCCTTAACTAGCATTCATCCAGTAAATTTTATACTCAGTCATTGTCCTTGTTAGAGACTAAATGTTTCTTGTCCGTTTCAGCACATTATTTTTAATATAATGTCCTATTGATTCTTTGAGAAGTTCACATATTTTGATCATGTTTACCCCAACTCCTCCCAGATCCTCTTTCCATAGGTCCTTATGTTCTCTCTCTCTCTCTCTCTCTCTCTCTCTCTCTCTCTCTCTCTCTCTCATGACTTACTGAGTCCAGTTGGTTCTGCCTCTGTACTGATGGCTGTGGGGGCATCCACTGAAGTATGGCTTACCTACCAGGAACTGCACCCCCTAAAGGAAACTGGCTCTCATTTCCTTTCCCAGAAATCAGCTGTGTTGGTTCCTCTGCAAGGCTAGGGCTTGGGGCTTGGGTGTCGCTCCCAACTGTGTTGTTGGAATGTGGAATGGCTTGATCTTTTGTGGCTTTGAGTTTATGAGCACAGTAGTCCCGATGTTTCAGGAAGACATTGTTTTGCTCCAGTCCTCTGTGACCCCTGGCTCTTACTGTCCATCCACCCCCTCTTTCATAATGTTCCCTGAGTTTTGTATGGAGAGGTGTATTATAGATGTCCTGCGTATGGCTACAGCTCACCATTTTTAAATACATTGTCCCATCTTTTAAAATAACATTATTATTTTTTTAAATGGGTGAGTTTTCCTACTGATAAGACTTCATGTCAAACTTTGTAGTCTGTTAATTATCTGCCTTAGGCATTGAACTATGAGCCTTAATTTAAGGCTGCTTTCAGATTCTTTCCTTTAGTCCACCGCACACCAGGAGTGTGGATTTCCATTCTACTGCACATTATAAAGGCAAGGATTCAGCTCCGCAAATCTGGAGGCGGGGCTTGCACCACCAACCTTACCTGAGGATTAGCTATGGTTACTTAGAATACCCGTAACACGGGCATTGTATCAAAAAAGTAGGACTCTTCAGATCTCTGAGCATTGTAACCCCCACCCCCACTCCATCCCCACCCCACCCCCTGCCCTGCCTCCATCTGAATTCCATTTGTCATCTGGATTCTAGAATTCTGCTAAGGTCCTTGGAAATATCCCATATCTTCACAGTAGAAGCCAAGACTGGGCAGCACAGCAGTCAACTCAGGATGGGAAATTTGATACTAATGCCATTATGACTTTGTTCCAATAGCTGAAACAATTTGTTTCTGTATTTTAAGCCTCAATTCTTAATTGTTTCTTCTTGAAATGGAGGAGGAATGTGAGCTAATCCTCAAAAAAAAGAGGCTCTTTCACCAGACTTGCTATAGGTCTGTAATTGAGCTCTATGTGTGCTCTATGAGTATAATTTAATAAAGATCATGTGGCTGTTTTTAAATAAAAAGGACAATGAAGAGGTGGGTAAATGACTCGTGAACCTGTTGCTGTGCAGCCAGGTCACAACGGGAGGAAGGGGAGGCGGGCTGGAAGTTCTCTAACCCAGAAATTGCTCTGAGCATCTGCCAGATCTGTCCCTGCCCCCTCCCCACTGCTGGGATTGTCCTTAGCATCCAGTCCTTTCACATTCCTTTCTGCGGTTTGTATAATGAGTTTGCTCGTGGTTTTTTGAAATACAAGCAGGTCTCAGTTCTCCGTGGTTCTGTAGGACGCCATTGCGTAGTTCAGCTCTCCACGGTCAGGTCGGGTCGTCCGTCCAGTTAGCCTGGCTCTTGTTTTTCAGTGCTACAAGCCAAGCTTGAAGGATCATCTTTCTACTTGATTCTCCCTGAAGTCTACATGCTGCCTTAAGCTAACCTCCCAGAAGCAGCACTTAACGAGTTAAAATATGTGGATCTGAGACCACTTTTAGATGGGAAGTTTTCTCAGCACCAGAGCTCCCCACTGCAGGTCTGGAGAAATGCTGTCCTGTGTAATGTGTCAGGAAGCACCACAGCTCCAAGTCTTCCCTCGGCAGGAGCACTTGGCCCTGCGGGTCACATGTTCTGTGTTTGACAGCCTGACTGGGAGATGATGCTGGCTCACTGTCATAGTCATAGGGGATCTGCCTCCAGAGGCGTGCGTTCTCCCAACATCTCCCAACACCAGGCTCCTGCCTGGCACCACAGATGGACCAGTTCTTATCAGGAAGCTCCCTGTGGTGTCTCCAAGACAGCAGTCTAGCCTGTGGTTTCCTGTGAACCACATCTAGGTGTGCCAAGTCTATGGAATTTTCATAGTAGTTAGGTCAGAATGAACACACACACACACACACACAGGCGCAGACACACACACATGCACACACAGGCATACACACACTAGCACGCACACACACACACACACACACACACACACACACACACACAGGCGCGCGCGCACACACACACACACACACAGGCACACAAGCGCACATGATGCCTTTTGAAACTACATGAGCAGCAGGCTGGGATTAGAGGTAGAAGATTCATTCTCCGTCCTGACGTCTGTTTCCCATTTTCCAAGCTGCCTTCCAGTGTCTGTTCACAGCACACATGCTTTTGATTTTATAGTTCTAATCATAGCAGAGATGGTTTATTCTGCTTTTCCAATTACCTGCTAACCATTTTTCCATGTTGCCATATAATTTCCATGATTACCATTTGCTGGTTGCCTCACATTTCAATGAGAGGATGAATTTAACCCTTTCTTAATTCTTGGGCATAATCTGTTTTTATACTTTCCTGCTATAATTCGGATGGGTATGACTATCTTCTCCGCAGATTAGCCCGTGGCAGATTTTCTCTTTGAATCTTTGAAGAAGTAGCACCCAAAGTCGTCTCTGGGCTTTTCAGCTTCTCTGGATAACATGTGCTTCAGTTATCTAGAATGGGCTCAGGTCACCCCAGCATGAACCGTATCCATTTCACCAGAGCTCTGTGGGCTTTAAGCCTTGGGCAATGAGGGTGTTAAGAACGTTTGACACCTTGCTCTCTTTCTCAAGAAAGCACAGGAAAACCTCTAGTGCAGACACGAGCTGACGTGCAGGGAAACCACCAGGGTGACAGTCCCCATGAATGCTCTCCTGTGGGGCAGTTCTGAGCACGAGTTGTCCACGGAGTTTGTTCTAGCAAGTCGCCTTGACTTGAGTCAGGGTGTAGGTGATACTACCAGTGTTCCTTACCCGCAAGCCTGGTATCCTCTCCTGCAAACTGGACATGATCACAATAGACTATTCTTTGGGGCTTTTTAGAATAGTTATTACCGAGAGGTACTAAGTTAGTGCCATACAAGCTGTCACCCTACAGCCCCTCTCCATGTTCTTCCAGCACTTCAGGCAAAGCAATAAAAATGGAGTCGTCTCACTGATATTTCTTGGCAACTTCAGAGTCTTCAGACTTAACCACATTTTGGTAACCATTGTCTTTGCTCTTGCTGAGGCCAGGATGGACAGAACACTTCTCTCACCAATAGGCCACTCCCTAGTAGCTTCTATACCCCCCTCGGCGCTGGGACAAGTGTCTCTTTAATACTGGTGAGCAGGGAGCATGTGCTTATTAGTGCTTCTGTCCTGGGTCACATCCTTCCTCTTCTGGTTGGTCTTTCACCATGTGTCAGAGCATGGGTGTCCCCAGTAGTCCTGGCTAATGCATTTCTCACCTCCTCCCCACTGTCCTGCAGCCTGCAATGTCTGGTACTTGAACTCCGTGGAAATGGAGTCCCTCACTGGTCACCAGGCAGTCCAGAAGGCCTTGAGTATGACCTTGGTTCAAGAACCTCCTCCAGTGTCTACAGTGGTACACTTCAAGGTGTCAGCCCAGGGCATCACCCTGACTGACAATCAGAGAAAGTAAGTCTTGAGGGCGGGGGGTAGGGGGTGGAAAGGCCCGAGGTGTCACTTAGCATTGGGTGTCTCAGTCATTTTTCCATTCTATTCTTTGAGACAGGGTCTCTTAGTAAATCTGGAATTCAGTGTTTTGCTAGACTGGCTGGGATATGCCCAATGCAGGCCATTCCCCTAGTCTCTCTAGTACTAGACTTACAAGTTCCCGTCAGCATATCCAGGTTTTACACAGGAGTTAGAGATCTGAACTCAGGTCCTCAAACTTGCCCTTTAAATGCTACTACACACCAGCCAGCTCTCTAACCTTTATTTTAAGGATGTTTTTTAAGGTGCAGAATCTTTTAAGTCATTGCCTTAGAACCATTGAGATGGACCAGAATCTACTGGCTTCTGTTTTGGCATCATTACATCCATAACTTGTGGGCAGCTCGTTTTGGTCAAAGTAGCACAATGTGGTATCAGGAGCCCTTGTGTGAAATGCATGGGACATAGCCCAGCATCCTGAGCCCTCTATGCACCACAGCCTCCCTGAAGGCCACCACACCTGCAGTCCCCAGGGCCAGTTCTTTAAGCGAGGCATTGACCTAAGTTGCTGAATAGTTTGAAGAAAGACTCTTAGGATGAAGCAGCTGGGCTCAGAGCATGGCTTTCCTGGTCAAGGCTTCTTCCCACACTTGCAGCAGATGACCCTGAGAAAACGCCGTCGCCCTCGGATGTTTGGTTTCTTCTTTTTTTAAGCCTATGCCAAAATACCTACCTCAGAAGTTAGTAACTCAAAAAGTGTAGTGAGCATGTGTCCTCTGAGGCGCTGTTGATGCGGGCTCAGCTTTGGGAGAACCAAAAGGTCCTGTGGTCCTGAGCTGCCTCCTGTGTCTTATCACTGGCCTCCGGTTCCTCAGAGGCCCTGGGTCCATCTCTACTCTACCTGTGCTTGACTCTTTCCCTCTTTGCCCCTTTTATTGGCTCCTGAGCACCCTTCTGCCCGGCTTCCTGTTGTTGACTGTTTGAGAACTCATACTCTGGTCCCTTCCTCAATAACAAGTAAAGGCATCACATGGTTTCTACTCCACAAATCATCCCACTGGGGAAATGAGGAACCTACCCAGTCCATCCCCACCCACCCATTACTCTAAACTACCTTCTCTCTACCTACCCAACAGGCTCTTCTTCCGGAGGCATTACCCAGTGAGCAGCGTGATTTTCTGTGCTTTGGATCCACAAGACAGGAAGTAAGAATTTTGCATTCTTATAACTGAAAAGTATACCTCTTTTATCCTTTAATTAAAAAAAAAAAGTTAACATAAATTTCTTCTCTTCAATTCTCAAGGTGGATCAAAGATGGCCCTTCTTCTAAGTAAGTTGCCAGGGTTTCTCCTCTATTTGAAAATCACAGTGCACAGCTGACCTCAGTTCTAGATTTGTGAAGAAGAGCTCATTGCCGGGGGTGGGGATGGGGTGGTGGGGTGGGGGTGGGGGGATCATTTGTTTGAGTTAAACTGAAAGTAGAAAATTAGAGAGTAAGTGTTCTGATATCAGAGCCCAGGCCTGGACGGTGCTGGCTTGTCCATTGCAGTGGGCTGGAGGTGTGCTGTCTGTATCGTAACTGCAGTGTCCTTAACACATTGAGACAGATTTCTTAGTCCAGCCATTTAAGAGGTACCCGTACTGCCGAGGACCCCAGATCTGTGTGTGTGAGTCGGGGGAGGGCATTGGCAACATTTCCCAATCTCGAGGGAGTCCGCTTTGTTCCTTTGGCCAGCGAGTTGTCGTTCCCCTGCTCCACACCGCCATCAAGATGGTCAGAGGAGCCTGATCCTCGCCCTCCCCACCCACAGAGGCTTCACCGCCTGTGGCTACCTGACTGGCTCCCTTTACATGGCCTGCACTGCCGATCGCATGTGGTCATCATGCCACTCCTTCCCTGCAGGCCCATTTCAGAGCTCTTCCTGCTCTGGAGAACTGGTCAGTGGTAGCAGACAGCCACAACTTCCAGAAGTGATTACAGTTACACGGGCCTAAAAGGAGGAGTCCTTGGCATATTAGCTTTCTTGGTTGAGGTGTCTAGTCTGGGCTGGGCTGGGAGCTTGTAGTGTTCTTCTTGGAGGCCTAAAGCTCTGACCTTCCATGGGAGACTCTGCTTTTGCAGAGCCTCTACTTTGGTTCAAGGTAGGACAGTATTCTCCTAGGCTCGGTGCTCATTCTGCTCCTTCACAGTAGTTCCCAAGGGCTAGTGGGCAGGTGGTGAACAGGTCTCTAAGCTGGTGCTTGGCGCACCATAACCTGCAGTGCAGTCTTTACTGCTCCGAGGTTGGCTACCATGAGAAGGAGAAAGCCTGCCCGCACGCATGGTGCTTGCCACATACTATACAGGCTCCTCTGACCCAGACTTGTCTCTTGCAGAGTCTTTGGATTTGTGGCCCGGAAACAGGGCAGTGCTACAGACAATGTATGCCACCTGTTTGCAGAGCATGATCCTGAGCAGCCTGCCAGTGCCATTGTCAACTTTGTGTCAAAGGTCATGATCGGCTCCCCTAAGAAGATCTGAGCCCCTCCCAGCCATACCCGCCAGATGCCTCATGGGGCCTTCAACAGGCAGTGGGGTGAGGCAGGGGGCCCCCATTTGTACCAGACTGACAATCCTCACATTCCAAACTCAACGGGAGAATATGACAACTCTTCAAACCAAGAACAAACAATGTCGTCACCACAGATTGGCCTTAAAGAAGCTTCTCATCAACACACCTCTATAGTCAAGCGCATTTTGAGTGAATGGATCTTGGCCTGGGAAATGCCTCGCCAGGGTCCCAAGGACAAGGACTATACAAGGAGGGCGTATGGAAGACATGGCTGCCTTGAGTCCCTGACTCATTAGCATCTGTGCGGAGGAGGAGCATCTGTTCTGCTTGACAGGGGCTGAGTAGCCATGGCACCCAAGGCAGTTGCAGAAACGCTCTGCCCAGCGGCTCCCTCATCTTGTCTTTCTACATCAGTGATGAAACTGAGGAGAAGATGCATGGTTAGTGAAGGTCTGAGCAGGTTGGAGCGTGGTGGGGATCTAGTCAGGGGGCAGCAGAAGGGATGTAAAGCAAGTGCTGTGGAGGAAGCCTCTGGTGTCGGGGAGGACCGTGTGGAGTCCGAGAGCCCACAGCTGGTGGTCAGTGATTCTGCTCTCACATCTCCACCTGGGCTGTGGAGAGCCTAGAGGACCTTGAGAGGAAAATGAGAAGATGGAATCAAAAATGCCATTTTATATAATGTATATTTTACTTATCCAAATTATTTATAACCGCCTGCCATTGCCATATAGTACCCTCGTCAGATGCTGCAGCCGACTAAGCCGTGTCCTCTTGTAGACACGCTAGAGACAGCTGGCCCTCAGCTGGAAGGGGAACAGTGGTCCCGGGTGATGCCACCCAGTCCCTCACCTGTAGTACTGCTAGACGGATTTGCCTCAAGCAGCCTACCCTCTACCTGGCTTCTTTCCTGAAGGGAATGCCCAGGAGGCGAGGGAGACTAAGTCACTGGTATCAGTCTCTTCTGTAGGACTGGCCGGGCCATCTAGAAGTCGGTGTCACCCAAAGCACATGTGGCCTTTCTAAGCTGTTACCGTGATTCTCCTGTGGTACCTGCAGCTTCTGTGGGAGCTCTGTGGGTGTCTGGATGGAGAGAAGGGATGAAGAGAAAGATCAAGAACTCTCTAGTTCTCACAGGCTACTTTGATTTGCTGAGTCATCTTAGTCACTGAGTCAGGTGTGACTGATGGTTCTTGCTAAGATGGGCACCCCACTGCTGCAAGCTTGCTAAAATGGGCACCCCACTGCTGCATGCTTCCTGCCTGCATCTGTGCCCGGAGATTCCCAGAGTGGGGGTGGAGCAGGGCTCTGTCAAGACAAAACCAGGGTCCTTGGTCGGAACATCTGCCCCAGGAAGGCTCCGAGCATTCCTGTCTCAGCCTGAAATTCCCACTCTCTGCCTTCTAAAATCCAGACCTAGCTTCCAAATCCCACAGCTGAAATGGGCTACAGTTGTTAAGCTGGGATTTTTGTGGTGAGTTTTGTTTCAAAAGGGGCAGGGGTGTAACTACATGTAGAATTGGAATCAACTCTGCCAGGGTGAGTGTGTGTGTGTGTGTGTGTGTGTGTGTGTGTGTGTGTGTGTGTGTGTGTGTGTATACAGGTGGACCATTCCACTTTTTGCTCATGTGTATGTCTGTGTGTATACAGGTGGACCATTCCACTTTTTAGCTCCTATTGATGCACCAAAAGCAAGTGCCTCATTTCTGTGCCAAATGTTTGCCTTGGTCTTTAAGGACCTCTTTCCTGGACACTCTGATGTGCCTGTTAGAGGGAGTGTGTCCCCATTCCCTAGAGGCCCCATGTCTTCCACAGAGGCTTTTAGTGTTTCAGTTACTTATATGCAGCTAAACTCCACATTGGGGCAGGGGTGGGGCTGAAGTTTGTACTCTGTCTAAGAAGTAAGTACCAGGTCCTATGATAAGTTTGTGTGCAGATGTGGCCCAGAGACCACAGACCCGCTCCCAATTCCTCCTGCTGGGGGGAGGGGGAAGCTAATTAGGAATCAGCTGGGCAGAGCTGACGCCCAGCCTTCCAGTGAATTGAATGCCACAAAGGGCTGCATGGAATGCATCCAAGAAGCCACGCGAACCGTGCTTTCCAAACTGACTGGCCAGGTATGATCTTTACTCAAGATAAAAGCAGTCAAGGGTATCAAGGGATGTGCCCTGAGGAAATGCAGGAAGACAGCTCTACAACTCTCTACAACAGCTGGTAGGACAGGGTTCTGTCTTCTGTGTGTGACATGTGAACAGAACAAGAGACCAGTATCATAGACTGTGTGCTCAGAAATACCGGGAAGGAGTATTGCCCAGGCGTTTGCTACAAGGCCATGGGTTGGGCACCAGTTAGTTCATTATTCTCTGAGTAAATTCAGTGATGTCCCACCACTTCTAATAGATAACCAGGGTCCCTTTAACCTCATTAATGGTCTTATAGTTTCCAGTGTTGTGCTGTACCCATGTTAAAAGCCACACTGCATTTATCCTCAGTGTCAAAGACGTTGTAATGTCGCCTGTCTTATCTATTAGTGCAGTTTTCACTATTCTATATTGTAAAGAATATGTATCCAGTATGTAAATGAGTGTTCTATAAACCTTTTGTATAGGTATTTCCTCTGCTCTTTAAATATCAGCCTTATTCAGAGTATAATAAAAATTATGACCTTGGTACATCTAATGTAGCATTTTTTTAAAGTCTTTGGTGTGTGGGTGTGTGTGTGTGCATACATTTGCTCCTGTGTGTTTGTGATGTGGGAGCGCATGTGCCTGCTATGTGTGAAGATTAGATGACAACCTTGGTTGTGGGTCCTTGACTCCCACCTTATTTGAAATAGCCTCTTACTGTTTCACACATATGCCAGGCTAGTTGTTCTGGAGACTTCCTGGGGTTCTTCCCCTTCTACCTCACATTTGGCCGTGGTAACACTGGGGTGACAGACACACAACACTACATCAGCTTTGTGTTTGTTCTGGGTCTTTGAAGTCACATGGTCAAGCTTATGTGACAAGTATTTTACCCCCACACTGATCTATTCACCTTGCTCCAAACAGTCACATCCAAAGAAAGACCTTGGAAAAAATTATATTCAAATTATTTTTAAATTGCCAAGCCAGGTATGGGAGCACACACTTGCAATGCTAGCACTTGGGAGACAGAGGAAGAAAGATTGATACATTCTCCAGGTTTACTGGTGGTGCACAGCAAGACCTTGACAGAAAAAAAAAATTAACAGTAAGACTGGAGAGATGGTTCAGTGGTTATAAGCACTGGCTGCTTTTCCAAATGACCTGAGTACAATTCCCAGCACCCACATGGCAGCTCACAGTTGTCTGTAATTCCAGTTTAAGGGGATCTGACACCCTCACACAGACATACATGTAGGTAAACCATCAATGCACATACAAAGTAATAACAGTAAAAAGTGAAACTATAGTCTTAGGAACAGGGAAGCTAATATAGAAGTTTGCTGTTAGGTTAAGGCAGGTGTAGACTTGTATAATGGCCTCCAGGCTAGCCTGAGTTACAAAGTGGAACACTCTCAAAACCCAAAGTAGCAGCAGTGGACTGGCAAGTTAGCTTAGGGAGAAACCTTTGCTGCACAAGCCTAATAGGCTGGACTCAGTTCCTGGGACCTGAGGTCCAAAGGAGAGCCTCTAAAATTTTAGAAGTTTCCTCTGACCTCCATACGCATGTTCACACAGTGCGATAATAAATAACATCTTTTAAGGCTGGAGAGATGGCTCAGCAGTGAGGAACACTGGTTGTTCTAACAAAGCTCCTGAGTTAAATTTCCAGTAACCATCTCACAACCATCTGTAATGGGATCAGATGCCCTCTTCTGGTGTGTCTGAGGACAGCAATGGTGTACTCACATAAAATAAACAAGATCTTTAAAAAATCTTTTAGAAGATAATATCTGTGTGTGGGGATGGTGGCCGTCCTGGGGTGGTTTTGATGCACTGCATTCCTAGCTCAGCTCCATGCTGACACCTGAAAGGACTCCTGCCACCTGCAGTGTGAACATTCTGAGCCTGCACCAGCCGGAACACCCTACTACATGGCCCTCAGCCTTCTCCCACCTCCCTTTGACTGTGGATCTGCTGGCTTTTTGCTCCCTTGAGCTGACCCCATCCTTCTGCATCAGGGGTCTGGATGAAGGCCCATCTGCTAACCTACTAGATCTAAACCTGAAAGGGAAGGCTCTGTTGGGCCCAGTTTAATTGATTATGGACAGATAATAATCAGAGCCAGCAGTGGCTCTGTGGCCCCCATTTCCCGTGTTGTTGGCCTTCGTGGCCTCTAATGTCATTGATCTCATGTCATCCTGACACATGTACTGCAGGAAGGTGGGTTGGACATCAATTGTGGGTGTTCGTTTCAGAGCTGAGAGCAGACAATTTTGCTGGTTCAGTCTCAACTGGAAGCTGCCAGTGGATCCCTGAAGCTACACTGCCTGGCTCTTAACAGGATCCCAACAGGTTGTAACCCGAGTAGCACAGATGTAAAGATCATTTACTGAATGTGATGTCTAGGCGCCCTTGGTGTTAATTACAATGGCTGGGCCTGTAGAACCAGCATACTCTCATTTCTAAGCCCCTGGACACTGAAGATCTAATGATTAAGGTGAGGGCTCAGGAGATAAGAGGGAGCTGCTGGTCATGCCTCACTCAGCACCTCAGACCGGATGCCTGTACCCACCCTCCGGATCCTCTGTCTAGTGCGCAGTAGACATTCAGTCACTCTGTGATGAGGACACAGGCCATAGGTTCTGTGTCTCATCCTGATGTCGCGTGGTCACAAGAAAGATCTCATTGCCTTGGACAATCTCTTGAGATGGAATGGAGGCCTCAGAAGATGACTTAGAGTTGCCTGAGTAAATGTGGGGCCTGAGAAATTACCCGAAAGGATGTTTTATGGACACATTGGCCAACATGGTTGTGGGCTAACGGAAACGCATAAGCCACAAATGATCTTAAAGTTACCAGGAATCAGAGGCTACTCTGAAACCTGTCAGAAGCACGTGGACAAGGTGTGGACTCAGTAAAGTAACACGAGAATGACCAAGATGTGAGATGCTTGCTATTCCAGAGATTCCCAGGTGACTTGGAGATTCAGAGAGGGTCCCACACTGAGAGGCCTCAACCTCACCAGGGAAGCATGTCTTTCCACAGGCAGGGGAAGTCACCACAGCAAATCCTACTCAAAGCCTTTCCCTGAAACACCCGCTCTCTTACCTACAGACTTCCCCTAGGTCCCTCAGTCAGCCTGGGATGGGGGCAAGGATAAACAGCAGATCATCAGCACTGGAAAGCTGGGCTGGTGGAACTGTTAGTGGAACCACAGCCCACAGAGCAGGCCTTCACCTGCTCACTCAACAAGGGTGCTGTCTGCTGAAGTGAAAGAATCTGCTAGGTAATTGGAGTAAATGTCTGAAATACAACGGGCATTACCTGTCATACCAAGAAATGCTAGACATGGCTGAGAAAGATTATGCCAACATCAAGATGCATCAGAGGCTAGATTTCAATGTAGTGGTCAAAAATTACTTCAGCAAACAAATATAAATTCTCTTGAAGAAAAAAAATTTAAAAGAAGACACGGAGACTACAAACTTAGAAGTATGCTGATAGAAGTTTAAAGTCCAACCTTCCTACGAGGCTGGTATGATGGACAGTCAGTCAGGAAAGCATGTGCCTTGTGAGCACAAGGACTTATGTTTGATTTACAAAATTCATGTAAAAATAGCAGGCGTGGTGGCACCTGCCTGCAACACTGGCACTGGGCAGTAAGAGAGAGTACCAGGGAAATGTTAGCTAACCAGTCTGGACTACTCCGTGGGCTTTAGGCCAGTAAGAGACCCTGTTTCACAGTAAGGTTGTTCTCCAACTCACACACACCTACACACACGCACACATGCATATACACGCTCACATGCACACTCACGTGCGCCAAAGCAAAAAGCTTCCTAGGAATGTTAGACAGCAAAGTGGTTGTGACAGAGGACAGAATTGGTGAATTTACTTATACACCAAGAGAATTCATGCAGACGGAAAAAAAAAAGCTTTAGGTATAGGGACCTGCAGAACCTAACAAGCACTCCAACAATCAGATCACTAGAGCACCAGAAGGGGAAGAGGGGGAGAGAGGTACCAAACAGCATTTAAAGAGATGGTGGCTCCACACTCCCCAAATCTGAGGGAGGGGGAAGATAGATTTATAGGCACAAGAAACCAACTAAATAATGTCAACCAAAATCCACAACTCAGGCTAAGGGAAATAAGCCAGACACACACAATAATATTTTCTGATTTTATTTCTTTGTAGAATCTAAAAGATGGAGAGACAGGAGTGCAGAATGGACATCAATTGGATGTAGAGGAGGAAATGGGAGTTAGGGTCCTAGACATTCAGCAGATGGATGGAGACCTGGAGTACGGTGTGTGGATGGTGGGTCATACTAGTGTTCAGCATTTAGATTTTCACGGGATGAGTGGGTTGTGGCTGGTCCTCACACACACTCAGAAGGCGGACATATTAGTCCACTTCCTTCAACTGAACACTGTCTCATCACACATATGCCTTGAATTGCACAATTTATTTTATTTTATTTTATTTTATTTTATTTTAAAAATTCATGACAATGCCGGGCAGTGGTGTTGCACGCCTTTAATCTTAGCATTTGGGAGGCAGAGGCAGGCAGATTTCTGAGTTTGAGGCCAGCCTGGTCTACAGAGTGAGTTCCAGGACAGCTGGAGCTACACAGAGAAACCCTGTCTCAGAAAAAAAACAAAAACAAAAACAAAAAACCAAAAACAAAACAACAACAACAACAAAAAAAAACCCAAAAAATCATGACAAGAAATAAAAACTTCTGAAAATTAAAGAAAAAGGAAAAAAAAATTATAAGGAGCCACTGGGGGAATTCTGGATCTTGTATGGGCACGCACAAGCTTGAATGGTTTATATGAAGCTGTGGACGAAGTGAGGTCCTATAGAAGAGGGGTCAGTGACCATAACCCTTGAACCATCTCTCAAGCCTCATCACGTGACAAAAATAAAATGCCCCAGACAACTGTAAAATCACCTGTTTTATTGTAATTATCGGAGCAACCATTATAAAAGTGGGAGGGGGTTAAGTTCAGTTACACTAAACATATCAAGATAGGGAGTGGAAGGCAAAAGTAGAAAAAACAAAAATTCACCGTAGCAAGCTGAAATAAATAGAACAACAGATTCGCCCCAACACAACTCACTGTAATGTCCTTATATGTAAGTGATCAGACTACACCAGTCAAAATACTAGTTGGCTGATTGGGGCAAGGAATAGCCCAGCCACAGGCTGTTCACAAGAGACTTCAAATCAGTCTCGCAGGATGGTTGAAAATCAAAGGGTGTATGAAGGATAAATTATATGAACGTTAACCTAAGCCATCAGGCCACTCTGCTGGAGGACATCTATTTTGTCAGCCATCCAGTCAATAAAATACTTGCCCAAAGACAGTGAGAGAAACAATTGGAGTGCCAATCAGAAAGACTGAAGAAAAACTGGACAACAAAAGCTACCGGCAGCTTCTGACTGACATGTAGAACAACACACAGAAATAGTAAAGTTGGACATTTCCCCAAATCCTCATGGAATATTGTTCATCAAAGTAGATCAAGCTGTCAGACAGACAAAAATTCAACAAATGTATGCCACACAGAGTCTGTTCGTGTATAGTAGAGAATTATACTTGAAACCAATGAAGTGCCATGGTGAGAAAAACACAAGGCAGAGAACACTCTTCTAAGTAGCAGGGCTTGGGTGGGGTGGGGTGGGGTCCAGAAGCCTGGTGTCTGACATAGAAATGAATGTTCCATAGAAAATAAAACTAGCGTCCATGGGGTATAGCTAAAGAGTAGCGAGAGTGAAATTTATAACTCTAAATTAGAAATGAAAGGTCTTCCAGCAATGACTGGATATGGCCTGGGCTGGGTCGGGCACCACTGAGGCCTACCACCTCTACATTACCCACCCCACATACTGGATTCACTGTGCTTCCTCAGTGGTGTCTGGGGCCCGAGACAGACCTCCTATTTGCAAACATTTTAGACACCCATTTAAACAGCCTTAGAAACATCTACCACCATTTCATGAGGAGTTACAGAGGCTTCGAGGCTTCAGTAACTCCTTCACTTAAGGTAGGTAAGCTTTTGGCTATCCATTTCTTCCTGGACAAGCCCTCAAGACTGGCGCTTAAGAAGACCAGGGCCAAATTCCAGGCATACCCGGACAAGGGATGCTCATCTTTTTATCCATTTGCTGTACTGCCCGGCCAGCATCTGTCTCTCTTCGTGCAGGGACTGGCCCATCGGTGTGATGCCTGTTACAGAGGACAAGGATGGATAGGAGGAGTGTCACTAAAAGCTTCCCCACTTTAACAAAGATCATCCAGACCCTTGTTCTGTGCCTGTATCTTCGTAGGGTAGAGACTAGAGTGCCAGAAACCCCACAGTCCCACGGACCGTGCCGGGTCTCCTGGTTCCGGCTCTACATTGAATAGATTGGATCTGTAGAGCTAAGTGCCTGCTGTTTGCTAAGCGCAGGCCACCACTATGGCGTTCCTTGGTTTATGTGTCCAATCTGCCACCCACTGAGAAGAGTCCCAGGAGTCACTCCCTGGGCACCAACACGTATGTTTTCCCTCCATCTGGGCGAGGATATGACCCCAAATTCTAAGTCAACAAGAATTTCCTCTGTGCTCTGAGCTGATAAATCTCTAACCTCCGGCAGTAACAACTGGCTTATGATTAACTTTTTACAGGTGCAGCAGCCGTGCCTGCGTTCATCGGTTTGAAAACAGCGACGTGGCTGTTGGGGTGACTATTAAGACGTGAATAGTGGGGTGGCCGTGCTCACTGAGTAGCTCGCTTCCCGGACTGTCTTGGCAGTGGCTCAGTCTCCATTCACGGACCACAAAGCTGAGGGTTGCGCCTCGGCCACCAGCAAAAGGAAAAACACAAAGAATGTGTTGTTTCACGCTGCCCTTTCGACACCCTGCCTTCCCTACCCAGGACACCCAGCAAAAGGAACTCAGTCCCTGCCTCTTCGTGCACACACCCTTCCCGGGCCTCCCCCAGAGTGCAGGCTGCCTTTCATTCTAAAGACTCAAGCAAAACCTCCATCACCACTGCGCCCGCCCTCCTCCCACTGCCGCCAGCATCGTGCTGCGTGGAGCCAGCCAGTTGTGGAGAATTTGGTGAGGTGTTCCTGCCCCCTAGTGGATAGCATAGCTTCCTACAGCAGGATGCCTTTATAATCTGCTTTGTTAAATTGTTGCCTACTTAGAAGGGAGGATCAGTGGGAGTGGCAAATATTAGTCCCCTTAGAAAAGTGGTTCTCAACCTGATGGTTACGACCCTTTTCACAGATGTCGCATATGAGATATTCTGCATATCAGATATTTACATCATGACTCATAACCGTAGCAAAATTACAATTATAAAGTAGTAAGGAAAATAATCTTGTGACTGGGGGGAGGTCACCACAACATGAGGAACTGTATTGAAGGGTCACAGCCTTAGGAAGGTTAAGAAACACTGCTGTAGAGGGTGAGTTTAGCTCTGAAGCCCTGTGGCTTATGGTCAGGGTTGGACCTGGACTTCATGGCTGACCCTGGACTTAGAGTTCTCTATCTATTGACAGCTCCAGGCCTCGGCCTCCCATTAGTCACAGATGGAACCTGACTGGGCACGTGGAAACCAGGAAGCCAGGAAGCCAATCAAACGAGTGGCTCGAATGTTTCCAACAAGTGGTATCATCACCCCAACTATGGCGGTAGTTGTGAAAATTCAACATTCAGACTGAAAAACTGAGATGGTTCTTATAAATAGTGTCACAAATAGTCATGTATCTTCTATAGGGGAATTCTCCCAGAACAGAGGTAGCAAACATGAGCTAGTGACAATGACTTGGAGGGAGATAGTCACAAGAGGCAGAGGTGACTCTGTCCTTCAGCGTACATATAGTTTCTGATCCTCTTGTCTACACCCATTTCCTCTTCATTACCTCACTGGAAGCAAAGCTTCTCTCTGTCTCTCTGTCTCTCTGTCTCTCTGTCTCTCTGTCTCTCTGTCTCTCTGTGTGTCTCTGTCTCTCTCTCTCTCTCTCTCTCTCTCTCTCTCTCTCTCTCTCTCGACTAGACAAGAGCAGCTTTCTCTACGGGATAGTGGGCATGCTCTAAAACCGCGATGACGGGAAACCATGCCTATGCCCTAACAGTTTAGCCTTCTGAGTGGAATGGTGACTGTATCACCCGACTTCCATATACAGCCACTATGAAGGAGACCAACACTGAAGATGGGCTCCAGAGGCCTTGGGGATGGTGACAGCGATTGAAACTCCTCTCCCTGCTGACTGCCTACTGGGGATTATGGTCCTGAGCAGGCCATTTTGGAGACCAGTGCTTTTAACTCAGCTGGGAATGAATTTTATCCACGGATACTTTTCCAGTTGATGTTGACTTAAGAAACAAGAAGAATGTGTGAATGGATGGATCTTTGAAAGCAGTTCTCTAGAAGAATGTGTGAATGGATGGATCTTTGAAAGCAGTTCTCTAGCTTTTATTTGTGCATGGTATGACCACGAAAAACACAGCTGTGTTCTTGGAAGGAAGACCTTTTATCCCAAGCCGAATATGAGTGACTGTTGTCTGGGAGCATGGATCCGGGTTGCTTCAGAAAATATGTTCCAACCTAGAAACTACTGTATGAGCTGCTGTTGTTACCTATCAAAAGAAGTTATTATTCAAGGCATTTAAAAAAAAATCACAGGTGGGATTAGCAGGACAGCCAAGTAGGGAGATCGCTAATGTAGGTCTCAGGTGTTCTCTGAAGACATTCTTGGCTTTAGCATTGTTGACAATCATCGGTCTACTAAGATAATACATCCCGGAGGTCTTACCTGCTAGTTGTAAGGTTTGGGAACAGAGAGATGGCTGACGAATGGCTATTAAGGGAACAGCTCAAGATGGCGTTGGCTATGGATCTGTAACATCCCAGCTCTTCACACAGGTACAACAGTTCTAATCAGTCTGATCCATCGGCCTTGGGAAATCCTTATTATAGGTGTCACACTTTACTGGGAACGTCCAGGACAAGTGTCACCTAGCAGCCCCAGGAGCCAAGTGTCAGGCACCAGCTGAAGGGAGAGTTGAGAGACCTGAGAAGACTTTGAGACTGGCAATGCTGTGAGATTCAGTGTGCACAGGGAGCAGGACCTCAGTGGGGGAGCCAGTGTCCCCAAAGACTTGGGTGTGGCCCTACAGCTCCACCTTTGACGAAAGAAATCCACTGTGAAAATAGGGATCAGGGAGCACAGTTGCGCAGTTCACCACTCAGTCACACCAACAGACTCAGTCACACCAACAGAGAGCCTTTACCCTGGACTTCTCTGTGCCAAGCAAGCTTCATCCTGTGCTCTTCAAAACTACCCAGCAGCTGCTGAGGTGATCTTAGCAGGAAGAGCTTCACTGCAGAGCTGAGAAACTGAGAGGGGCCCAGAGAGGTCGTTATCAGTAGAGCCAGAGCTCCCCAGGGCTGCTGGCTCCCACTTTCTCTGCTGCCCTCTTCCTCCTGGAACCTCCTGAACACTCGTTCTTACCCAGTCTCCCCGCCCCCTCCAAAAAAACTTCTTCTGTCCCCTTCAAAGCAATAAAATAACAGCCAAGTGTAAATCCTCGTGAGTGGGATGATTTGGTCCAAAGCTTGTTCTTAGACTCGACTCAATCGGGAGCCGTGCAACCAAAGTGGTAGGGAAAGGCCTCAGCTCCTACAGCCCCAATAGGCCAGGCTCAGTCACATTCCGTATGCCTGTGGAAGAAAAAGGTGGACAATGCTGAAAACCAGAGAAAGGAGAGTTGATCAATGCGGCCACATTGGGAAGTGCCGGGTCCAGCCTCGACGCAGGATCGGAGTTCTCCACTGGAAGCAGGGACATCTGGAAGGCGTATAATAAATATACACAGACTACTTTTTGGGTACAAGCAGACAGGCAATTTTTCAAGGCTTAAAGTTTCTCTTCTCTCTCACTCTCTGTTCTCTTTCTCTCGTTCATTCGCTCGCAGCTCGAGGCTGCACACGCTCTGCATTCTCTGCAAACTCTGCTTTGCTCCTGTGCGCTTTTCTTTTCTTGCACTCTCATGCTCATACACACCTGTGTGTTCTCCTTTCTCTCTCACACACACACTCTTTATACACATTGCACACACACACCACATGCACTCCCCTGTCACTCACACACACACACACTCTTCACACACATCTCACACACACACACCACATGCGCTCCCTGTCACTCACACACCCACTCTTCACACACACCTCACGTTCTCTCCTCACTCACTCTTCACAAGCTCTTCTCATGCTCTCCACATTCGCTCTCTCACTCTCTCTTCACACGCTCACTATACTCTCTCTACACTCTCTCTACTTTCATTCTACATTCTCTCTACATTTTCTTCTCATGCTCTCTGCATCACTCTGCATCACTCTGCATGCTGTCTGCATGCTGTCTGCATGCTCTCTGCATGCTCTCTGCAGTCTCACTGCATTCACCCTGCATGCTCTCTGCAGTTTCTCTGCATCACTCTGCATCACTCCGCATGCTCTCTGCATGCTCTCTGCAGTCTCACTGCATTCACTCTGCATGCTGTCTGCATGTTCTCTGCAGTCTCACTGCATTCACTCTGCATGCTGTCTGCATGCTCTCTGCAGTTTCTCTGCATCACTCTGCATGCTCTCTGCATGCTCTCTGCATGCTCTCTGCAGTCTCACTGCATTCACTCTGCATGCTCTCTCGCCTTCTTCTTGCCCCAGTCTTTTATTGACACTCCGAAAGCAGATAAAAAAGGCATTGTACAATCGTTGCCAAATCAAATTCAAAAGAATAACCAAGTCCCACAAAAAAAAAAAATCAAGAATTGCAATTGTTCCCCAAAGTTTCAAGCTTCCCTATTCCCAGGCCTATAGCCAAAATAATAATAATTGCAAACTTATCATTATTTAAACTTTAACTTTAACTATTATACTTCAGAGCTCAGAGCTCCGAGGCCAGCTACTTGCATTCTCTTGTGAAGCTCTAATGATAAATGACTTGGGCAAAGCTACCAGGCAGTGGCCAGAAAGAATCAAGTTAACCCTTAACCCCGTAGTTCCCCTAGCTTTCCGCTTCTACACATTGCACACAATGACTCTCCTAAGAGTCCCAGTGTTCTGACTTAGTTTTCCTCATCTAAGATTTAACATATTCTATACTTGCATATCCAGGAACCACTCTCAAATGTGCAGAACTTATTTCATAACTTTAATTTTTTTCCTTTTTTGGGGGAGGTCCCAATGTCAGCTCTAATTCATCTTCTAATAATTTCGCCAAACTTTCTTTGCAAGTCAAGCATTAATCTGGAACTACCATTGTGCAGTTATTGCATTGTTTCTAAGATGAGAACACACAGCATGCACCTGGGCCATTAGGACTGTGCTGTGCTGTGGTCCATGCCTCAATTTTTAATTGTTTAAGAATCATTACATCAGGGAACATCTGGTTTTACAGAATTCACCAGAGCAGAAGGAAAAAGAAGAAAATCATATATAATAGAATAATTATGCATGCCAAGGCCAACTGAAAAACAGTCATGCACAAATGAAATCTATACAACCGTTGTCGAGGGCTAAGGTTAGGAGAAATGGGAACAACTGTTGTTACAAAGAGCTGCCTACTGCAGACAGTCCCTTATTTCAGAAGGGTCCACTGGAAGGATGTGTGTCCTGCTTCTCAGGGTCCCAAACACCATCCTTTTCTACAAGAAGCCGCTGCAGGCTTCTGAGATGTCTCCATCCCGGCCTACTGCAGCCAGTTCCTGTCATTGTTTGCTGTCCCCACAGCGAAGAATAGATAAAGGGGTCCAATCACCCCAATTCGTCCTCCAGATATGAGCCCTAGGTTTTAATGTATCTAAGCAGCCTGGACCATTGCAGTCTGGGTGCGGATCAGCTCAGCTTCTGCAAAGTTGTCTGGAGAAGCCCGTTAGGCTGACATGCGTAGGGGGACAGATGTGCTCCCCTCAAGGTGATCATTTCTGTTTCAGAGTGCAGCCTCATCCACATAGGAAATTACCCTCAGTGGCTGAGGGTTGGGGGTGGGTTCCTTCCTGCTCCCGGAACCTAGAGTGATGGCAGGTTCATCTCCACCTCCACCTTGTCGTACCTGTTCACTTTGTTTTGTGCCTCCAGCCTTGAAGCCTGATCAAGTTGTGTGGACAGATCCTCTGTGTGATTGACACTGACCCAAAGTGAAGGAGGCAGACACGAAATGCAGGCCAAGATCTAGCCTCCCACACTGCTTTCAGTTATCTTGTGTGGCTGAGAGTTGGTGCTTGTTAGAACGGCCTTTTCTGAGTGCTTGTCCTGGCCACATGGGTTCTCGAGCTCTGAGGAGCGGACATCCCTCCACAGACGTGTTATGGGCTTTCTCCAGTGCTTCTTGTTTACACACATGACTGTGGTCCCTCCCACTTCTAGTCCACCTGCTTCCTCCCCCCAACAGGAACACACCCTCCTTTGTCCCCAGCTGTCCTTTGATCCCCAAGCATCCTCTCTTCCTGCCTTTCTCTCCATCTTCCCCACGGCTGCCCTGACACCCCAGATCCCCCCCTTTGCTTCACCCTCACCATTACTATTGCACTGGTGTCTTGAAGGAAGCTATTCTTGGGGAAACAGGAGCAAACGTCTACTCACCCCAGATAGGGAATTGATAGCACACCGTATTAGGGATACCAACAAAGTCCAGTAAGTCTTATTGGAGTTATTTACAGGAGCAGAAATGACCCAAAGACAGCTATGTCATTAAAACCTGACCCAAGCAGGGATGACAGCTCCTGGAAGATGGAAACCTGTCTCTCACAGTGCTCATAGATAGACATATGCAAACCTGGAATGTTAAAAACACATGGTTTCTTCAAAGGAAGAAATAAAGAATCTGTTATTCACCAAGAAGGCTGGAAGTGGGCATGGTGTAGAGCCCCGTGACCTTGTGCTACCTGTGTGGCTGAGACCAAGCTGGGCTCTTCCCCAAGGAGCTTGTTTTTCTCCATCGACAGAACCTGTCTTTACGGAAGGTGTCACATGTACTTTACAAAGAGTTTCAGTGGAGTCACATCTGATCGTTACTTAGATTATTTTGTTCCTCAGGGAGATTCATGCTTGCTTTATTGTGCACGCAGGATTGAGTTAATTATCACCAGAAACGTTTTCACTAAATCATGCAGTACTTACACACTCGGGGTCAGACTCCTGAAGTGTGAGCCAATGCCTGCTACTTAGTTGTGCTGAACCGCGCCTTCTTGCCGATGATGTCACGGATTATCATTCTGCTGGCGGTGGAGGTGACAGAGACCCTTCCGATCCCTTCACCACGGGCAGGCAGCTCAGTGGGTTGGAGGATCCTTCCTGGCGGCTTAGCCGCTTTCCTCTTTCCGGTGGCTTAGCTTGCTTCTCCTTCTTTCAGGGAGCTCAGATTTCCCAGGCTATCTCAGCAGTTCTAGCAAGTTATGTAGGCCTGAGAAGGGAGGGTCTAGAGAATCTGGTCAGTTTTAGGGACTTCCTGAAGCCAGTAAATTGTTAACTTCCAAGCTTAAGGAACTTCCTGCAGAACTGTTTCCCTTCCTTCCTTACAAGTCTTACTGTTTCACTTTCCCTTTAACTTCCTGGGTCTTAATGAACTTCCCTCTAAGATGGAAGTTTATCTTAGAGGAAACTGCTACACAGTGTTTCTTTTATTTCATTTTAATTTTGTTCAAAATTCTTTTTAGGGGCAAGGTCTCTTGTAACCTAGTTGGTTTTGAACTGGTGATGTACCTGAAGATGGCCTTGAACTTTGGACTCTCCTGTTGCCTCTGACTCCAAAGTGCTGGGATTGTGCAAAATTCAAACGTGTGTGGTTTATACAGTACGTGTGTGGAAGTGGTGAGGACAGAGGTATTGCACCTTGGGCCTCACCCAAGAGATCTTTTGGGAGCAAAGCTGTGCTGGCTGAGTGTGAGGCCTCCAGCAGTTCTCACAGCACTCAGGTGCCTGCCTCGAAACAACCCAGGAAAACATCCTCCAATTCAGCATGTTCATGGGGTCTTCTCAGTCAGAGAAGCTGCAGAGGTTCAGATACTGGGCACAGGGTGAGGCCAAAGAGGGAAGTTACACACACACACACACACACACACACACACACACACACACACACACACAAGTGCGCGCACGTGTGCACGCGCGCGTGTGTGCGCGAATATATATGTATATATATATGTATATATGTATATATGTATATATATATTTGCTGGATTCTATACACTATATCAAGGAATTGCTAAGGATTTGTATGTATATGACAGGAAGAAAGAGAGCATGTGTATATGTGTGTGTAAAAAGAAAGGAAGCAATCTCTCATGCGTGTGCGCCCCTGTTTATATGACTGAGATCATAGGATGGTAAATCCTAAGGTGCTCTGGATCAACTGCTATTGGACAAGGGAAAACAAGGGCCACAAGGGTCACTCAGGCAGAGTTGATTAAGGAGAGTTAATTAAAGAGAGCTACGGCATATCTTTTAGCATAAATGGGACAGGAGAAAGGCCTTACACATGGTTCCTGCTATGATAGCATTCTTATTTTAAATGTCTCTAGAAAGAGAATGTTAAGTCTACACAGTAGCCTGAATTCTGGCCTCTAGTGTAACTAGATGCTGCAGGTCCCGAGCTGAACAGCCTGGGGTTATGTTAGTCCTTCAATGGCCACTCACTGCTCACCGCTGTGTCTTGTGACCTCCAAGGAAATGGAAATCATTTGGGAATGTATTAACAGATCACAGGCTTCCACCCATCCCAGTACTAAGGCCAGACTTGCCAAAAACCAGCCTACCCGATGTCCCTACCTATATATTTGAAAAGTGCCTTGATTTATGGCTTTCTTTTCTTCTGTAACTTAAAAAAAAAAACTTTGTAATTTGTTACCACTTTGGAACTTAACATTTGGGGTAACCTGAACTGTTTCTCAAGCCCCTGGTCATTCATACTTGATTTGGAGTAAATAGTTGCATTTTTAGATGAACACAACAAAATGCCCATGTCTGATGCTACCCTGGCATGCACTTGCAAAGTTCTATGAGAAAAAGGAGTTTGGTCAGGTTGGTGGTGTCTTGGACAAAAGAGTCCGGCAGGTGGCGCTCGCGCTCTTCCAAGGTGGTTAGGCGCGGGCAAAGGACCTTGAATTCTGCCTGGTTACAGAATAGCATGTGCTAACTCTAGGGTGGGAGTTGTGGGAAATAGCCTTGTCCACCACTGAACTGACTGGAGGGCTCCTTCAGGGTGCCCCAGTCGAGGTGACAGGGAGACCCTAAGCAAGGACAACAGACAGGAAACCTTCAAAGCCAGCTCTGCGAACCCTGGGGACACCTGAACTAGTCCTGTCGCTACAAGGGCAACGTTCACCTCCACATAGGATGGGCCGAGTTGTCAAGCCTCCCTCCATTGCATGGGTACCAACTGAAGGGCTTCTTGTGGGCTCCTTTCTTTTCACAACTTGCAAACAACAGATGAAAGTCCCTGGGCTGGAAGCCAGCAGAAGAGCTAGTGAGTCTCTGCTCTCCTCTGGCACATTTGGGGGGGGGGGGGGGATCCACTCTGCCACTCAAGAGAGCTGTGGAGACAGATTCGATTCCTGAGATGTGGTGTGAACTTAAAGTACAGGCACAGAAGGGAAGTGGTTGTAAGCAACTGAAGCGCTGTTGTTTAAAGACTACTATCTTGTATAGAAATGAGGAAAGCGTACTCCTTTTAAACCTTTGTGACAAAACCTTGAGGTAGCAGGCCCCCGGGTCTAGTGACTTCTATATTCTAGCTCACTCCAGCTGGCTGCAGATGGAGACAGCCAGATGTCTTGGAGAAGACAGTCTCATCGTAGCAAGGGCGAGAAGTCTGGGTGCCCACCGCCCAGCTGCTCTGGGAAGCCCACCCTCTTCTAAACCTAGAGCCCTCTGCCGAGGACTTCACCATTCCTGGGAACAGGGTCAGCTCAGAAGGGCTCAGCTGGAGGGACCAGCCCTTGCTGCCAGAGAGGACAGCTGTGTGAGCCTTGCCGGGGCTGCTTCCACACTTTTCTCACAGAACTTTGCTGAACCCCCACAACTCCTTTTGAAGCCTTGTGCTGTGAACCTGTTTTTCTAATCCAAAGATTCTGAAGATTCTTCGTCTTGACTACCGTGAAAGCCGTCTGGGAGAGTATCCAAAGTGGCCATGTCTTGTCCTCTTCTACAGCATCTAGGGCCCCATAGGCATTTGCATGCCCCCCTTTTGAGATTTTTTGTGACCCTGACACACAGTTTATACAGAAAACCCAAGGATCTCTTAATATTCATCCCTTACTGCTACAAATTGTACTAATTTACACTTTATTTTTTATAATCTTCACAAGGTGACAGGGTGTGACTGGTCTGTTGTCTGACTGTCTTAGTATGTTTCTGGGCTCCTGGATTACAGGATGGGGTATCCATTGCTGTCTCGGTCTGTTGTGACTGCCATGTCTTTGGTATCAAAAGCTAGGGCAGAAGACATCTCATTTGTTTTAAGTTTTATTTTGGAGTATTGACCCCAAGGAAATCATTAATACATTGTATGCATAGATTTATGCAGTTTGAAGTAATTAAACTTGTGAAGATTTGGGAATAACCTCATTCTGTAGGTGCTTAGAGAAGTGGGGTATGTCTGCAGTGTGGAACATTACATAGCAAATTAAAATAATACTCCTTAAAACTGTGTAGATTTTCATCATTAAACTGAGGCAGAATACAGATTGAGAATATAAGAAAGAAAAGTCTATAACCTGGAATCTGTTGAAGTATCTTTCAAGTTGAAAATCACAAATGGTAGCAAGGCAACATTTGCTGTGTGCACTGCCCGCAGATGTAATATGTCTTTTGCACCGAAACCTGTTATTCTATGTTGAAACAGCTACAAACAGAAGAAGCGCCTCCAGGATGGCCAGGCTCCTTTCCTGGTTAGTCTCTGAGAACCCTACAGACAAGACTGTCAGCTCGTCTACAGTGAACCCCTGCCCACTGTGTTAGTTCACGGGCAGCTGAATCCATCCAGGAGACTCTCGGGAACCACCCTGTGATCTCAAACCCACCCGAACCCCTAGGAATGACAACCGACTGCAGGTCCAACCTCTGTGAGGAACCCATGCTGCAGGGATGTCTTACATCCTTCCCAAACGCCCCTTCTTCTCTTAAGTCTTATGCTTAAAATCCACATTAAAATGTCTTTGAATGATCCCTCAACCCGCTTCACAGTGGCTCATCCTGAAATTCTTCTATACTGTGAAGTCCGTGATCAAACTATAACTGAGAAAAAGTGTCTAAAAGATAGAAGTCTTCCCAGGTTGCCTTTGGGGAACGGAGGAGTGTGGCACTGTGGCTCTGTCCCTGCCACTGCTGACAATATGATAAAACCCACCCAACTGTACAGCTACACTCAACAACAGTAGGCAATTTATGCAGACAGACAGCTATCACCACAAACCCCTAAACTTTCCTTAGCTCACAAGTTTCCTGGTTTCTATTTATAGCAATCCCCTTTGTGATCTAGGCAAGCACTGACATTTGCTGTTGGTTTTGTCTCCACAGAGAAAAGTTAGTACGATTCTGTAGCACTGGAATTACACGAGCACTGCCTTGTGAGGTGACTTTCTCTATTTAGCATGAGTTTGAGTCCATCTATGCTGCTAGCTCTATCCAGACCAGCAACCTGCCACCTTAGTGTCTGGTTGTGACCCTCTGTAGGGCTATACGTTGTTTTGTTTATGTATTCACAACTCACTGGATACTTGGACTGTTTTGTTTTTTAGATATTATGAATCTGTGGTTTGGGGGTTACCAGTCCTTTATTACAGGCAGGCGCCACTGCCTACCAGCTAATCTTTCGTAGCCTTTGCCTAGCCTATCCCACTCTTCAATTCAAATTCTAAGAAAAGCTTCTAACACGGTCTCTCTTCAGTATATATGACCTAGCTTATAGAAAAGTAAGATGTACAATTGCAGAAATCAAAGTGCATTTTAGAAAAGCAATGGTCAACAAGAAGGTTTGTCCAATAATACAGAGAAGATGCTGACTCCAGAAGTGGAAGTCCCAGGTCTCGGCTGGCTTTTGAAGAAGGTCTCTGGAGAAAGAGCACACCAGGGATGGGGGTCTCTGTCCAGTGTCTCACCTCTCCCCCACCCCGTTCCCTTGCGAATACCATCAAGGCCTTCAGCATTCTTGACCTCCATGAAGGTGGAGACTTGAAAGAGAAAAGTTTCTTGTATTTTCCAAGGCCGGACCATGAAGACATTTCTTTCCTTTAATTAATGTCCATCTCCAGTTGGTCTTAGATGCCCATAAAGTTTCAGGGCTCAGCAGTTTCCTAAGAAACTGGAGATGGAGATGGGTCTTTGGATGTGCCTATGATTAGGTTCGCCAATGGTTGGGAGCACAAGTCGAAGCTTACCGCATACTGGGCTCCCGGCATGATGTAAACTACAGCTCCCGAAAGGGAGCCATGTCTTACATTGTCCATCAACCCCTCAGGGCTCATCAGCGATTGCTCAGAGACTAGAATGCTGCAGGGCCAGAGTCTCAGATATAAATTATCTGAGAGCGTCTTTAGTCCTGTTAATAGCTGCACATTGCCAGATCCTTTGGCTGGCCTTATATTCTTGTGACTATTATGTGAAACCTTTGGAATTATTAACTTAGAAGACCACTAGCTCCTCCCAAAGCCCAAGATAAGGATGCTTCCAGATCCTTTCTTCAGGATGTTTTTATTCTTTCTTCAGGTGTTGTCCCAAGGGTCTTTTCTTCTTATTTTTATTCTTATGAGCATTGGCTGATGTCCGCTTTGGATCTTAGCTATTTCAGTAGAGTTGTGGTTTTAATCTGAATAGGTAGGTCCCTGGCCCACTTTAGGGGACCAAGAGAAGTCATAGAGAAGAAGTAGGGACATGAATGTGAGGAAGGTTTCCAGGCTGCCTGGGACCAGCCCTGCTCTTCCGTCTATTGGTTAGCTCTCTGTTGAGACAGCAGACCACCAGAGAAAATTGACTTACGTGTTGGAGCCAGCACTAAGCTCAAGACATGGGGCTTAAAAGTATTTATCAGGCCAAAACTGATGTAAGAGTCTTAATAAAGAGCAGACCTGTGGGCAGAAGCACAAGCACAATAGGTGGTTTCTTAAATGGGATCCTTTCAATAGATAGGAGGTGAGCAGCTCGCGGTATTATTAGGTAGTACATTTTATATCATCTCTTGTGACTGTTCCTATGAGGTGAGCCCCAGGTATTGTTAAGAATTACTCAGTAATTGTTTCTGTAGCCCATCATAGGGCTCTGGGTCAGGCTCTTCTCATACAGGGGCTGTTTGTTAGAGTGGTGTTTTTTCTTTGTATTTTTGGCATCATCATCATCATCATCATCATCATCATCATCATCATCATCACCATCATTATTTTGGCCCTAAAAATAAAAAGTAAGGATTGTTTTCAGCTCATGCTTAGTTAGGTAGCTAGTCAAACCATTCGCAGGCTTGGAAGCCATTTAAAATAAGCCACAATTTTTCAAGGATGACTTCACCTTTAAATTCTCTGGTAGCACACTAATTCTAAGAAAAGATAACACAATTATTCTTTTTCAGCCTTGAACTACAACAGGAAAGGAGGGAGGAAGCATCACAGTTGTCTCCCCTGTAACGGACAGGGTTAATTGTCAGTGCGACAGGGTCGAGGATCACCTGGAGATGGAGATGGGTCTTTGGATGTGCCTATGATTAGGTTCGCCTATGGTTGGGAGCACAAGTCGAAGTTTACCACATACTGGGCTCCGGCATGATGTAAACTACAGCTCCCGAAAGGGAGCCATGTCTTACATTGTACATCAACCCCTCAGGGCTCATCAGCGATTGCTCAGAGACTAGAATGCTGCAGGGCCAGAGTCTCAGATATAAATTATCTGAGAGCGTCTTTAGTCCTGTTAATAGCTGCACATTGCCGGATCCTTTGGCTGGCCTTATATTCTTGTGACTATTATGTGAAACCTTTGCAATTATTAACTTAGAAGACCACTAGCTCCTCCCAAAGCCCAAGATAAGGATGCTTCCAGATAACATCTGAGGCCTAAGAAGAGGTCTCGTTTTGTTGTAACTGCTTACATGTTCTTTCCACAAATGTACTGCTTAACATTGTCTCTAAAATGTATTATTACATGATTGCTGTGTGCACGACTTGTGTGGGTGTACGTGCCACAGTATGTGTGGAGGTCAGAGGACAACTTTATGGGGTTGGTTCTTTTCCTCAACCTCCATGTCGATCCTGAGGATGAAGCCAGGTCCTTAGGCTCCCACGGCAAGTGCCTCTATGCACTGAGACACTGACACGTCTCACTGACACCTGGAAGCGTCTGGATTTATGACTTTCTTTGTTGTGTTACTATGAAAAAATTCATTAAATTATTATCATGATGGAACACGGAATATGGCAACCTCGAGGCTAGCAAGTGTGGGAGACAGTATCCTGGGAACACATTTGATTTGGTTGTGCATAAACATCACCTCTTGTAATAATAATGTACTTGGCAGCATGTACTACACACACACACACACACACACACACACACTCCTACCTGAACAATGCACCCAGCACCCGTGGGCCTGTCCGGCTACATCCTCTCATTTCCAGGTAATAGTATAAGTTTTTCCACCTCTAGTAACAATCAAGCTTAGGCAATTTCTATGCAAAGATATCCCCACTGTATCTAGGTATGAAGAATAGAAGCTGTATCCAGTCTGAACTCGTTTTGGGTGCATGCTTAGTGAGGTAACACTGTATTCACAGAGTGCTTTTGGGGAGAACCCCTATTTGCCACCTTATGCCTATGCAAATATTGGTGCACATACGACTAAAATGAGATGCGTTCTAAGAAAGGACATGCCCAGTGGGAAAAATATATCTATGACCTAGTGTTAGCTGACTATTTCTTATTCAGAGCTCTTTCTCATGTGACCAGCTGTTAATCTGGACAGAGTACCTCTCTATAACCTCAACTACTGCTTTGCTCCAAATGAAGTTACCTTGCTCTGTCAAGTTGACGTGGAAGTTAACCAGCAAGCCCAGCCTCTTTGACAAACTATCTTTCCTGTTACTATACTTGCATCCCTGCCCAATTCCTTATAAAGAAGCCCTCCCGACTCAAATCTGTGCCTTCAACATGAATATATTCCACCATTGCTTGAATCCAACAATTCCTCTCTCTTTTTCTTTAAATTCTCCATCTTCAGGGCTAGAGAAATGGCTCAGTGGTTAAGAGCAGTGACTACTCTTCTGAAGGTCCTGAGTTCAAATCCCAGCAACCACATGGTGGCTCACAACTGTCTGTAAGGGGATCTGATGCTCTCTTCTGGAGTGTCTGAAGACAGCTACAGTGTACCTATATATAATAAAGTAAATATATCTTTAAAAAATAAAAAAACTAAACTCTCCATCCTTTTTCACACACTTGCTTCAAGCCCCCCCTTCCATTACTATGCTACATACCTGGTTTGGTAGGCTCTCTCCCTGGTGTCAAGGCTTTATACCTTCCAATTACCTTCTAGCTGCTAGGGGAGCTACCTCTGGAGCTGCCACACAGGAATCCTGATGGCCTCCCATTTCACATCTTTGTCACTAAGTTTCTGTGGGGCTCACATGTGTGTGTCTCTGACCTCCAGTGTCATCAGAGTGATGTTCCGTGGAAGGCAAGAAGGCAGTTTGATTCAACACAACTAAGTAGCAGGTGCTGGTTCAATCTGCTATAATATGACCCTGAGTAGTTTATTTTAGGCATAACTAAGCACAGCACACTTTGACAAAAAACTTTTCTGGTGACAATTAACTCAATCCCATGTGCGCAATAAAGCATGAATCTGCTTTAGAAACAAAGTAAGTTAAATAAAGATCAGACACGTCGACCCTGAAACTCTTTGTAATGTTCACGTGACACCTTCCAAAAAGATAGGTTCTATAGATTGACTTTGAAAAAATAGCTTATAGTAAGGGTCTGGGGAGAGTCTGGTGTGGTCTCCCAACCATACAGATAGCTCACACGTCACCTGTTAGAACACCTGTCCACTTGCAGTCTTCCGAGCACAAAGCGGGCATTGCATTCCTTCTTTAGGAGACACAGCCCTGTGTCCTAACATTCCAGATCCCCCTAGCACTTGGCAGGGGCCTCAGTGCCTCTGTGCCTCCTACACAGAGTGTACTCTGCAAGGTGAGGTCTGACACGTAATATGGGTGGTTTGGAAATGGGTGTTCCTCTTAGGGAAGAGGGTGCCACGAAGCTGATTTAGGGGCTTGGGTTTCAATGGGAGCAATTTTAAACATGGCAAGCACTTAGGTGGTATAGACTTCTGAAGTGGACACTTAAGGGTTCTTTGGGAAGTCAGTTATGTCAGATGGTGTCTTCCTGGGGCAAACAGGTGAAGGAGTGTTTTCCTGAAGTGGACACAGGTGAAAGGCTATGGCAGACTTGTGAAGGAACTTGTCACAGAAGCAGACACAGGAGAAAGGATGTTCTGCTAAAGCAAACTACAGGAAAGGACGTGTGATGAAGGATTCTTTGCTAATGACACGCATGTATTGGTCCGCCTTACATTGTGTAGCTGAGCTCCATTTGTTGGGGCTCTGTAGAGAGAAACACTCCAAAAAACAAAACAAAACAAAACAAAACAAAACAAAAAAAAACCCCAAAACTTCTGGGGGTGTGCTCGTAGCTTTTTGTTGTTTCCAAGGACTCAGGCTGATTGGCAGAGGGATGTCAGCTGAGGCATATGCTGAGGCAATACACGTGGTGACAGGCAAGACCTGTGGATGTGGACACGTGATGTTTGGAGAGTGTATAAAGAGAACTCCATGGACAGTCACAGAGGCCGAGCTAGGCTTATTTATAGAGCTTGCTGTGCAACCCTTGTTGGTTTTGAGTCTTTGGTGATCTCCACTTCCACAAGAGAAACACAGCTGAGAACTTCTGGTGTCCTTCCTGGTCCCCCCTACTGTCTGGTGCTGATTCAGCTGAGGCCTGGCTGTCTCTGCTAGGTGGTGCCACCACTACTGATTTGTGTTTGCTATCTCAACAATACTGAACTGGACCGTTGGTGTATCTGTGAGGTGTTTGAAGAGGATGGAGCTGCCACTGTTGACCTGTGAACTGAACTGCTGATTTCCACACAAGATGGGATTTGCTCTGAAGACAATTTCTAAACAGGTCCACTTCCCTTGTATCCTTTCTTTTCTACTACCTTTGGTGGGTGGTGGGCTAGAAAGGATATGAAAGCATTTAAGAACCATTATTAAAAGTAGACTTTGAAAAAAATTGAAGATACAGACTTCATCTGCTCTCACGGTGGTGTTTCCCATCCAGTGGACTGTGCATGGGTCCAAACCTATTGCCTCAGTAGGAACATTGTCTTTTTCAAAAGCGGGATATTGGTTTCAGGGTCAGGGTGGTGATAAAGCTTTCTGACACTCTTACATGGAAATTGAAGTAAGTCACCCTGAGGTACGTGGTTCAGGTTGATGATGATTTGACTTCTGAGCAAAGACAAACCTCATCCTTACTTTCTTTATCTGTCAGAACAAAGTGTGGGATGAGAAATCTCTGAGGACTGCGCTATACGGTGTAGCCTGCAAGCTGGCACTCTGCATAAAGACATGTGTGGTACCTCCAGGCCTCTGGCAAAGTGAGAGATGCTAGCCACAAAGCCCTCCAGGTGGGAAGGTCTTGAACAGATGACCCACCAGGCTTCTTGGAGTTCTGTGGGCTATTCAGTCCCATTTTAGGGCAATTTATTTTCCTGCTTTTCTCATGAGGTATCTTTGTGCCAGTGAACCAAATTCCATTCCGTGTGGCTATCTGGCTCTGGAAAACATGACAGCCCTTCAAAGATGTGTCAGTATCCCAAGAACCATAACATGCGAGAGATTTCTTTTACCCACCTCACCTATAAGCCTTAGCGCCAGGCTCTTCCCACTTCAGAGCCTCTCTTTTCTTCCTCACAAGCAGGTATTTCCCAGAAGCCTGTCTGTAGCATCCTCTTGGGTTAAGTGAGCATTTGAGAGCGGCAGTGGGGCTTTCTGTCGTGTGATTAAAAAAAAAAACCATTGAATTGGAAAGAACAAGGGAAAATGTTTGACAAGTTTCAACTATGAATTTTTATGACCTGTTTCTGGAAAAGGTTGACTGTGAAAGCAGCCAGCGAAGTTAGCTGCTCTGAGGGTTACTTCTGCCAAGAACAGGCATCCAACAGGGAGCCCGGGGCTCCTTGCTTTCCATTTCATTTTTTATTACATTAAAATGACTTAAAGATTTATTTTGCTTTCAAACTATGTGTGTGTGTGTATTTGTGTGTGGGCACTTAAGTGTGAGTGCAGTGTTGGTGGGGTGGAGAAGAGGGCTATTGGAGTAATGTTAGGTGGTTGTAACTTGCCTCACATGGGTATGGGGACTGAACTCGGGCCATTTGAAGAGCAGTCTGCTTTCTGAACCAATGAACCATCTCTCTGGCCCTTTCATTACATTTGATTTACTCTGCGTGCATGAGTGTGTATGTGCGCCAGGGCGTAGACCACATGAGAAAGCCAGAGGACAGCCTGTGGGAGCCCGTCCGTCCTTCTAGTACATGGGTTCCAGGGATTGAATTCAGGTCACAGGGTTAGTGATAGCATCTTTACGCGTGGATCCATCTTTCTGGTTCCCACTCGTGCTTTCTAAGCAGCCAATCAGGGTCTCAAGGGACCCTCCCCACTGTGAGGAAAAAGGGCCAATTATACTACCAGTGGACTCTGCATTAGCAGATGTCATTGGTGAATGTGACAGAAGCCACTCAGTGGAATAGCACAATAAGCAAGTGTGCTCTGAGCCCTGCCTGTGACCACAATGGCAGCTCCATCCCTTGTGTGCCCACCTTACATCTCTTGATTTTGAAATGGAGACAAAGGGCATTTCTTGTATGGGACACTTTTCACAGCAAAGATGGGGCCAGGGGCAGAAAGCAGTGCCACATCTTGGCCAATGCCTCTGACAGTGTCTGGGGGCCACTGTCTCATCTTCTCACAACCCACTGGTTACAAAGGTCATGTGGCAGCAGCTTCCACTCAGGCTTAGGAAGCTGAGCAGTGCGGCAGTGGCCCTGAGTCATTTACACAGAGTGGGTGGTGAGTTTATGCAGACAGCACTATGCTCCTGCATGAGCCATTGAGTGAAAATCCAACCTGAGTAGACTAGATAATGGGAAAAAGGAGACAGAAGACAATGACCCCCTCCCCCAACCTAGCTCCTTGTCTGGTTTTGTGCAGTTTGCCCAGGAATTGGTCAGATCACTCTAGCCTTGCCACTGTGGTGCTCAGTTTGGCTTGAAGCTCTAAGCCTTTGTCAGATGCCAGCTACCAGCTACCTTAGCCTCAGGCAAGTTGTCAGCAAGAGGGAGGTCTGGCATCCATTCAGCATCCAACTTCTCCAGAATGGAACTTACTTTTCCCAGAAGCTGGAGTCTTGTGCTTCCTCCTTGTTCTTATTGGATAACGTCATGCTGGGTCCATTTGTGATCAAGGAAATGACCAGACTGACCAGGTTCAAGCCACCTCCACTGGAATCAATAATTCAAAATGGCGGAAGAGATCTCCAAATGATATGTGAGAAGGGTAGACATTCCCATGTGATGAGACACAGCCAGTTTTCTGAACTCCTGAACTGATGTGAGACATATGACATGAGTCAGGTAACTCAAGATGCATTAAAAAAAAACAACTTTGGCCTCTTCTAACGATATATTTTGATTGCATGTGAGGAAGCCTGGTGGTAGCAGCTTCCCATTTTGTTTTGGGTATGTCCTTATCATAGTCCTCACAGAGCTACAGCTGTGCTTGGCCACTGACATGCCCACCCTTTTCCCTGACTGTTGCTGTGTGTCTAGATCACATCTACTCAAACTTTGCAGGGCATGCCCAGATTGTTTTATGAAATGCTCAGGAGTGAAACTTGGAGAAACAGTCAGGAAGAACATAAGATTCTAGGCAATCTCCAGTTTCCTGATATGTACTACACTCTAAGGTTGGAGGTCAGTGCTTTGGGGAGGGAAGGAAGAAGCTAGGGAAGGTGCTGAACACAGTTAGCTGTGGCTCTTTGTGGAGAAGCCCATAGGTTTTTGTTTATTTTTTCTTTCCCAGTTTGTTACTCAAAATATTTTTCTTTAATTGAATTTTTCATACATTCGTATCATGCTTTCTCCATTCCCAACTCCTCCCAGATCCCCCCTCTTGCCTCCCCAACTCTATACCTTTTCTTTTTCTCTCTAAAAATCAACCACAAGAAATAAATACCCACAATCAAGCACCCACACACAGGATCAGAAACCAAAATACACAGCCAACAGATTATTAAGACAAAGAATGCCTAAACAAAGCAAGGCAAGATAAACAGTATTCACAAACACCTTTGGGTTTGTTTTGGGCCATCTACTGCAGGGCGTGGGGCCTACTCTGAAGTATGGTTAATATACCCTGTGAGACTCCACTGGAGAAAACTTGATTGTCCTTTACAGTGGTGCCAAATGCAGATAGCCTCTTAGTTAGTGGTGGGAGTGTGTGTCTACTTTCCTTCTCAGCGCCAGGACCACATCGGGCTTGAACATGTAGGTCTCAAGCATGCTGTGAATTCTTGTGCATCTCTGTGAATTCATATTCACATCAGTCCTGTTGTGTCTGAAAGATGCCATTTCCTCAGCAGCATGTACACCCTCTGGCTCTTCCAGTCTTCTTGTCGTCTCTCCCACCATAGCTCCCTGTGACCTGAAGGATATCCACATTGCCCAGTTGTAGGATCTGTGTTAGATCCCATCTCCTGCAGGAGCAGAGACGCCCATCTTGAGAGGAAGGAAATAGCAAGGCTGTGTGAAAAGGCAAAGATGGGCAGAGGCGTGTGGAGGCAGAAGGAATATGTTAGGAAATGTCACAGTCCCTCACTGATAGTGACTGCCACTTGTGCACGTTCATTTCTTTGACATTAGAAGGAATACATCTGAATTCTCCCATGACTGCCCACTCAATCCTGGTTGAGCACTTGTGACCGATACTTCCCCATAAACACCTTTGTGTCTTTGCGATTAAGCTAAACTGTACTATGTTTGAAATGCTTCTACTGGCTTCCTTTTCACTATAGCAAAAGACATTTTCTTATATTCTTTCTCCACCCTAGAAAAGCAGAATAAAATAGAGCAGTGTCTGTTAGGATATGGAGATTTTTGCACTGGTGATGGAATTCCTCTGACTCATAAATGCTCATGGGAAACCTGTTGTTTGTTTCTTCCACATCCTCGGTTTCCCCAGCGTTTTTCATACTGAGTTTGGTCAGAGAATTGAGATTTGAGGGTACTTGATAAAAAACATAATAAATATGAGGGAAATAAGAAGAGTGGAAAATACAAAAGTTAAACTTAAAAGTGTGGTCTGTATAGGCCAAGCTGAGAATATTGTGAGTTTGAGGCAGGCCTTCAATGTGAATGTCTCCAGACTCCTGGCACAGGTGAGCATCCATGGGCTCCCCACATCTTCCTCTGAGAGAATGAGTCTCCATTCTTCATCTGTCTGCTCACATTCAGCGTGACTCCCTGGCACACACAAGCATCAGGAGACTCCTGGAACAACATGCCCAAACCAGCACCATGTCGAGCCACCACATTTCACAATGACTTGCATTTCTCTTGCCCTGTTACTCTGGAGACACACACTTGTCACTGCCGTTGTCCCTTGGGAATGCCACATCTCAGGAGTTGGTTTTGTTCTTTGCTTGGTTTCCTTCAGCTAACATACTGTGAGATGGGCCTGAGTCTCTCACCCTGTGGCAGACAGCTGCTGTGGGAAGGTGGCCCACACTTTCTTCATTGGCTAGTGAAGTACCTAGTAGACAGCAGACCTTTAGTCTTAGAATCTCTATCACGCAACTCCTGGCAACTTGTTTGTTCTGAACCAGGTGCTTTGTTTTGTTGTGTCATGCCGTTACATTGAGGTAAGACTTCCAGATGCTGGGAGATTCTGCATGGGGGTCTTTAGAAGCAAGTTTTTTTTTTTTTTTAAAAAAATATGAGATAAAGAGTTGTTTTCTCTAGGATGTAAACAAGAAAGTCAGTAAGAAGGGCAGGCTTGCATCCTCCCCTCCCAGGCCCTGCAGCTCATCGCATCTTCCACAGCTCCAGGATTGACCTGATTGGGGTGGTGAGCAGATGAAGGAAGGACAGACACACAGACACAAGCACAGAAAATCTGGGGTCAGGTGAATTGTGCAGGCTTTGATGGGGCCACACCAACTCTACCAGGTATGAAGCTAGAACCTCAGTGTGCTCGTTATGGCTACACAGGAGGAGTTAGCTGGTCTTGGGAGGAGGTCTCTGCAGGGAGCAGTCTCAGGTTCTAAACATCCAGAGTCAAGAAGCTGTAGTTACTAGTTTCTTCCATCAATAATTCATAAAAACTCATAGTTAAACCAGACGCTGTCTTTGCTGTCCCTCTGAGACTCTCCCAGTCATACAAGGGATTCCATTTGATTTGGAGCAGAATTCTATACATAACAGTTATCAAGCAATTCAGTTATTCAATTCAAATTCAGTCATGGTTCTAGCTGATCTTAGAAGCAGGTGACCCAAGGGAGACGAGTGTTCTCAGCGGAGAAGGAGTGTTGGGGTCTGGGAATCATCACCCAAACTATTAGACACCAATCTCAGTCAAATAGGGATGGTTTATTGAATGTCCCACCTCAATCAGGTCCACATGTCAGACTTGGGAGATGACTGTGTTGTTGAGTCAAAAGTCTATAGGGTTTTTTAAAGCCTGAGATTACAAACATCTGTGCCAAATTATCCCACCAACTAGGATTTAGGGATAGGGGATTTCCGTAGGAGCATGTCTTTGTTGCACATTTATCCTGCTCCCATTGGCTGGAGTATTCTACTGTGGCAGGGGACTTAATGTGCCTAACATTCATGTCTTAACTTGTCTATCAGGATGGGCCTTGTCTAACATTCATACCTTAACTTGTCAACCAGGATGCCAGTTATCCACGCACATTTCTCTTTCTTCCGAGTAGGATGTCAGTTTCCAGGGAGGTCTTGAGAACTCAAACTTTACTTGACCCCTACTCAAAACGGAAGTCCTATTCCAAATAGTTTCTTGTATTGATGCAGGTGTCCTCCTTATGTTGGGGTCCATCCCAGGGGCAGCTTATAAAAGCAAATACCATAGAAAGCTCATACACAAGTGTAGGGAGTGCTTCTGGGTGGTTGGTTTGGGTCCGAGCTCATTGTGGTTAACTATACGAAGCAGTTCTACTGACTTCTATTGTGATTGGTTTCCAAGGGCACAGAACATAACAGGATATGTAATCAACCTGGGTGTGAGAAAGTTTCCTAGTAACAGCAGAAACAATGTGTGAGAAAGTTTCCTTATAATATTAGTAACAAAACAAAATGTCAGGCTAATGAGCTAATAGATACCTAGGCCTTAACATTCCATCTGGACCTTAACATTTTACCTAGGCCTTAACAAGAAGGTGACCAGGCAGTCAGAGAAACCCTGGGACCTGAGTGCAAAGGCAGGAGCTGGGCTGTGATAGGGAGGAGGAAGGTCTTGAGCTTGGGGCTCCCCCCTAGTGTCTCAGCTAAAGAAGAGACTCAGGTAGACTTATGCCCAGGGACCATAGCCCATGACCACTTAGAAACTCATAAGCTTTCTCTGGAGGCACACTATCCACGGGCATACTTAGTCCTGGCTGTGCCCAAAGGCAGTCAGGCAACAGGACTCAGCACTGGCCCCTTCAGTGGCACCAGGACCCCACTCCTCAGGACCCATCTATGCAAAGTAAAGGCCCTGGCCCTTGGCATCTTTGCAATGGGCTTGAGGTTGCAAAACAGAGCACACTTGGAAAGCTGTGCCTCTCCCACCTTTCTTTTTTTATTGTAAACAAAGAAATTGCCAAAATAGAAACGCTCTCCCTCTCTTGTCCTTTCTGAGAGTGATAATGCGGATGATCCATCATTTTTATTTCGTGTGCTGAGTGATCGTGGAGAGACGGACACTCCTCTCTCTGTTGGCCCGTGCACTCTTGTCCCCATCAACAATCGCATCTGGCACCTATGAATGTTTATTTCAACTTCATAATTAAAGAAGAATGTTAAGTGTGCAACTCGAGTCTAGTCTAACTGCTGGAAAGAGCGTGGATAATAAAACCGCTTGAGAGAAGCTTAGAGAGGGAGAGGGGGAAAAAAACACATTTACAAATAACAAATTTGGGGGAAAAAAAAAACCCAGAGCATTTTGGTTCAGGACACATGCAGCTTTCGTAGACTGTTCTTTCTTATTTATTTATTATTTTTAAGAAAACAAAGGTCTTGAGCAAAATGAATAAATGGAATCAGCCGTAGCAATAATTTCAAGATAATCATTAGAAATCAAACAGGGAAAAGGAGGTGACAGTGGGTGAGAGAATAGGACAGTCTATATTTTTGAAAAGTGATGGGTGAATAAATATAAGAAGGAATCCACATAGCTCCCTTTATTTATTTTTTATTTTATTAGATATTTGTTTTATTTACATTTCAAATGTTATCCCCTTTCCTCGTTACTCCTCTGAAAACTTCCCATCCCACCCCCTGCCGCTGCTTACCAACTCTCCCTCCCACTTTCCTGACTGGCATTCCCCTACACTGGGGCATCGAGCCTTCACAGGACCAATGGCCTCTCCTCTCATCGATGTCTGCAAAGGCCATCCTCTGCTACATATGAAGCTGGAGCCACGGGTCCCTCCATGTGTACTCTTTTGTTGGTGGTTTAGTCCCTGGGAGTTCTGGGGGTGCTGGTTGGTACATATTATTGTTCCTCCTATGGGGCTGTAAACCTCTTCAGCTCCTTGGATTCATTCTCTAGTTCCTCCATTGGGGACCCTGTGTTCAGTCTATTGTTCGGCTGTGAGTCATGGGTATTTTGATCCACCTTCTAAGAAGGATCAAAGTATACACACTTTGGTCTTCCTTCTTCTTGAGCTTCATGTCATCTGTGAGTTGTATCTTGGGTATTCCAAGCTTATAACTCCCCCTATGCTCACTTGTGTCAGACCACATGATCTTAGCACTTGATTTTCTAGAGGTAGGAGTATCATCATGTTTTATGCCCAGTGAGCTCTACAGCAACCAGGGTCTGTGTGTCTTAGGACTGCCTACCAGAAAGCTGGGGTGATTTTCCACATCACAGCCCTACTTGGCATGCAGCTTAAGTTAATCTCTTTCTGTCTCTATCTCTGTCTCTTCTGTCTCTTTGTCTCTGTCTCTGACTTTCCCTCTCTACCTCTCTGCTTCCCTCCCCTTAATCTCTTGGTCTCTCTGTTTCTTTCTCTATCTCTGTGTCTCTATGTTTCTGTCTTTTTCTCTGTGTGTGTATGAGTTGTAGTGTGCCTTCTCTCTCTCTCTCTCTCTCTCTCTCTGTGTGTGTGTGTATGTGTGTATGAGTTTGTAGTGTGTCTGTCTGTGTCTCTATCTCTGTCTGTCTCTGTCTCTCTGTCTCTCTCTGTCTCTCTCTGTCTCTCTCTGTCTCTCTGTCTCTGTCTCTGTCTCTCTCTCTCTCTGTGTGTGTGTGTGTGAGTTTGTAGTGTGTTTGCCTATACCAGTGTGTTCTGTTGCAGGCAGTCCCATGCAGCTATGGACGCCATGGAGGGAACAGGCACCACTCCTGAGAGGTGGCCTCAGGCTTCCAGGTGATGCGGAGAAGGTGGACTTTGGTGTGATGCTACCGAGGCCTAGAGCTCAGTCCAGGGCAGTGATTTCTGTTACCTGTGTAGCCCAGGATCTTGTAGAGAGATGCCCAGGAACCTCTTTGGGAGGACATCTTTTGAGATAGGCGTGATCTTAAGGAGGTCACAGGCATGGGCTGGTGGTGCTGACACACACATTTAAAAGATGATCTTAGCTATGCACGTTTCACGTTTCTGTCTCACTATAATATTGGTGTTGCCTTATGAGTGAGGATTGTGAGCTCAGCCTATCAGAAAACCAATCATACTCCCTCTCCCCCATGGGAAAGACTGGATGGGTCCCTTTACAACCAGCGTATAATGGAGACCTAGGAGAGCTTGGTAGTGGGCTAACTAAAATCCTTTTTATGGTGACTGTAAAAGCCTGTGACTCTGTCTTAGGGAAGCCTCTGCTAATGCTCTCTGTTGTGCTTGTTTTTCTTCTGAGCACTTCTCTTCCTTTAAACACCACACCAAACACACAGCAGGACTGTGTTTCAGTGCCCACAGAGGGCAGGCTTTATGCAGGTATGGGCATTATGGACGCACTTTCCACTGTTCTTATTCCTGCACTGTAGCCTGTTGTGAGGTCGTCTTCATTTAAGATTATCGTATATTTTTGATGATGATTGTTCTCTTTGACTTTGGACTTCTAGCTGTCCTTATGCACTTGCTGGCCTCTAGTATCATCTAGGTATGACCCAGCCACCAAGGAAGGTCTTCCCGTCTTTGCTTTGTAGGTCAAGGTCATCACATGTAGCAGAGTCTGGGTGTTTGAATTCTGGGGTGGCATGGGTTGGGGGCATCTAGATGGCTAGGCTTGAATTTCCTGTTTCATGTACCTACTGACATAAATGAGCTGAATGTTTTCATTCTGCTGGTTTTGAGTAAATGTCTTAATGTATAATGTCTTAATACAGAGATGCTTCTCTGGTGGCTATACATGCATTTAACCCTGGTATGGAGTTCATCTGCATTTTGAGAGTTTAGGAATGTCCCCTTTGTCTAAGGGTCTGTGTGTCTTTACATACATTTGAATCAGCTTGTAGACTGTTACAGAAGGATTCTCTAGGATTTTGACAAACATTACATCAGATCTGTATACCAATTTAGGGAGATGGCCATCCTTAAACCCAGTTTTGGAAAGATCCGATAATGAATATCAAATTATTTAAAAATCTTTGTTATTAGAGCGTTGTTAGCATATACATAAATTGATTTTGCAACCCTTTTAAAGTATCTTAGTTTGACAGTTTGATGAAGTTTCTTAACTTTTAAAAAAACGTGCATTTCAGCTGGGCAGTGGTGGTTCATGCCTTTAATCCCAGCACTTGGGAGGCAGTTGGATTTCTGAGTTGAAGACCACCGTGATCTACAGAGTGAGTTCCAGGACAACCAGGGCTACACAAAGAAATGCTGTCTCGAAAAAAAAAAAAAACAAAAAAACAAAAAAAAACCAAAAACAACAAAAAAAAAAACAAAAAACAAAACAAAACAAAAAATGCATTTCTAGCAAAATATCTCTTTAATAAATACAAAACCACTTAGGCTATTTCTTTATACTTTGAGGTTTTTCAGTGAATTAGTCTTTGACCAGGTCTAGTGCATGGGGAAAGTAGGCCTTCCTGTTTTCAGCTTTGATTTTGCCTGCAGGGTCTGGGTCATGTGGCCTGTCATGGCTGACCCAGAGCTTTTCTGTAATCTCTTTCTTAGCTTTGATAGGTTTTATTTATTGTTTTCAAGAGCTAGATATGTTATCCTCATTGTTTTTATTTTCAATTTCTTATATTATGATTTGCATTTTCTTACTCTCGTTTGATTTGTAGTTATGCATTTTTCTAGATTCTTTATGTAGAAGCTTAAATGTTTAAATTCTTGCTTTGAGATATTTTTTTATTTTCCTTTTTTCTTTTTGTTCTTCCTGGTGCTGGGGATTGAACACAAAGTCCCATGTGTGCTAGGCAAGCACTCTGCTGCTCAACTCTGTTCCTAGTCTTTGAGGTTTCAACTCACTAGCTTCCTGCCTGAGTTTCCGTGCAGCGGAGTTACAGGCCTGCACCACTTGGCCTCACTCTGATTTTCTAGCAAAAGTATGTTCTATCACAAGTTTTCCTCCAAGCAGTGCTTTGGTAGGCATTAGCAAGTATTTAATTTTCATCCCATTCAGAATGCTGTCTAATTTCCCTGAAGACTTCTGCTTTATTCATGGTATTATTTAAAAGTGTGTCATTTAATTTGTAAATGCTTGGGGGATTTCCCCAGATTTCCTTTGTTTTTGATTTCTAGGTCAATTCCATTTTCGTTAGGGACCCAATTTGTGCGGTTCAACTTGATGGCATTTGGGGATGCTTGTTATCTGGGACCAGAGGTGCTGTGTGATGGAGAACCTTTCTGAAGTGTGTTTTCCCCTGAGAACTAAATTGTTCCACAAATGTCTTTCCTCTCTTGTGTCTATTAATGACTGAGGAAAGATTATTGGGATCTCCAACTTTAACTGCTGGGCTGCCCACTCTCTTTTGCTGCCTGTTAGTTGTCATGGAAACTTAGATGAAGTACTTCTATGCTTAGGATTACTGCATCATCTCGATGAAACTATTCTTTATCGTTACATCATGACCTTATCTATCCCTGATCATTTTTTTGTTGTTGTCAGAGCCAGCCTCTGCTCCCACTGTTAGACATCCCATAAGAACACCAAGCTACACAACCATATGACACACACGCAGAGGACTTAGGTCAGACCCCCACAGGCTCTCTGATCTCTAAGCCCACTAGAATCCCAGTCAGCTGATTCTTTTGGCAATGCTGTTGTGGTGTCCTCGATCCCTCTGGCTCCTCCAAGCCTTTCTTCTTCTTCTCTGCGGGACATCCCGAGCTCTGACTAATATTTGGCTGTGGGACTCTGCATCTACTCCCATCAGTTGCTGGATGAAGTCTCTCTGGTCTCTCTGTAGAGAATTACGCTAGGCTCTGTTCCTAGCACATGCTGCAGGCATGGCAAACTGTAGGTTGGAGGTTTTGCGGCTGGGTTGGTATCCCAATCCATCTACCTGAGGTGTTGCCTGGTTACAGAGGACAGCTGGTTCAGGCTCCATGTCCCCCATTACTAGGGTCACCCTCATAGTTTCCATTGCACTAGGTTTCTACCTTACTCCTAAAGTGCCCCCAGTTCCAATCATACCTCCCAGTATTCTCTCCCTTCATCCCCCCAGCTGATCTTTCTGTCCCCATTCCTACCCTCCCCCAGTCTACTTGCAAAATCTGTTTTATTTTCCCTTCCCAGGAGATCCACGCCTCCCACCCCCGTTAAGTCCTCCTTGTTACTTAGCCTTTCTGGGTCTGTGGATTAAAATCCCTTACGAGATTATCCTTCATAGCTAATATCCACTTATAAGTAAGAACATACTGTGTTTGCTTTTCTGAGTTTGGGTTACCTCACTCGGGATGATTTTTCTAGTTCTGTTTATATGCCATCAGATTTCACATCAGTTTTTCACAGCTGAATGATGCTCCATTGTGTAAGTATGCCACATCATTTTTATCTGTTCTTCAGTTGAGGACATCTAGGTTGTTTCCAGTTTCTGGATATTCTTAATAAAGCTGCTATGAACATAGTTGAGCAAGTGTCTTCGCAGTAGGATGGAATGTCCTTTAGGTATATACTAGAAGTGGTATGGCCACATCTTGAGGTAGATCAATTCCCAATTTTCTGAGACGCTACCATATTGATTTGAATGGTGGTATTTATAACATTGCATTTTAAGTGGCTTTTTCTTTCCAGATTTATTAATATAAACTTTATATATTAATAAAATTAATTAATTAATATGAATGAAATTTATATATTAATAAAAATAACACAAACATATATATTTGAGGTGTTCAGTGTATTCTTTACATTTGCATCTTCTGTGAAATAATGATTGCAATCATTAGCATCGCTGTCACTAACTTTGCTGTTTATGGAGTAAGTTTCTTGCAGATAGCATAGAACCCAACCATCCTTCCCCATGTTGTAAGTGATGATTTTTGAAACTGACACAGTTGACTCCGACTTAATCATTTTGTTTGTGTGTTTGTCTCTTCTAGGTTTTGTTCTGGTTACTTTTCTGTTTCTTCTTTTATGAGTTCTGTAACACTGTAGTTTTAGTGTGGCTTTAAGTATTTTCTATTGGCTTTTGAGTAATAGCTTATGTGTTTTGTGTGTGGGTGTGTGTGCCTGTGTGTATATTGTATCATTGCAAGGAAGTAACCTAAATGTAACTTCTTCCCACACAGAGAGCCTTTGACGTGAAACACAGAGACTGTGGAATGATGTTGGAGCTTTGATCTCCCTACTAATGTGATTCCTGTCATGAGAAGTGTTCTCTTTTAGCTCTTAGTGGTCATAAAGAAGTTAAACATCATGAAAGAGGAGCACTGTCTATCCAGTTTACTAAGATAGTTATAATTTCTGCTTTTCTTCCTTGAAGCCTACGTTTTCCTCTGGTACCATCTCCTTGTCACATGAAGAGCTGTCTTCAGTGAATTTACAAAATATTTTAATTACATTTTATTTGATATGCACAGATAATTCGTCTATGCATATGTGCACCATGTGTGTGCCTGGTGCCCTCTGAGGCTAGTAGGATCCTCTGGACATGGAGTTACAGATGGTTATGAGCCTTCATGTAGGTGCTGGGAATTGAATTCATGTTCTTTGGAAGATCAGCCAGTGCCTTTAACTGCTGGGCCATCTATCCGGTTTCCCTTTCTTCAGTGTTTTAAAACACATTTTTATTCACAAATTCTGTGAGTGCTTAGCTATCAGAGAATGTCTTTGTTTTTATTTTCCTTCATTCCCCAAGAAAATTTTTATTGTATGAAGAATTTCACATAAGCATTCATTTTCTTACAATGCACAAAGGATATTGTTCTTCTGATTTTTTGGGTTCTGATGAGAAGTCTACATTTATCCACATTGTCATTGCCCTGTCTGTGCTCCAGCCACACCTTCCTGTTCTTTTCAAGTACTTGTCTTTGGCTTCTGGAAGTTGGATCATGTTATGTGAGGCCTGGTTTACTTAAAGTTATGTCTTCTTTGGTGTTTTCTGGGCCTGTCTGTATTTGTATACATGCATCTTTCATTAAGGGTGTGAGATTTAGCTAATATTATGTTCAGTGATCTTTGGTCTTAATTTCTGTACACACTTCCGAGCCTACGATGAGTTTTGCTCTTTTCTGAAGACCTGCTTCATTTTTCTGTGTCCTTATGTTCTTTCACTTCTTCCGCTCTGCCCTCTTTCACTGATGTTTCTTCTGTTATTGTTATTCTGCAGCCAAATCCAGGGCAGCTTGCATTTTAGATTCCATCCTTAGCAAATTCTAATATTTTCCTCTTGGTTTTTTAGGTAGTTTTTATTTGCTGTTGAAAAATTGTATCTATCATTTGTGTCAAGAATGTTCGTTTTTAATCTCTTCAGTAGTGAGGAGAGAAGCTGATAGCTTCAACATCTGGATGGGCTATTTTGAAGTTGAATCTAGGTTGCCCTTTCCTTTAAGGATTGATCATATTTTCCTGGTTCACATATATCAAGTCATTTTGGATTGTGCTTTTGACATTTGAGAATGAATCTTCTTAGATGCCACTGGAGAATGTTGATGGTTTTGCAATTTACTCGCTACAGTCCCCACGTCAGTCCTTCTGTGAGTGGCAGGTTCAATGTCAGGACAAACTTTACTGTGATTTATGCACACCACCAGGTCTGGGATTGGGAGGCATTGATGTTGTAGTTCGGGATCTGAAACTTATTTATCCCTCAGCCTCATAGTCTAGGACTGAGCCTTGTCTTTATGTTGGATCTTAAAAAAGACTGGGGCTCTTATTTTCAGCTTAGTTTTTTCTTCTTAGGGACTACCCTACTTGATAGTTTTCCTGTTCCTGGGTACTGTGTGTGTGTGTGTGTGTGTGTGTGTGTGAGAGAGAGAGAGAGAGAGAGAGAGAGAGAGAGAGAGAGAGGGAGAGAAAGAAGATTCATTGGATTGGCTTACAGGAAGTGATCTGGGGAGTCCAACGATGGCTGTTTCATATGAGAAAGGCCAAGAATTCAGAAGTTTCTCAGTCCACAAAGCTGTGTGTCTTTGCAGTCTCAATCTGGTGAAGAAGGCTTGGAGGATTCCTAGAGAGCCACTGGTGTTCAGTCTATGGTGGACGCCAGAAGTTAGTTTTAATATTGTCAAAGGAATGGCAATGCATTAGGAGAGATGAACTTGCCATCAAGAGTGAGGGTAAGAAGGAAAAAGCAATGTTTCCTCTTTCCATGAGCTTTTAAATGAGCTGTCACCTGAAGATAGTACCCACAGTTAAGGTAGGTCTTCCTTCTTCAAGTAATCTGATTTAGAATTATTTGAATTAAGATCTCTGGCATAAGAGTACCCAGAAGCTTGAGTTTTAGTTGATTCTACTTGCAATCCTAGTTCCTTTCAAAATTTTCCTTCCATTTTAATCTTCCAGGTCTGCCCAGTTAGGTTCCTACACAAGTGTAAAGACACAAAAGAGAAATAAGGAGAAATGGAAAGATACAGAGAGGAAATAAGAATACCACACAGCTATGCATTAGGAAACAAACCTCTCTGTTGTCCTCTCTGTAGAGCCTGTGAGTCTCCACCCTCTTTGGGTCACATGACCCTTTCACAGGAGTCATCTAAAACCATCATAAAACACAGATATTTGCATTATGAGTCACAACATTAGCAAAATTACAGCTATGAAGTAGCAATGAAGTAATTTTATGGTTGGGAGTCATCACAACATGAGGAACTGTGTTAAAGGGTCACGACATTAGGAAGAGGAAAACCACTGCTCTATAGACAAAGGATTTACCACCAGTGTCAGGTGACTCTGATGTTGTGCTACTAAGATGCAGTAGTCTTGAAGATTGGAGGCCTTGGGACACAGGGACACAGGGACACAGGGACACAGGGACACAGACTGAGACAGAGAACATGAGCAGGAAGCTTCTCTCCACACAATGTGTGGGAACTTCCATCTTGAGCCTCTGCCATAAGATACTCTTGGAGTTTTGCCAGTTGTTCCATTACACACATTCCTGTTGTGTTCTCACCTTAGTTACACACAAGAGACACGAATCTAAAGGAACTACCATCAGTATATTGGTCATTCTATGAGCTTTAACTCCACTTTTCAGCCTTTCTTCTGTTATTTACAGAGTTACTAGGCTATTGCTAGTTGTACTTTGGCTAATATTTTCCCAGCACTTGGTAAGGAGACAACTCGAAGTGTTCTTTATGGCATCTTTGTGGAGCTAGAAGCCAAAGCCTCCAATTTGCTTTCATTATAGACTTTATTCTTTCTGTGGAGGATGACTGTGGCCTCTGGGATATATAAAAGATATGTAAACTCTCTTCTAAAAGTACAATCTGAGGCTGTACTCCCTTTGTCTAGAATAGGTGTTAGTAATAGTTGATCAGAAAGTTTGGTCTTTAAATATTTTTGATAAATATTTCCTGTTTGTGGTGGTTTGGATGAAAAATGTCCTTCACAGTATCAGGCATTTGAGACTTTGTCTGTCGGCAGCCTTGTTTAGGGGGATTTAGGTAGTGTAGTTGTTGGTTTAGGTTCAAAATCTAGTTTAATAGGAGTTATCAAAGGTTCCAACTCCCTTCTAGCTAGCCCACTGTACAAAGGTAGGGGAGAAAAGATGGTACACAGAACAAGGGGAGGTGGTCCTGTTTAGAAGCTGTTCTTGGCGGGGGGGGGGGGGGGGTTCCCAATTGCTATTTGTCGGGATACCAGCAGTCCAGTTCAATAATATCAGGCTACCAAACAAATGAATCAGTAGTGGTGGCACAACTCAGCAGAAACAGCCAGGCCTCTACCAAATCATCACAAGTCAGCAAGAGTGACCAGAACTAGCTGGGATCCTGGGAGAAGTTCTCTACCATGCCTCTCTCAACAAAATGAAGATCAGCAAAGATGAGGTCTTGTCTCCGCAAGATACCGGGTAAGTCTGCATCACATGATACAACCAGAAAGTTCTACCTCATACAGCAGCATTGCTAGAGGACGCATGTCACTCAGGAGGGGCTTTGGTATTAAAGCTACCCAGCATTTCTATTTGCCCTCATTGCTTTTTGTTTGTTGTTTAAGATGTGAGATGACCTTCTTGCTCCTGATACCATGCCTGCCATAGGCTCCAAGGGCATCAAGATGCATGTTAAACATTTATAATTTTATGTATCTCTTTTATTTTAATAAAGCATAAGAAAGTAAAAGATTAATTGTATTACCCCAAAGGAAAAACAAACAAACTGGTTACCTCTACAGTTATCTATAGTGTGGAAATTAAAATCTGTTAAATAAGAGTTTTAAAATTACTGATTTATAATAAAAATGTATTGTATGAATGGGTTAAAAGATGAACAGCCCACAATGTTGTGTCAATGGTTTCTCTGTGCCTAGAGAAACTTCTGTAGACATAATGGCAGTTGCAGGGGGAAGGAATGTAGAGTATATTGGTAGCCTTGTCTCTTGTACAAAGACGTGAAGTGACATTAGAAGAGGTTTGAATATGGGGCCAAAAGATGGCGTAGTAGTTACTTTTCTGTTGTGTGATAAAACATGACTAAGAGAACTTAAGGAAGGGAGAGTTTATTTTGGCTTATGGCTCTACGGGGATAAGAGCCCATCATGGCAGCAGGCATGTAAATCACAGGAGTGGGCTTTGAGGTTTCAGAAGTCCAAGCCAGGTCTAGAGGCTCTCTCTCCTCTTCTATTGCCTATTGATTAAAATATAGAGTCTCAGATTCTTCTTCAGCACCATGTCTGCCTGCGTGCTGCCATGCTTCTTGCTATACTTAAAATGGACTAAACCTCTGAAAGTGAAAGTCAGCCCCAGTTAACACTTTCTCTTTTAAGAGTTGCTGTGCTCATGGTGTCTCTTCATAGCAATAGAACATTGACTAAGACAATGATTTTGCAGAGAACAAGAAATTGGTTCCTAGGACACACCTATAACTGTCTACAGCTCCAAGTCCAGGGGATATGATGGTATTTCAAACTCTAAATTTCATTTGGACCCATAGGGCAGTCCTAGACATAAACCTCTGCTCAGACAAACTCTTAGTAACTGTACTGTGTCTAATTTTTCTTTCAGCAACTAATGAACTGTTGTTGGGAATGCCATTGTAGAAATCCCACTGAAACAGTAGAGCTGATGTCATCTGTGTTAACCCAAGACCCATGAAAGCCAAGAGTACATGGGTCTTGGTGGAGCAATTACTGTATACAACATTTGAAATAACAAAGTGTCTGTTTTTGGTCTTCTGCTTTTTGTCCTATCAAGCAAACATAATGTCTTGGCACTAATGTCTTGGAGGTTTTTTCTGGTTTGAATGCTCAATGTCCTCCATAGGGCTCATGTTTTGACATTTGGTCCCAGTTGGTGATGCTGGCCTGGGGTTATGAAACCTTTGGATAGAAGGTGTGGCTGTGGAGGAGAGTCATAAAAAGTGTGACTTTGAAGGCTAAAACCTTGATGATGCTCATGGCTGAGCAAATTGCTTCTGGATCTGTCAAGATGTGAGGTTCTGCACTGATGTGACCCCATAGAGCTGTGCTTGCCTTTGTGATCTAAGCCATGAGCCCCAAGTCACCTTTCCCTCCCTCGACTGCTTGTCAGCTGTTTTATCATGCTTACAGAACAGTAATTAATACAGCTACAGTGATCATCTGGCTAGATAATGTGTGTGGAGCAGCTCGTATCAACTGCTGGGCATGATGGATGTACTGAGTTTACTTCCTTCAAGGCATCCTGTGGCCTTGCTTATTTCTCGTGGGAGACCCAGGGCTGCTATCAGTACATCCTGTTCTTGTTTTTAGTTCTTTCATCTGTCCTGGATATGAACACATCTAAAGGTATGAGAGAAAGCCTCACAGGGAATTTCTGTCTACCATATTATGATAGAAATTGCATGACCATCTGACTGTTTGCAAAAGAATGTTACACCTAGCACCGATCTCATTCACTCAGGATAGTTCTAACTTTGAACATGTCGGAGTAGGCTGGGAAACTGTTCAGATTTTTCTCTTTCTCAAGACTTCTGGCACATGGTATTCTGGAGGGAGATGCTCCCAGTACAACTCCTTGTGAAATTTCAACACCTCAGGTTACAGTCATCTCTTGATTTGTGGAAAAACAGACATCGCCAGTTCCCTCAAGAGCTCTTGCTTCTTTGAACTTGTAGATGAGCTTATCCATCACACATAGGACAAAGTTCAAATGACCATTATGATCTTTTTTTTCTTCCCAGCATCCCATTGGCACAGATGACCTCTGCTTTTGTCTACAATGGAGCAGAGCGAAATGACAGAGGATGATCACTGTGATCCTATCATCTCAGAATGTGGCTGTTTCCTCAATCTCTCACGCTCTTTGCTGTTGTGACACTTGACTGTCTTGTCTATTTGGAGCTGTCTCCAAAGAATTAATGTCATGTTTTACCCATTTACATAAATAAGAAAAAGGAACATAATAATAATATTTATAAAACCAGAATTAGATCAAAAGGTGAAGTGTTTTGTATAAAGTTGCAACACTTATCCACAGATGAGTCAAAACTAGACTAGATTTTTGTCTGTTGGTTTGGTTCAAATTTTGAGATATTTTGAACTATAAAGTAGCTGCTAGTGGATTATCTTTCCACTTTCTGTGTTCCTCTCTTAAAATCTATGTCTTTGTGGTAGCTATTGGAGTGGTATAGTCAAGAGAGATACTTGTCTATCTGATGAAACTTGGGAAGTTGTGTTCACATCTCAAAGTACTGACATCTTTGTGGCAGGGTATGCATATCTTAAATATATATCCAAAGAGTTTATTTGATTAAATCTCATAAAAGTCTGTTCTCCCACTAAAAACACTACATACGGCATATTAACTTCTGACAGAATATGGTGGCAGTGACATGAATCTTTCTTCTAGGTTCATATAATTGTGTTTAATGTCAAAAAAAGCATGTGTTCCCTCATATCATATTTAATGAGACAAATAAGTGTCACAACCACCTAATCTGCATGCCATCTTAAAAAATGTCACTTCATTCATTGAGTTCTATAATGTGCTTACTAATGAACTAGTGTCAGGCTCTCTGCTTGATGCTGGGGCAAAATGGTGAATAAAATAAGCCAAAACAAAACAAAACAAAAAATAAGTGAAAACATGCTTTCTGCTCTCATGAACTGCTATGAACTGAGTGTCCCTTCTTCAAAGTGTTGAAACCTTGAAGGAAGTAATGTCATAGGCTGGGGTCCTGATCAGATTGGGATGAGTGTTCTTTTTCCACTTCCTGCTTTTTCTTTCATATTTACCTTCCTACTCTTTTTGTGTCTCCTTCTTCTCATTTTTGTCTTCCTTTTGTGTTTGCGTGCATGTGTGCAGGTATGTTCTTCTGTGTGACTTTATATTGGAGCCGAAGTTGAAACTAGATATTTTTCTTCAATCATTCTCTACCTTATCTTATCTTTTCTTTTTCTTTTTTTGGGTTGGGGGACAGGGTCTTTCTGAGCCTGGGATTTGGTTAAAGTTCTTCTCTGGTGAGCTCCTTAGGGCATGCTTGTTTTGACCTCTACCTCAGACCAGGGGTTACAGGTATGGCCATCACACCTGTCGTTTTAGGTAGGCACTAGGCACCTAGGATTAGGTGTGCATGCTTCCACAGCAGGCCTTTTTATACTGAACTGTTTCCTTAGCCTTTTTTTCATTTCATTCTTCATCTTTGCCTCCTTTCTCTTCAAGAAAAATGAAACTTCATCTTCCTACAACTTTGGGAGACTCTGCCTCCAAAGGAAAAAGAGTGGGGGGACTTATCTCAGTGATAGAGGCTTGGCTAGCTGGTTGGAAGTTCAATGTTTAAATCCCAGTACTGAGAAAACAAAACAATACAAAACAAAACAAAACAAAACAGAACAAAACCAATCCCATCTTTTTTTTGTATTTAAAACTGCTTACATATTTCTTTGATTGCTACGGATTTATAGTCTAGCCATGGTGACTGACAAATTTATGAAAATCTGGGATGTTGGTGGGTTCAGAGTCCCTGACATGGTTGACAAATAGTGGCAACATTATCCGAGAGGGCATTCCCAGGATAATGATCTCATAGCTCATTCCCATTCAGAGGTCTTCTGACAAATTCTCAGGGAAGGAGGATGCTACAGTGTATTTACAGGAATGATACTGTTGGTTTCTAAGAAATAGAAAAATGCAAATGTCTTCCATATAACACAGAGCAAGAACAGAGAGCTACCATTTACGATTAGGTCCAAAGGAAGATTCTTTTTTAAAAAAAATTAGATATATTCTTTATTTACATTTCAAATGTTGTCCCTTTTCCTGGTTCCTCCCTCCCCTGAAAATCCCATAAGCCATTTCCCCTTCCCCAAACAACCCTGTCCTGGTATGCACTCATTGATAAGTGGATATTAGCCCAGAAGTTTGGAATACCCAAGACACATTTCACATATCAAATGATGCCCAAGAAGGAGGAAGAATAAAGTATGGATCCTTGGGTCTTTTGTAGAAAGGGGAAAAATACCCACAGAAGGAGATACAGAGACAAAAGGTGGAGCAGAGACTGAGGGAAAGACCATCCAGAGACTGCCCCACCCAGGGATGCATCCTATATACAGTTACACAATGCAGGCACTATTGTGGATGCCCACAAGTGCTGGCTGACTGAAGCTGGATATAGCTATCACCTGGGAGGCTCTGCTAGTGCACAAATACAGAGGGGTTCACTCTCAGTCAGCCATTGAATTGAACACAGGGTCCCCAATGGATGAGATAGAGAAAGGACCCAAGGAGCTGAAGGGGTTTGCAGCACCACAGGAGGAACAACAATATGAGTCACCAAGTACTCCCAGAGCTCCCAGGGATAAAACCATCAACCAAAGAGTACACATGGAGTTACCCAGGGCTCCAGACACATAGGCCTCAGAGGATGGTCTTGTTAGACACCAAAAGGAGGAGAGGCCCTTGGCCCTGGAAAGACTGGATGCCATAGTATAGAGGAATACCAAAGGAAGATTCTTAATGAGGAATACAGAGAAGGAACCTTTGTCTTTTGGCTATCTGATTTATTAAATTATAGCTCACATCTGGGAACACCTGATGGCAGTTCTTCTCTTATAGTTGTTATAGGTCTGTTTATGATTTAACTGGCTACTTTAAATATTTTAAAAAATATATTCTTCTTTGCTTTCCCCAAATTACCTTTTCAAGAGTGTCAGACTTATTTTCAAGAAGAAATAGTCATCTTTAAGGAAGTAATGTATGGTCCAGATAGAGAAGGTTTTAAGCTTGAGCCATCAGCATTGGCAGCAGATGAATTGATAAATATGAGGAGTATGATAGTATACATTTTATGTTTCTTCCCCTTCCTGGGTATGTCAATGTCCTTATCTGACTTTAAACAGGAGGAATATTCCAGTGTGCTTGAACCTTTCCTGTCTCTAGAGAGGGAACACGGGTATATCCAGAGGTTTGCTCGAATGCCTAATTTCACAAAGCAAAGCTAATTTACATCTGTTTTCAAAAACAGCTTTATATGGATATAACAAATGCAAGTAGGTGTTTCAGTAAAGAGTTCTATTTTGCTTGAATACCAGAAATGACTAGAGGATTATGGTCTTTGCCATGCTTCGGGTTGAAGTGGAAACTTAAGGGTTCTTTGGAAAGTCAGTTGGATGGTGTTTTGCTGGGGTAAACTCATGAAGGAACATTTCATTAAAGTGGACACAGGTGTGAAAGGCTCAGGCCGACTCCTGAAGGAATGTTTTGCTGAAGCAGACACAGGAGAGAGGATGTTCTGCTAAAGCAAACACATGAAAGAACATATGTTGAATGATTCTTCGCTAACGATATGCATGTTTTGGTAGGCCTTACATTGTGTAGTTAGCTGCATTTGTCCAGGACACTATAGAAAGACACACACCAAAATCTGGTGGTGTGCCGCAGTTTCTTGCTGCTTCCTTGGACTTGGTATGATTGGATACACATGCTGAGGCAAGAGCTGTGCTGAGGCGAGGCACGTGGGGGACATCATGATGTTTGGAGGGTAAAACTAGGACTCCATGGAGTGATGGAGACGGCTTGAATTTCTGATACGATTGTGGGTTTTGGTCTTCTCTGAGAGAGGCACAGCCAAGAACTCCTGGTATCCCTCTGGGTCCCTCCTGCTGACTGGAGCTGAGGCCTGGCTGTCTTTGCTAGGTCATGTCACCACTGTTGCTGACCCAACTCTAATGAACTGGACTGCTGGTGTGTTTGTGAGGTGTTTGCAAGTGGATCGAGCTGCCACTGCCTCCTAGCCTGGGAACTGAACTGCTAATTTCCAGACAACACAGACAGGAGTTACTCCAAAGAACTGAACAGGTCCATTTCCCCCATATCCTTTCTTTTCCACTACCTCTGGTGGGTGGAGGGCTACGAGGGAGGTTAAAGCATTTAAGAACCATCATTAAAAATAAGGTTTTGAAAAAATTAAACTTATATTGGGTGAATGCATTTCCCCACCCCCACCCCATGAACTATTATGATTCTTAGTTTTTTCCCTTTTCCTTTTTTATTGAAAATAGACTCTTTTTTCCAAATGATATACCTTGATTATAGTTTCTCCTCCCTCTATTCCTCCTGGTTTCTCCCCACCTCCCCTTCCATCCAGAGCCACTCCCTTTTTCATTGGAAAAGAATTGGCCTCTAAGAGATAACAACAAAACATAACAAAATAAAATATAATAAGATAAAAAAACCCATCACATTGAAGTTAGGCAAGGCAACCCAGTAGAAGGAAAAGAGCCCAAGAGCAGGCAAAGAATCAGAGACTCATTCATTCACACACTCAGGAGCCCATAAAATTACTAAACTGAAAGCTGTACTATATACTCATAGGACCTGACGCAGAGCCATGCAGATTCTATGCTTGCTGCTTTGGTCTCTGTGGTTCCTTTGAGCTTTTCTCAGTTGATTCCGTTCCTTCTCCTGGTGTCTTCCATTCCCTCTGGCTCTTATGCTCTTTCTACTTCCTCCTCCTTGGGGTTCCCTGAGCTCTGAGGGGAGGAATTTAATGGGGACATCCCATTTAGAGCAGTGTTCTAAGGTCTCTCTTTCTGCATAGTGTTTGGCATAGGTCTCTGTTTTGTTCCCTTCTGCTTCAGGAGGAAACTTCTCTGATGATGGCTGAGTAAGACACTGATCTGTGAGCATAGCAGAATTTTATTATGAGTCATTTTGTTTTGTTTTGTTTTGTTTTTACAGACCAGTAGTACTTGTTTTCCCCCTAAGTCTCTGGGCTATCTAGTCTCTGATTCTTGGTCACTCAAGTGGTGTCAGGTATGGGTTTCATTGAGTAGAGTTGGCCTTAAGTCAATCACATGTTGGTTGCTTTCTCCCACAAGCTTTGTGCCACCATTGCTTAGCATATTTTGTAGGCAGGACAACATTGTAGATCAAAGGTTTTGTGGTTGGATTGGTGTTTATGTTTCTCTTTTGCTAGCCCCAAGAGTACCTTCCTATACCAAAACCACTAAAAGGAGGGGGGTAAAGGTTCTCTGTAGGCAGCAGCTTGACCTCTCCACGTTCAGTGAGTTGTATGGATGTTGTCTTCGGCAATAGAGCCTAGCTGTCTTTTTTTTTTTTTCTTTTTTTGGCAAGCAACCTATAATCTTGGCAACAGCTTGGCTTATTTGGAGATTTCTATGGGACCCCTTCAGCCAACAACTTAATTGGATGTTACCCAGTCCAGTTACTGGAAAGCTCTGTTTCATGACAGGAGATGGCCAGTTGGGACTTGTCTCTTGATTCTGTCTCCCCAATTATTTGGAGACTTCATTAGAATTACCTTCATATATGTTAGGAGGTTTTCAGTGCACTAGGTTTCCATACCCCACCCCCATACCCTTTTCTTCTAGCTGTCTCTCTCCTCAATGCCATCTACCCTCCTTGTACTGGCTAGTTTTGTGTGTCAACTTGACATAGGCTGGAGTTATCACAGAGAAAGGAGCTTCAGTTGGGGAAGTGCCTCCATGAGATCCAGCTGGGGGGCATTTTCTCAATTAGTGACCAAGTGGGGAGGGCCCCTTGTGGGTGGTACCACCTTTGGGCTGGTGCTCTTGGGGTCTATAAGAGAGTAGGCTGAGCAAGCCAGGGGAAGCAAGCCAGTAAGAAACATTCCTCCATGGCCTCTGCATCAGCTCCTGCTTCTTGACCTGCTTGAGTTCCAGTCCTGACTTCCTTTAGTGATGAACTGCAATTTGGAACTGTAAGCTGAATAAACCCTTTCCTCCCCAACTTGCTTCTTGGTCATGATGTTTGTGCAGGAATAGAAACCCTGACTAAGACAAATTGGTACCAGCATAGTGGGGTATTCCTGTGACAACCTGACCATGTTTTGGGGAGGACTGTGGAAGGACTTTGGAACTTTGAGCTAGAAAATCCATTAGAATATTAAGAGCTAGGTGGAAAGTTCTGTAGGAGCTTGGAAGACAATGTTAAGAATAGTGCAAAAGATGGAGGCCTGACTTGTGAAATTTCAGAGGGAAGATTAAAGACTCTTACAGTGGCCATGTTTTGATTGTGAAGATTCTGTGGTTTTGGATAGCTGGGGCTGAAGAATCAGCTGTAAGTAACAAGATACCAGAACCACTAAAGCAAACCTTTATGTTACTGGGACTATTGATGCTGGTTAGCTTAGTGGTGATTAAGAAGAGACCAGCGTCATTGAGATGAAATCTTCTTGGAAGTGTTTTCTGAGAGCACAGAGAGTGTGTTCCAGAGATAGCCACAGTTGTATTTTGTGCTGTGGCTGGACTTGGTACTGTGTAAGAGTCACCCAAACGGTACTGGTTTTGAAGGTATGAAGGGGTCATGAAGAGCAGCTGAGGCTCTTGGCACAGTGAGAGGCCATGGAAGGCCATTGGTGAAGGTGCAACCTCAGTCGCAATTGATGGCCCAGCACTTGAAAGGGTCATGCATAGGAGCAGAGGCTTGTCACCCTGAAGAGAGCCTATGAGAGGCTATTGGTGAAGCCTAATTCCAGTGGAAGATAGCAGCATTTTGGAGATGCCAGTACCATGCAATGACCACCAAGAACAGCAGCAGCAGTGGAGTACAGGCAGCTGGAGCCTAGAAGACAAGCTGTGTGCTACAAAGGGCAGAGCTGGAGAAGTGACCCACGCCCTTGGAGGAGCCCGGAAGATTGTGAGTTGGATCCCAGACATTGAACCATTGGAGTTTGAGTTTTGCTTTTGGTTGTGACTGTGCGCTGATGTTTCCCTCTTGAAGGAAGAAAGTATTTTAGTGGAGCCCACAGTTAATAGACTTTGAATTTTAAAGATATTGGACATTTTAAGGTGATTGAACTTTTAATGTGTAAAGACTGTGGGACTTTTAAAGTAATTTAGATCTTGGGGATGAATAAGAAAGTAAGGGTTGAGGCGTAATAGTGATGTGTTTGTGTGTCAAGTTGACAAGGGGTCAATTGTACTGGCTAGTTCGTGTGTCAACTGGACACAGGCTGGAGTTATCACAGAGAAAGGAGCTTCAGTTGGGGAAGTGCCTCCATGATATCCAGCTGGGGGGTATTTTTTTCAATTAGTGATCAAGTGGGGAGCGCCCCTTGTGGGTGGTACCACCTTTGGGCTGGTGCTCTTGGGGTCTATAAGAGAGCAGGCTGAGCAAGCCAGGGGAAACAAGCTAGTAAGAAACATCCCTCTATAGCCTCTGCCCCAGCTCCTGCTTCATGACCTGCTTGAGTTCCAGTCCTGACTTCCTTTAGTGATGAACTGCAATGTGGAAGTATAAGCTGAATAATCCCTTTCCTCCCCAACTTGCTTCTTGGTCATGCTGTTTGTGCAGGAATAGAAACCCTGACTAAGACACTCCTCCTCCTTGATCCTCCCATTCCTGTCCCCCTTCTCCCCAGTCCAACCATAAGCCTATTCCGTTTCTCTCTCCCAGGGTGGTCCATGTGTTTCCCCTTGGCCTCTTCCAATATGCCTAAGGGGCTACAGTTTGTAACATGGATCAGGTATTTAGATTCCCAAAGAGGCAGGCTTTAGTTCCCTGTGGGGAGTAAAGACAAAAAATCCCTATTTTAAAATTTCAAACTGGAAGTGGACAGAAGCCCCCATTTCTAACTCATAAGCTTTCTCCAATTGATAACTACTCAGAAAAAAAATTAGTTTTCTTCAATGGAGTCTCATGCCCAGCAGTAAATAGGAAATACAAACTCAATGGCATATTTAGAGGTTGGTTGTCTTATAATGTTCTTTTGGCCATTTAAATTTAATTTATATTTATTTATTACTTATTTTACCTTATAGGTTCTTTATGTATTATTTTTTTTCAGCTTTGTGTTTATGTGGTGTGCGTGCGTGTGTGTGTGTGTGTGTGTGTGTGTGTGTGTGTGTGTGTGTTTCTTATGCTTGGGGTATTTTTTCTTCTTTTTCTTTTTGTTTTGTCCTGTCCTGGTTTGTTTGTTTTTGTTTTGTTTTCTTTTCTTTTATTACTAAATTTTTTAGATACCTGTTTGTTTTGCAAGAGAAAAGGGTAGGGATTCAGATCAGGAGGGAGATGGGGAGGAGTTGGGAGAAGTGGAACTGTAATCAGAATATATTGTAATATTTTGTATCAACTTAACCTATTTTCAATTAAAGTAAAATAGAAAATAAATCACATGCTTGCCTTATAACCAGGTAATAAAAAGAGTGAATTTAATTAACAGCTAGAAAAGCAAGAGAAGGTTAGAGACCATCAACCCCAGCCAAGGTTGGCAGCCTGAGGAGTGAATCAAGGTCAGTAGCTAACAAAACAACGTAAAGACAAGCAGAGGGTTCCAGTGCTTGACCATCTCGATGCTAGAGTGAACAGTATGTGATCATTTTTCACATGAGGACCAGAGGAACTTGCACGGCGGTGTCTATGACATGTTCCCAAACTAATGAGTCTCAATAAAAATTACCCCAGTGTTTGTCCAGTTTCTGTCTCAAATCCTACAAAACACCTTATAGCTTTCTTTTATCTTAATGCTATCTATCCCTAGAGAGTTGTTTCACTTTTCCTAAAATTTCTTATTCAAATTGACTTTGGGTGACTGTTTATTGTCTGTCATCTTAGTCCTCAAGTCAAGGCCGTCAAGATCAGGTGAGAACACATCGCTCTCAAAGACCTACATCTTTGGGACATATTATATGTGAATTATAGACTCAAATTGAATTTGTACCTTCTGGTAGGATGCCTGAACTATAGAATGTATGCAATATTAGGCTACCATCTTCTTGTGGGAGTAATGACCTGAAGTCTGTATTGGGAAATACCAGAGTTTACATATTTATTCTGCCGGAAAGTTTGTGATAAATTAGTAATGTCTTCCATAGGTGAAAGGGAGGAAAAAATGAAACATCATGGGTACAAACATTAGCCATCTATGATAACATTGGCATTTGATCAGTTATCTTAATCCAATAACTGCTTGCAAAGTATTCTTATCCTTGCGCCACTACAAATGATGGTCAAAGGGTAAATAAAGTCCAGAGTCCTTATCACATAACATCCATTACAAGCACCAACTGTATATATTTATCTTGTATTTGGGTCCTTGATAAATTCACTCTAGAAAGGACTCTTGATTGTTTTGTACATTCTTGAGTTACTTCAGCATAGGTGATGTGTCACATACAAATTTTGACACAATAACTTCTCTCTTTCGAATTTACATGTGTGAGAAATCCTGCTAAAGGGTCTAGAGAGATGGCTCAGTGGTCAAGAGAACTTGGTGCTCTTGCAGAGGACCCAGATTTGATTTCCCACCCCCACCCAGCTCACAACCATCTGTAACTTCAGATCTAATGTCCTCTTCTGGCCTCAGCAGGCTCCAGGCACACATGGGGTGCACATATATACATGCAGACAAAACATATATACCCATTAAAGTACTCCTTTAAAACGATTTTTGTTGCAATTATCAAGGTAGCACATAAATAAAAAATACTTGAAGAAAACATAGAAATACAAAGATGTCTTATAAACTGTAAATTAACATTAATGTTCTGTGGATACACATTACAAGATAATGTATATAGTTTGTGTTCATCTTTCCTTTTGGCAGTGTTGGGGATTGACTCCAGGGTCCTATGCATCCCAGACCAAACTCTGCAACAGAGATACATCCTCAGCCCATTCAGACACACCAGAGAGGGCATTAGATCCCATTACGGATGGTTGTGAACCACCATGTGGTTGCTGGCAATTGAACTCAGGACCTCTGGAAGAGCAGTCAGTGTTCTTAATCACTGAGCCATCTCTCCAGACCTTAAGATTATTTTAAATTGCTGATTTTTTTTTTGAGGCAGGGTCTCACTATAAAACTCTGGTTGTCCTGAAACTCACTGTGTAGACCAGAGCGACCCCAAACTCAGAGATCTGCCTGCCTCTGCCTCCCAAGTGCTGAGATTAAAGGTGTGTGTTATTATATCCAGTTTAACAATTTTTAGGAATACTATTGTATGGGCCTGGGGAGATGGCTCTGTGGGTTAAGCACAAAAGCTTTTGCTGCAAAAGCACAAAAATCTGAGTGCAGATCCTCAGAACCCACATAAAAGCCAGACATGTAGTGTGTGCTTTGTAGCCCCAGCAGTAGGATCTGGGAACAGGCAGGTTCTGCTGGCTGGCCAACCAGTCTAGCCAAAATGGCAAGCTTGAGTTTAGAGTCTCAAAGCATAGGGCAGAGAAGATCAGGACCACTGGTTACTGAGGGCACAGTATCCACACACAGAGACCCACCCCGTGTGACAGGGAAGGCAGTGAACAGAATACAAGAAGGATGCTCAGCCACACAGAGACACTCCACATGGCAGCAGAGGTGGGGAATCGGCTGCCATGGTAGGGTGCCTGGGGCAAGAGTCATTCAGCACAGCATCTGAGGCAGTGGGTAACTTGGGGATGACTCATCAAGGTCCCCGAATTTGGAGCGGTGCTGGATACAAGCAAGGCTATCCTACAAGGGAGGTCAGAGCTCAATTCGTATAGGACCCACAAGCTTAATGTCACCTCCCCTGTCTAAGAAAACAGGATACAAAGGACAGTCCTAGGGTTTGCCAGAACCACAAAACACCACTGAGGGAAAACTCTGGTCCTGAATAGGCCTTCACAGCTGTCCTGTGCCTTTCTACAGCTACAGAACTCTTCCCTGCATTCCCCCTGGTAACCTAATACTAATCAGGAACCCCACTGCTATTTCTCTTTTTGTTTTTGTTTCCCTGACTCATACACTTAATAATTAACACGTAAATACACAAAGCATCATAATTAACTCTCTAAAATGACTATTTCTTCAACCATGAATGGTTGCACATGCTTTTATTTCCAGCTCAGGAAGCAGAGGCAGGCTGATCTCTGTGAGCTCCAGGCCAGCCTGGTCTACACAGCAAAATCAGCAGGCAATATGGCCTTAGGGAGTCACCCTTCATCCTCTAGCTCTTGGGTGACCTGGTTCCAGCTGGTGACAGCTGGCCTCTGGGGCCCTGTTTCTTCTCCTCATTGTGAGACAAGTGGCAGATGAATCATTCCTAGCCTCAGATCCCTGGAAACAGCCTCTCCCAGTGGCGCCTTGTGTCTCTGCCAGGACTGAGACTCTGTAGCTGAGGACAGGAGAGGAGACGTTGTGGTTAGGTTATTTATTAGCGTGAATATTGAGCAATGCTGAGTATTCCTGGGGCCTATGCCTGAGCTCTGTGGCTGTGCTGACTTCCCACCCGGAGTCTCCCAGGCTCCCAGTGGCTGTAGGTCTACCATTGACGGCCTCTCAGGAAGCCCAAGTCCCTAGTTCCTTTCAGCCCTTGCATCTGGGCGCAGAACAGGAGCCATGCAGGGGAAGCCCCTGGCAGACTGGGTTGGTTTGGGAGACAAGGGTTCTTCTGAGCAGACATGTCTGCCAATCCGTAATTAAGTCACTGAGGACATTGTTAGGATCTTGGGAAGCTTATGAAGAGAAATAGAGGTTATAGTACCCATGCACGATACAGAGCTGCAAACATATGTAACCCAGTGGGGCAAGTGTGCGTCCTTTTTCCTTGTGAAGGGGCATGGCTGAGCTGAGCTCCAGCTGCTTAGCCGTGGCAGCCAGGGAACTGCCTCGTTCCAGATGGATGACCTAGGGAGGCAGAAGTGCCTAGCAGGACACAACAGTGACGGCGGGGGTGGCGGTGGGGAGTGAGAGCTGTGCTACAGCCTGAGATATGTTGAGAGGACTCTGGCTATGGAAACCTGTCAGGAATCTTATCAGTGTCCAGCACTGGGCATTAGCAGTGGAGACAGTGCTTGAAGAACTGTAAAGAACAATGCAATATACATCTTTGCCGGGAGCGCTGTGGTGTGTGTAGTTGAGAGAAGTGGATAGTTTGTGGTCCCCAGAGCACAGTGAGAGTCTGGTGGAGACCTGTATAAATTCCTCAGGTTGGGGTCTGAGGAACATGTCTTATTCTATTCAACCAGTGAGATATGCCTTGCACTCAGAGAAATTTCCCAGTTATACACTGCTGGAGAGAGAGTTTCCCAGAGTGTTGCTCTGAGTTCATCCTTGTCCTCAGGAGAGCCTGTCTGTGTTTACTAAGTTTGTAGGTAGTTTTGCCTGCATATATACATATATATGTATATATGCACTGTGTGTGTGTACCATGGGCATGACAGAGGAAAGTGACAGATCCCTGGGACTGGAGTAACAGGTGCTTGTGAGCTGCCATGTGGGTACTGGAAATTAAACCTGACTCCCTTGTAAGAGCAACAAGTGCTTTTAACCCTGAGCAGTCTCCCTAACCCTTCATTAAGGCCTTGATACACACTTGTTTCTGTGATTTATCGTGAGCAAGTGGCTCCCTGACTCCGGACAAGCCTGGATCTGCAGTCTGGTGAATACATGCACAGAATTGTTTTTAGGTTGAATACATTGTTTTGAATAAGCTATGTAGAAACTGCCTATGAAAAGGACAGAAGTGTATGTGATAGGTGTTTTTTTTTTAACTTAATGCAAAAAGATATGAAAAAGAAGTCACCATGTTCTTTTAAACAGATGAATGTTCAATATTTTTTTGTGCTCTTCCCATTTCTGGATATAGGTCCTTGGATTTTCTCTTTGGACTCCCTCTCTGCATTCCTGGGGTGGACCCAGGGATATCCAGGGCTCCTCTCTCAAAGACATGACTCAGTTGGGGTAGATGGGGTACAGTTAGAGAGCCTGGTTCCTGGTGTGAGGATGTCTGGGTTCTAGTCTGAGTTCTCATATAGCCTGAGATGTCTGTGGCACTGGAAAAGCTAAACATAGCAAGAGGCAGCTGACAAAGGGGCAGTGTGACCTTCCAGAACTATCCCTTGTGGATGAGACAAGAAGTGTGCTGTGATGTAGGCTAGAGGGCTCATCTTAAGTCTGATACAGGAAGAGAGGTCAGGTTACTGGATCAAGGACCTACTTATGCCCCAGTTCTCTAAATGGGTAACTTCGGGAACAGGCTGGGATATTTAGACTCTACACCTGCATTTTCATCAAAGACTCCCAGCTCCAGAGACTCTCAGCTCTGGCAGAGAGGAGAGGCTCCAATGGGAGAGGCTGTTTCCAGGGACATGCTTGGGAGCATGACTTTTACACTAAGCTCTGTAAGCTGGAAATCACTCTTCTGGCTTCAATCAGGAATGACTAAAGCATAAGTGAAACTGAGTTCATAAACTATGGACAAACAAAGCACATCCAGATTGGACAGAAGGAAGAAAAAAATGACGTGTTCTTCAATGGCGTGAGATGGCATGATCTAGGGTGTAGCAAGCTTGAAGACACACACTCAAAAGCTACTAGAGACAGTGAAAGAATTAGGCAACATGACAAGACACCAAATAAATACATGATGTCCATTATCCCTCTGAGGGCCGCCAGTGGGTCATCCAAAGGGCGAATTAATATTCCTATTTATAAAAAACACAAACAAAGTATCTATTAGTGAAGCTAATGGAAGATCAGACCTGTACACAGAGCCCTGAAAAGTCTCCATGATGCTCACTGTGGAAGGCCTTGGTGCTAGAGGGAAAGTCCATGAAAGAAGTTAAAATTCTCACACTTCCCAATTTCAAAACTTACTCAAAGGCCCTGTGGGCCAGGCCTTGAAAAGACAGGGACAAGTAGAGTCAATTTGACAATCTAGAAAAAGACCCAATGACCTGAGATGCAGCAGCAGGTCCATGAACTTCAGAAGAGGCAAAAAGTATTTCTACCTAATGCTGCTAAAACATATGCACACACATGATAATTAATTAGGCCTTCAGGCTATGTAAAACCCAACTTAAAATGGATCAAAGGTCTAACTATGAGGTTAAAATATCGTCATGAGTATGGGCCAGGTGGTGGCTTCTTAGGATACTAAAGCACAAACAAAGGGGTGCAGAGCTGGCTCAGCAGGAAAGAGCTGCTCTTTCAGAGCACCAGAGTTCAGTTCACAGCATCCAGCAATCTTGTGAGTTTTACAGCATGTGAATTCTTTCTTAAATACAAAAGAGTGCCCAGGAAGGAAGGAAGAGGTGTTTTGAAGAAAGTCTCTGGTAAATTTGAGTCCAATTCTCTTCTTTCGGAGAAGAAGAAAAGTTCTCATAGGCCATAGTGCCACGACTTAGATCTATCTTCAATGTGGTCTTCATTAAAGCTAAGTGATCCTGGCAGTGACTCTACTTAGAATGACAACAGGCATTTTGTCATTTACCACAGAAACAATAAAGCCAAGGACAGTTATTTAAATAACAGATTCCATGCTATAAGAGAAGCTTTTGTGCATTGTTTGCCATACACTAACTGCACAAAGTTAAAAACACATAACATGAAACAAATTACATCACTTGTAGTTTTATTCCCTGGGACAAAAGTGAAGGTAGTAAATTTCTTTGTCTTATGTTTAATTTAATTTGATTTAATTTTAAGCTTCTATTTAGTTTCATTTATTATTTACTTATTTCATATAGTCATATTTTACCTTTTCACTCTTCTTTTTAGTGTCTGATTTTTCTTTTTTTAAAAATTAGATATTTTCTTTATTTACATTGCAAATGTTATCCCCTTTCCTCGGTTCTCCTCCGAAAACCCCCTGTCCCATCCCTCCTCCCCCTGTTCAGCAACCCACCCACTCCCACTTCCCTGTCCTGGCAGTCCCCTACACTGGGGCATTGAGCCTTCACAGGACCAAGGGCCTCTCCTCTCACTGATGTCCAACAAGCTGCTACATATGTAGCTGGAGCCATGTGTATTCTGTGGTTGGTGGTTTAGACCCTGGGAGCTCTGGGGGTACAGGTTAATTCATATTGTTGTTCCTCCTATGGGGCTGCAAACCCCTTCAGCATCTTGGGTTGTTTCTCTAGCTCTTCCATTGGGGACCATTTGTTGGCTATGAGTATCCACTTCTGTATTTGTCAGGCACTAGCAGAGACTCTCAGGAGACAGCTATATCAGGCTCCTGTCAGCAAGCACTTTTTGGCATCCACAATAGTGTCTAGGTTTGGTAACTGTATATGGGATGGATCCCCAGGTGGGGCAGCCTTTAAATGGCATTTCTTTCAATCTGTGCTTCACACTTTGTCTCTATGTCTCCTCCCATAGGTATTTTGATCCCCCTTCTAAGACAGACCGAAGTATCCATGCTTTGGTCTTCCTTCTTCTTGAGCTTCATGTGGTCTGTGAATTATACCTTGGGTATTCTGAGCTTCTGGGCTAATATCCATTTATCAGTGAGTGCATACTATGTGTGTTATTTTGTGATTGGTTTACCTTACTCAGGATGATATTTTCTAGTTCCATCCATTTGCTTAAGAATTTAATGAATTCATTTTTTAATAGCTGAGTAGTACTCCATTGTGTAAATAAATGTACAACATTTTCTGTATCCATTCCTCTGTTGAGGGACATCCGTGTTCTTTCCAGCTTCTGGGTATTATAAATAAGGCTGCTATGAACATAGCAGAGCATGTGTCCTTATTACATGTTGAAGCATCTTCTGTGTATATGCACAGTAGTGGTATAGCTGGATCCTCAGGTAATACTATGTCCAATTTTCTGAAGAACTGTCAAACTGATTTCCAGGGTGGTTGGACTAGCTTGCAATCTCACCAGCAATGGAGTAGTGTTCCTCTTTTTCCACATCCTCTTTAGCACCTGCTGTCACCTGAGTTTTTGATGATTTGCATTTCCCTGATGACTAAGGATGTTGAACATTTCTTTAGGTGCTTCTCAGCCATTCCATATTCCTCAGTTGAGAATTCTTTGTTTAGTTCTGTACCCCATTTTAGGTTATTTGGTTCTCTAGAGTCTAAGTTCTTGAGTTCTTTGTATATTTGATATTAGTCCTCTGTTGGATGTAGGTTTGGTAAAGATCTTTTCCCAATCTGTTGGTTGCCATTTTGTCCTACTGACAGTGTCCTTTGCCTTACAGAAGCTTTGCAATTTTATGAGGTCCCATTTGTCAATTCTTGATCTTAGAGCATAAGCTATTGGTGTTCTGTTCAGGAAATTTTCCTCTGTGCCCATGTGCTCAAGACTCTTCCCTACTTTCTTTTCTATTAGTTTCAGTATATCTGGTTTTATGTGGAGGTCCTTGATATACTTGGACTTGAGTTTTGTATAAGGAGATAAGAATGGATTGATTTGCATTCTTCTACATGTTGACTACAAGTTGAATCAGCACCATTTGTTGAAAGTGCTGTCTTTTTTTCCACAGGATGGTTTTAGCTCCTTTGTCAAAGATCAAGTGACCATAGGTATGTGAGTTCATTTCTGGGTCTTCATTTTTCTTTCATTAATCTACTTGCCTGTCACTGTACCAATACTATGCAGTTTTTATCACGATCACTCTGTAATATAGCTTGAGGTAAAGGATGGTGATTCCCCCCAAAGTTCTTTATTAAAATAGTTTTTGCTATCCTGTGTTTTTTGTTATTCCAGATGAATTTGGAAATTGCTTTTTCTAACTCTATGAAGAATTGAGTTGGAATTTTGGTGTGGATTACATTGAATCTGTAGATTTCTTTCGGCAAGATGGCCATGTTTACTATATTAATCTTACCAATCTGTGAGCATGGGAGATCTTTCCATATTCTGAGATTTTCTTTGATTTCTTTCTTCAAAGACTTGAAGTTCTTGTCATACAGATCTTTCACTTGCTTAGTTTGAGTCACAAGGTATTTTATATTATTTGCAATTGTTGTGAAGGGTGTAGTTTCCCTAATATCTTTCTGGGTATGTTGTACCTTCATTTTCATTAAATTCTAAAAAGTGTTTAATTTCTTTATTTCTTCCGTACCCAAGTTATCATTGAGTATAGCATTGTTCAGCATCCATGTGTATGTGGGCTTTCTGGGTTTTTTTTTTTTTGTGGTTTTTTTTTTTTTTGTTGTTGTTGTTGTTTTTGTTTTGTTTTTTTTGTTTTGTTTTGTTTTGTTTTTTTGTTTTTTGTTATTTAAGACTAGCCTTAGAATGCAGTGATCTGATAGGATGCATGGGATTATTTCAGTTTTCTTGTATCGGTCCAGGCCTATTTTATGGTCCATTTTGGAGAAGGTACCATGTGGTGCTGAGAACATTTTTTGTTTGTTTGTTTGTTTTGTTTTGTTTTAGGATAAAATGTTCTATAGATATCTGTTAAATCCATTTGGTCCATAACTTCTGTTAGTTTCCATGTGTTTCTCTGCTTAGTTTGTGTTTCCATGATCTGTCCATTGATGAGAGTGAGGTGTTGAATTCTCTCACTTTTATTGTATGAGGTGTGATGTGTGCTTTGAGCTTTAGTAAAGTTTCTCTTATGAATGTGGGTGACCTTGAATTTGGAGCATAGATGTTCAGAATTGAGAGGTCATGTTGGTAGATTTTTCTTTTGATGAGTATAAAGTGTCCTTCCTTATCCTTTTTGATAACTTTTGGCTGGAAGTTTATTTTATTTGATATTAGAATAGCTACTCGAGCTCGTTTCTTGGTACCATTTGCTTGGAAAATTGTTTTCCAGCCCTTTACTCTGAGGTAGTATCTGTCTTTGTCACTGAGGTGTGTTTCGTGTATGCAGCAAAATTCTGGGTCCTGTTTATATATCCAATCTGTTATTCTATGTCTTTTTATTGGGAAATTGAGTCCATTGATGTTTAAGAGATATTAAGGAATACTGATTGTTGCTTCCTGCTATTTTTGATGTTAGATTGTGTGGCTTATGTTTGGGTTTGTTGAAAGAAGATTACTTTCTTGCTTTTTCTAGGGTGTATTTTTCCCTCCTAGTGTTGGCATTTTCTATCTGTTATCCTTTGTAGGGTTGGATTTGTGGAAAGATACTGTGTAAATTTGGTTTTGTCATGGAATATCATGTTTTCTCTATCCATGCTAATTGAGAGTTTTGCTGGGTATAGTAGCTGGACTGGCATTTGTGTTCTCTTAGGATTTGTATAACATCTGCCCAGGATATTCTAGCTTTCATAGTCTCTGGTGAAAAGTGTGGTGTAATTCTTATAGGGTCTGCCTTTATATGTTACTTGACATCTTTCCCTTACTGATTTTAATATTCTTTCTTTGTTTTGTGCATTTGGTGTTTTGACTATTATGTAACAGGAGTAATTTTTTTTCTGGTCCAATCTATTTGGAGTTCTGTAGGCCTCTCATATGTTTATAGGCATATCTTTCTTCAGGTTAGGGAAGATTTCTTCTATAATTTTGTTTTAACTTTGGGAATCTTCACTCTGTTCTATACCCATTATCCTTATGTTTGTTTTTCTCATTGTGTCCTGGATTTCCTAGATGTTTGGGGTTAGGAGCTTTTTTGCATTTTGCATTTTTGACTGTTGTGTCAATGTTTTCTATGGTATCTTCTGCACCGAAGATCCTCTCTTCTATATTTTTTATTCTGCTTGTGATACTCACATTTATGACTCCTGATCTTTTTCCTAGGTTTTCTATATCCAGGGTTGTCTCCCTTTGTGGTCTCTTTATTGTTTCTATTTTCATTTTTAGATCCTGGAAGGTTTTGTTCAATTCTTTTACCTATTTAGTTGTGTTTTCCTGTAATTCTTTAAGGGCTTTTTGTGTTTCCTCTTTAAGGTCCTCAATCTGTTTACCTGTGTTCTCCTGTATATCTTTAAGGGGGTTATTTATGTCCTTCTTAAAGTCTTCTATCATCATCATAAGATGTGATTTTAAATCACAGCCTTGCTTTTCTGGTGTGTTGGAGGTATCCAGGGCTTGCTGTGGTGGGAGAAATGGTTTCTGATGATTACAATTTATCCCATTAGATGAGGGATCTAGAGAGGAAAAGTAGCCTTGGTTTATGTTCTTGCCCTTGACTCTTGGCATCTGGTTATCTCTGGTGTTAGCTGTTCTTGCTGTCTCTGACTGTGGTTTGTTCTTCTTGCAAGCCTGTGTGCCAGTACTCCTGGGAGACCAGTTTTCTTTGGGAGGAATTTTGGTATATAAAGCTGTGGCACAGGGTCAGCTTCTGGTTGCAGACAGAAACCGGAAATATCCTGTTCCTGTCTCTTGGTTCCTGTGTTCTTATGATTCAGGGTGGGTCCCTCTTAGGCCAGGAATTTTAGCAGAAGTGGTAGTCTTCCCTGTGCTCACAGGTATGTCGGCACTCCTGGGAGACCTTCTCTCTTCCAGCGGTGTTATTTGGGTATGGAACATTTGGGTATGGGTTCTTGTTTTGATATGTTTTATTGCTTCATACTTCATATATCTATTACCCACCCTAAATCACTTTGATAGCTTGCTCTAGATTGCATTTTGGGATAAATTGGAAATTTATTTTTGAAAATGATATAAGAATAAGGACCTATTAATTTGATTATAAATTACAAGCAGTTTTCCTATAATTTGTTCCATGCCCAACTTTTCCCCTTGTCCTAGTCAGGGTTTCTATCCCTGCACAAATATCATGACCAAGAAGCAAGTTGGGGAGGAAAGGGTTTATTCAGCTTACAGTTCCAAATTGCTGTTTACCACCAAAGGAGGTCAGGACTGGAACTCAAGCAGGTCAGGAAGCAGGAGCTGATGCAGAGGCCATGGAGGGATGTTTCTTACTGGCTTGCTTCCCCTGGCTTGCTCAGCCTGCTCTCTTATAGAAGCCAAGAGCACCAGCCCAGAGGTGGTACCACCCACAAGGGGCCCTCCCAACTTGATCACTAATTGAGAAAATGCCCCCCCCCCAAGCTGGATCTCATGGAGGCACTTCCCCAACTGAAGCTCCTTTCTCTGTGATAACTCTAGCCTGTGTCAAGTTGGCACACAAAACCAGCCAGTACATTCCTCTAGATCCCTCATATAATGAGATAAATTGTAATTTGGGTGGCAGTAAAACATACATAACTTCATGCATACATTCACAGTGCACTGTGACGTTGGTTCTATTCTATTCAAATCATCTAGTAGAAGGGGAGAATATGGGTGTTCCCTCTGCTTTATGCTTGTAGTATTTGTTGATGCATAATAATTGTGCATGCACATTTAAATGACCTCAACAAAGAAGGTTAAAAATCCAGTTGTACCATGATTCTAGACACCCTTGTGTGAGACGTGGATCCCTTCTTCCTATGCAAGCTACCCCATTGTTATCTTTGGTAAGGTCCTTCCTAGAAAAAATAAGGCTGGGGTATCTTAGCTTAGAATTCCCCTGAATAGTGCTGGAAGGAGAGACAGAATTAGGGACATTTATTTTCCTGGAGAAATCTCTCTTGGAGGTTTATCCTAAAAATAATCTAAATGTTAGAAGAGACAGGACCTGGTTAGGAACAGTGGGAAACAGGGCCAGAGTTGCCTTCTGAGGAGGCAGCTATTCAAAGGCATGCTGCCCCAGTGATGCTGCAGTCTCTCTTTTCCCACAACACTGTTCCTGGAACCAAGGCCAAAGTTACTAGAAACCAGTGGTTTGGGGAGGCTTCCTTCCTTCTACAAATATCCCAAGGGCCAGCTGCTGCATGGCACACAGGGTAGAGAGGCAATAGAAGGCAAGGGACATAGAGTGGCAGCTTTGTCGAAGCTTCCCGCTGCATGAAAATGTGTGATTCTGGTACCAAGCTTGAGTTTGAGCTGTAGTGGTGAAAGTAGGCTCTGTGAAAACTGTTTGGATTTGGTTTATATTGCCCTCATCTCCAACAACTGTGTGTTTTGGTCAGGCATGCTTTCCAGCATGGCAGTGGGCATGCTGGCACATTGGCAACTCAAGGGGAGCAAGGGATAGAAACCGGAAGGAATCTTATATGTCAGGGAGAAATATCTAGCATTTGGGATGCATAGGCTGGAGGATCAAGAGTTCAAGGTTATCCTTGGCTATAGCATAGTGTTCAGTGCCAGGTTGGGTTATAATAGTAGTATGTGAAATCAAGACTACTTGGTGAATGAAAACCAACAAAATTGATGACAATTGGCTTGGGAATTTTTGTTGATCAGTAAGTTCTGACATTTTGAAGCCCTATAACTGAGTCTGACTGTGAGTTTTACATAGCTTGCTCACAGCTCCCAGATCCAGAAGCTTTTTAGCTGGCTCCAGCTGCCTCCAGCAGGAGGCTGCTCAGTGGGATCTGCATTTCTCAACAACCTTTGTATTTACTGTTCATTATTAGCAAGGGGTGCTTCTGCCTGACACAGTCTTAGGAGTCTCTAGGTAGCTCTTTTTACTTCTGATACTTTTGATGACACTAAACATACCAGACTGTAAACATACCAGACATAAACAGTCACTTAACATACAATGCATTGGGCACACTGCCTTTAGGGTTTGGGAATCTGTGCCCACTGCCCTTCAATCCTTTTGCTTGGGCTGAGCCTTCCATCTCACATTGACCATGAACCCATCAAGAGCCACCCCAGGTCTCAATAAATATTGAAGATGTGTGGAATCACAGGGATTCACAGAACCATAGAGGGATAAGTTGTTAGAGGGATGAGAATAGAAGGTGTAGACTTAGATTTTTCAAAACCTACATTAATTATGGTTCTTTAATGCTTCCAACCTCCCTTCTAGCCCACTGCCCTTCAGAGATGAGGAAAAGGAAGGTTCATAGGAAATGGGGTTGAGGATCTTTTTAGAAATAGTTCTTTGGGGCAATTCCAATCTTTGTAGTCAGCAATCCAGTCCCATAGAAAAACACCAAACATCAATCAGCAGTGACATTCCAGTCCACTCACCAAACACCAAACATGAATCAGTAGCAGCAGCTCAATCTAGTAGAAACTATGAGGCTCCACTAATCAGCACAAGTCCTCAGAAGCAGCAAGAATCTGCCGGAATACTACCAAAAATTCTTTGGTGTATTTCTTTCTACAAAGTGCAGATTAGTGAAGAAATCAAGGTGAACCAATGCAAGAGTGATGTCAGTGAAGAACAGCCTCAAGAAAGCCTGGTGAAGACCAGCAAAGAGTTGCAAGGCAAACCAATGCAAGAATGTCCTCCACTGTCTGTTGGGGTTCTACTCAATACTCTTTCCAAACATCACATCTCCTCTCAAGTGTCCACTCCAGCAAAACATCACATTCCCCTTTGCCAGGCAGCTTCCAGAAAATTACATGTGTGTCTGCTTCAGCCAAACATCCTCTCATAAGACAGTTTCCAGACAAACATTACACAACAATTTCCCACTTCAAGGAGGTACTTCCCACCCAGATCTAGCTTTAAGAAACTTTTGGAAAGGTGTACCAGTGCCAAATTCTCAGAGGCCAACACTCACTTGTTTCTTTTTCTTTTTAGGAAAGGGACAGAGGATTTGAATTCCCAACAGAGGACTTGGAATTCCTGGCATGGTATCTAATCATATCTCAGTACAATGAGCTGAGGGTACAGCTTCTGACTATAGAGATAAATGCTGGTCTTCAAGTTCATCATTGCTATAGACTTTGCTTAGTATATATTCATCTATCTCCCTTCGCCTTTTTCTTATGAAAGAAGTGATTTGTTCCTAGTCATAAAAAATCTGTTCATGTGACAGGTGAGGACCTCATATGGAGAAGGTTCTTGCACATATTTTTGACATGATCATAACTGCCATACAATGACTATAGCAGATACATTTCAGCTGGTGTTTGTGCTTAGAGCTTAGGCTTTTCTTTAGGTTCCAAGCCTAGAATTGTAAGGATCAAAGACGACATGAAAAAAGGAAGTAAATACTTTTAAGACATAATCCCAAAGGACACGAGAGGCCAGTTCTGCAGAACATTTGGCAGTTTGCAGTTGTCTGGGAAAATGGAGGACAAGTGCTAAAAGATCCAGATTCACTGAGGGGATGAACTTTCCTTTAAGAGTTTCACCTGGCAGATCTTGAAGAATTTCATAAGAATTGCCTCCTGTCATCATGTCCAAAAGAGAAGGGTGGGTTAACACCAAGACACACATCTAAAAAGTCTAAGGAATTCACTGCATGAGTCCCCAGATCTCCTAGTGTGGCCCTCTTCAGTAGATGTGCCTATGGCACCCATGGAACTGAACTCAGATTGAGCAGAGACAGACCTGGTGCTTCAGCTTCATGTTTAGCAATAGTTAGGGACCGAATCCTGTCCCTTCTCAAGTAGTATGTTAAAGTCTTAACTTTAGCACTTCAGAAAGAGAGTGTGTTTGGAAATGGAGCTCCTGATTGTGTCCTTATGAGAGGTAGAGATTAAAACACAGATATGGAGGAAAAACCATTCAAAGATACACTGAGAAGATGCCGTTTGCAAGCCAAGGAGAAGGGCTCAGAAGAAGGCAACTTGGCCACACACCGAGCTTCAACCTCAGCCACCAGGACCAGGGTAATTTTCTGTTGGGTATGCTGCCTAGCTTGGTGTTCCATTATGGCTGCTCTTATAAACTAACACATCCATAGAAGGTCATTATCCTGAGAGATCAGCTTTGGCAGAGGATGTGGTAAGAATTAATCCACTCTACTCATTGTTTATGAAGGTCAGGCATTGAGGCAGAGGGGACGACTAGATATTGCTGTCTTACTGATTCTCCTTTAATCTTATTGCTGTGCATTATTCACCTCCTTCTGAAGTACCCAATGTTGAGATAGCATTAGAATGTTCCAGAAAGCTTAGAAATATATTATATACTAGCCACTGCTACAGGGTCTGTAGAAAGTTCCAGAATCTTCTTGGCAAATCAAATTGAGTTAACTACTCTGTCTGTTCTGGATGTGGTTGCATGGTACAGTTCTCAGTCATTGTAGAATGCAGGGGTAAGGGGTAGCCTGGCCTGACAACCTGTGACTGGTAGACTGCACACCTCTTGTGCAGATACCCGATCCATGAGCACAGGCGAATAGGCTCTAGTGTCCTCCTGCTTTTGGAGATGGCCGATCAAAGAAGGCATGCAGATACTAGTAACAAGGTGTTTCAGGGTGTGGGAGCCCCTTTCACCTGGAAAAGATGTGGGATCCCATGGAGAAGGAGTTGACTCTGAAGCTGCTACTGGATAGCCTGAGGGCCTTTCAGGGAAGTAGACTAGAGGCTGGGAAGCCAGCTGGAGGGAAGATGGGACTTTTGGACACTCATTTTTGAAGTTACTTGCTCAGAATTTTTATGTACATTAACAGTTAGTGGGGATTTCAAGAAAGATCTAGAGTGAGAGACTGGGTGGGCACAGACGTGGTGGGGAGAAGGTATGAGTTTGGAGAAACATGGCTTCCTGGAGCCCATGGGTGCTGTGTTCTCTTCTCCAGGCAGGTGCTCCATAACATTCTTCTCCTGTTTGCATGATGATGTATTTTCTGAGATTTAGAGATGGAAATGCTTATATGCAGAGTTCGAAAGATACAGGAAAACAAGAACAAGGACTAGAAGACAGGGACCAGAACTTCCTTTGACTGGGCAGCCAAATTTCTTGCCCCACTTAGTGTCGAAATAACGTCTTAGCCTTTATGTGAAGGAGAGTCACAGAGAGGTCCATGAAAACATATAACAAGGGAAAAAAGTGTTAGGGAAATAATAAAGGGAAGGGAAAAACATTAAAGAGAATGTGCTTTTAAATAGAAATTTTTGTTAGTCACTACTTGTTACTGTAATAAATTACTTGAGATAATCTAATAGGTTTAAGAAGAAGAAAGGTTTATTTTGGTGTATTGGGGGAATTTCAGTTTAGGGTTAGGAAAATCCATTTCTTGGAGGCTCATTCATGGCAAATCAAAGTGTAAATAAAACAACCCACCTCAGAGTGTGAAATGAATGACTGGAGGAAGAGATAAGATCCCACAGCTCCTGAGGGCATGTACCTGCAGTGATGTAAGATCTTTCTGTAGGTTCTGTCTCTTATGTTTTTCACAATAGCACCCAACCAGAGTCTAATCATCTAATGCATGGATCTCTGGGGACATGTTATGTAGCCATAGCATCCTTCCCTTGGCCCCCAAAGGCTCATGCCTTACTTTCAATGAGTGTTTTTATTTCTAAGTGTCTCTAAAGTCTTAACTGTTCTAGCATTTCTCATAAGATCAAGTCCAAAGTCTCCTTCAAGACACAAGACCAGCTTAGCTGGGAGCCCTTTAACCATAAAACCCCAACTGCAAGCTTTCAAGATACAATGGTCCAGCCATTGTTCTTTACAGAGAAACAACGGGACTAGAAAGGAGGGAGGAGGCTGAAGCAAGGGAGCGGGCCAGCATTCAACTCTACAGGTCCTTGCCTAGCCTTGAGAGCTCACTGCTATTCCACGTGGCCTCCCAAGGGTCTTAAGGTCTCTAACCCCACAGCTTTGTTGAGGGCAGCTCACACACTTTCTGTGGCTGGCTTTATACGGTGCTGAGAATGTCTCCTGGCTGGCACCCCATTTTTCCCACCTCTCTCATGGTTCCCCACTGCAGCTCCCTCCTCTTTCCCACACATTGCCTTGTCAAGGGCCTAACTCCATGCCATCTGGCCCACAGACTTCTCTTTCAGGTCTCAGCCAAAGCTTGTACTTTCTCAAAGCTCCTACCTTTAAAAAAGATGTGTTCATTTTTTTATTTGATGTGTATGAGTGCTTTGCCTACATATGTGTGTGCACACACTGCATACATGGTGCCTGAAGAGGCCAAGAAAGATCTCCTGAAACTGGAGTGAGAGAACATGTGGTGATAGACCATGGGGACTAAACCTCAGTCCTCTCTGAGAGAACAGCCAGTGCTCTTCACTGCTGAGCCATCTCTCCAGCCCCTTACTGTCTGCATATTTGCATGCTCAGGAAATCAGTCTTCTCTGGGTTGTGTTCATGTCTGTGGCCAATGTATTGTGTATGTGGACACGCTTGACACAAGGTTGTAGTGACCCCTGAGTACCTTGCTGGCTCAGGCAATCTCAGGAGAATCCACTTTCGGGAATCTTTGAGACAATGTTGAATTTATTCATCTATGAAGATCCCGAGTGGGCCATGGTCTTGCTGATTTCTGAGCTCTCCTCTGTGTGTCTTTCCATTTTGATGCAGTGGTTCCATTTCTCTGTGTAGTCCTTCTGCTTCTGTACATTGGGATCCTTTTCTCACCAAGATCCAAGTGTCCTGAATCATTTTTTTGCTGTTTCTCTTTGATCTTCACTACAGATTTGTGTAATGCATCCAGTGATTAACCATGCTGTGGTCTGAGCAGTGTTCTCTCTTGAAAATTTCTGTGTGGTGGTGTTCTTGACCTTCCTAATGCTGTGACTCTTTAAGACAGTTCCTCATGCTGTGGTAATGCCAACCATAAAATTATTTTCATTGCTACTTCATAACTATTTGTGCAACTGTTTTGAGTTATAATGTGAATGCTTGTGTTTCCTGATGGTCTTAGGTGACCCCTGAGAATAGGGGTGTCGACCCACAGCTTGAGAGGCTCTCTTTTGAGGGATAAGTAGTCTGTGCTAGCTTTTTTAAATTTTTTATTTTTTTTAATTTTTTAACTTTTTTATTTTTTGGTTTTGCTTTTCATATTTTTTTATTCAATATATTCTTTATTTACATTTCAAATGATTTCCCCTTTCCTGGGTCTCCCCCTCCCCGAGAGTCCCATAAGCCCTCTTCCCTTCCCCTGTTCCCCAATCCACTCCCTCCCTGTTCTGGTATTCCACTACACTGCTACACTGAGCCTTTCCAGGACCAGGGGCCTCTCCTTCCTTCTTGGGCATCATTTGATATGTGAATTGTTTCTTGGGTATTCCAAGCTTCTAGGCTAATATCCACTTATCCGTGAGTGCATATCATGAGTGTTCTTTTGTGATTGGGTTACCTCACTCGGGATGATATTCTCCAGTTCCATCCATTTGTCTAAGAATTTCATGAATTGTGCTGGCTTTTAAAGATAATGGATTGGTGCATCCCAATTCTTTGCCACAGTAGTGCTGATAGCCCCTTGATAATAATAATTTAACAGTCTGCATTTCTGTCAGGACTCTGGACTTTGGAGCCCATCAAAATCACCCAATCAGTTTGACTTATAGCATGCATGCCTTTCAGCATACTTTAGCGACTTCCACTCCTCTTCCTATCCCTTCCAATCCCTTATCCCTGTCAACAGCCCTTCAGGCAGTTTTCTTTGTCAGTAAGCTTTCTGTTACTGTCACAAAACACCTGGCACGGTCAATTTCAAGCCGAGGTTTACTCTGCCTTTGGTCTGGAAGGTTTCAGTGCAGGGTTAGGTCAACCCAGCACTTTTGGACACCGTGGCAGAACAGCACATTGTAATTCTGGAGCACAGTGGCGTTGCTTCCCTTATTGTGGCTGAGAAGTGAAAGAAAAAGAAGTCAGGATCGCATAAACCTTAAAAAAAAAAAAAAAAAAAACTCAAAAGCTCTAAGTGACCAAAAATCTCTTCCTGTGTCCAGCTCTTAAAGGCCCCACCTTTTCTCAACAGCGCCAAACCAGGCATTGTGCCTTAGCACGCGGCCTTGGAGGGACACAGAAGATACAACTGTGACAAATGAGAACACTGAAATGAATTATAAAAAGGAAGACCAACAGGTCAAAAAGAATTTATCCTCCCTAAGTTGAGAAAGACAGAAGACCCAGTGAGGTAGAAAACCGACCCAGAGGCCACCAGTGAAAGAGGCCAAGAAGTCAGAAAAAGATAGCCACGGAGCTGTAAAAGAACCAAGGGAACACAGACCGTGACAAACAGGGCTAACAGTGCCTAGTAGAGTGCCAAGATCAAGCAAAAGGAAACCCGCCAGCTGAAATCGACAAGATGGATGTTAGAGGGCAAGAACTCCGAAAGAGAAAACGGTCCAACAGCACGATCCGGCACCACCACGCGGCACCACGAGAGCCCCAGGAATTGGAGTGTCCTGAAACCCGAATAAACACAGCCCCAAGACTAGCAAGCAAAACAAACAAATTGAGAGAAAAACACTTGAACTGAGAGCCAGCTCTGGAGGGTGTCCTCAAGTGGATCCTTGAGCTAGAACGGCTGTTTAGGGCTGGTCACGCGGGCTGGCGCCGGTTCTTCACTCCGAGGCTTCTGTGGGGGCAGCTAGAACGAGGTGAGGACTTGGGCAGTGCCCCCAGCTGTCAGGGGAGGCCACCCGAAGCAGCGCTGTTCCCTTAGTGACAGTTTGCACAGGAAGAGCAATGGTTAGTGTAGGTACCCGAGGCCTGCAAAGCTGGCAATGTATAGGTCTGTTGCCAAGGCAACAGCTGATGTTTACCCAGAATTCCATAGCCTACCTTTACCTGTAATTACTTCACCATTGGTATATAACTGGGCAGCGCTTCTTCCTCTTTCCTTTTTCCCTTCCCTCTTTCTCTCCTTCCTTCCTGCCCGCTACCCCTTCCCTATCTCAAATAAAGCCATACGTGGAACTATTTAGCCTAGCGTGTCTCATTGCAGCTCACGGCTCCACCGCATCCCTGCAGCGCGCCCGCGAGTGAGTGCGGCGAGTAGACCGGACTTTTGCGCAGAAACCAACAGTTAGTTTTATGCATCATCTTGGAGAGGCCACATTTTCTAATTTTATGCTAAGACACCAGCCTAGAAACTGCTGTGATTTTTTTTTAAAAAGATGCAGTTAACCTTGTTACCCAGTGCACTTTGAATAAAGCTGGTGTCCTTTCATATTGTGGAGGGCCCTGCCACAACAGGTGAAGGTCTGTGGAAGTCACTGAGTTTTCTTGGAGAAGAAGCGATTCTGTAGGATGATTTCTGCCTGGGTTCACTACCTGCAATGCCTCTCCTGTGGATTTCTGAAAGACTGGTTCAGAACTGGATCCATTAGAGCCACATTGATGCAGGGCACACAGGAAGTTCTAGTCCCTGACCCCTGTTGCTGATACAAGCTTCACGATCTTTTGCTGCCCATCCCCACTGACTTTGGGAATAATTTCCCACCTGACCACGTACCATACAAAGGACATGGGTGCACGTGGCTTCCAAAAGCATTCATTTCAGGGACCAAGAGTCTAAGCTGCAGGTAGAGTTTTAGGGGATTGGAAGATTCTAAAAGCTGTGACAGCAGAAACTGAGCTGGAAGCCTGGGGAGGTAGCCAGGGACACTGATCTGGACCCCACATCTGTAAGCTGTGAGGAGAGCTAGACACAGAGAGCAGCGGTAAAACAGTGGTGGCCTGCCAGGATGGAGCTGGCACAGCAGCCCGGGAGGCCAGGTGAGTGCCGCTCAGGATGTGACAGGCTGATGTGCAGGTGATATTATGGAGACTCAGGAATGGAGGTTCTCAGATGGCCTCCAACTAGACCCTAGAAGGCTGGGACTAAATTCTATAGCAACAGAGCCAAATATTTTCTAGAACACTTTTTAAAATTTTTATAATTAATTTAACACCAAGGTTACTAAATCAATATAATTACTATTTTTAAATGTCCCCTTCTTCCAAATGAGTATTTTTTAAAAGGTCCCTCTGTCACTAAGATAATTAAGTTACAAAATATACGAGAAGCAGATTTGTCCTGAAACCCAAATTGCAAATTAAAATCATATGAAAAGAAGTGTCAGGAACATGCTTGAAGCGACAGAGTTCTCCTGTGAGCAGTGACTGGTTCAGGAGGAACTTAGAGCCCAGCCATTTCCAGCCCCTCAGCCATTCCTCCCAGACACAGAAGAGCCTCTCACAGGTGAGCAGAGCCACAAGCTCCCCCACCTCCCAGGCGGTGACAGACGGACTAGTGTCATTGAATAGGGAGGACAGCAGTAAAGAGCTTGTACCTGTTATGACAACCCTCGATGTCCTCTTGAGAGATAACAGACACAGGCTCTAGAGGTTACCCATGTCCTGGAGTCACGAGATATCCCTGTGCTTCTGTAGGAAGGCTGGATAATTTTTTTGTTACTATTGTCCTATGAAGTTATCAGCGCTTATTTGTTTTGAGGCTTATAATAGCTTCTCTTGGCTAACAGAACCTGACGAAATGTTAGTGGTGTGTGTGTGATCATGAACACATGCTACTTAACCCAGCATTCTGCCTGCTCTGGTTTTGGCTTATTCTTTAGGAGTAGACTCCTATGTGGGACATTACGGCATTTGAGTTTCTTTTTCCCTTCCCAGAGCTAACACGTTTCTACCCCAGCTTTCTTCCCTGCCCTGCCCTTTATTTAAGCATTCTGCATGTTCTGTGTGTTTCTCCTCTTCTCAATATGGCCTTGCTGTTGTGCCTTGGGCTTAGAATTCTACTCATAGAAACTCATTCTTTCCAGTTCTTCTTCAAAGCATTTCACCTTCAAAGACAAATGTAAACACTCACTTCCCCGAGTACTGACGGTCTGATTCCTTAATTTTGTTCTCCCCACCTTTGGATCACACTCCACTCCAGGACTGGTCACACTCGACTCCAGGACTGGTCACACTCCACTCCAGGACTGGTCACACTCGACTCCAGGACTGGTCACACTCCACTCCAGGACTGGTCACACTCCACTCCAGGTCTGGTCACACTCCACTCCAGGACTGGTCACACTCCACTCCAGGACTGGTCACACTCCACTCCAGGACTGGTCACACTCCACTCCAGGACTGGTCACACTCCACTCCAGGACTGGTCACACTCCACTCCAGGACTGGTCACACTCCACTCCAGGTCTGGTCACACTCCACTCCAGGACTGGTCACACTCCACTCCAGGACTGGTCACACTCCACTCCAGGACTGGTCACACTCCACTCCAGGACTGGTCACACTCCACTCCAGGACTGGTCACACTCCACTCCAGGACTGGTCACACTCCACTCCAGGACTGGTCACACTCCACTCCAGGACTGGTCACACTCCACTCCAGGACTGGTCACACTCCACTCCAGGACTGGTCACACTCTACTCCAAGACTGGTCACACCTCAAGGTCAGCTCTAACAATGATATGGGAGTAAAGACAAATGTTCCATTGATACTGATTCACTAGGTATATTCCAGGGCAGTTAGGGTTAATGATTTTCTTAGATTTTTGGAAAGCTGTAGAAATATGTAGTCATGATCTGACATGATAGATTACTCTCTATAGTGCTTTCCTTGTAGGCAGGAGATCCTGAGTTCCATTTATAAAAATTTAAAATGATATACATATTTTCTTATAATCCCAGTGCTCTAGGGATAGAGAAGGGTAGATACCTGTGGATGCGGGATGCCCAGCCAGCATCATGTGTAAAGTCCATACCCAATGAGTAACCCTGCATCAAAAAAGAAAACTGGCAGATGGCACCTGAAGTTGTCCTGTGACTTACACATGCGCACATACATTTTATGTGTCATATCCGCATTCAAGAGCAGAGAAAAATAAAGCCTTACTCTGGCTCACTTACTTAAGATTGCTTTCCCCTTTTTATATGATTAAGGGCCTCATGACTAAGGAAAGGTGGTGGTCACAGTGTGGTAGGACTTCGCACATCAATTAATGCTTACGATAATCCCCTGAAGATGAACCCCCGACTCCCCTCCCCAGTCCAAGATGTCAAATCTGTTTTCATGTTGATTTTAGTTGAACACGAAGGAGCTGAAGAGGTGCCCATTTCCTCATCATCTTAAGTTTAGTCCTCAGCACCTAGATCTGGTGGCTCACAACTCCAGGGAGTCTGCCACCCTCTTCTGGTTATACATATGAGGCATATACTCATGCAGACATAAACATATGCATTAAAAAACAAACAACAAAACAGAACAAAGGAAAATCAAAACAAAAACCCAACAACTTAAAACAAGTTGACAGTTAAAATCTAAGCACACAACCTTAATCTTTTGGCAGTTCCCCCTCCCTTCCCCATTTCAGCCTCCTGGTTCTGAGACTGAAGGTATTCACCACTATGCTCAGCTACATCAAATTAAAACAGAAAAGGACAGTAAAGTTGGAGAATTTAGATTTTTCATATTTGAAGATCAAATAAATAATCAAGAAAGTGTGGCTTTTCCCAGCAAAATATTCAACTGACTTTCCAAAGAACTCTTCAGTTTCCACTTCAGAGTGGCTAGAAATGAGGTGGACTGAAGTCTCATGTAGTAGTATCCAGAGTATCAGACAATTTATATTCTGAGGGTTAAGAAGGATCACAAGTGAGGTATTCAATCACAGGGACAGGCCACACATGGCAAAAACACGCTTTCCCATAGAGGCATGTGAATATAACAGAAGCTAATGTAAACTTGTTCCTATCTGCTACACCTGGGAGGGGCATGGGAACACATTCCATGAGCAGTTCTGTGTTTTGAAGAAACTGAGGTCACACGACTCCTGTTTTCTTGGAGTTTTCTCACAAGCACTCAGAATTCTCACACAACTCCATTCTTGATCTGTGTTCTAACAGAAATAAAACAGTATGCTCCAATATGAAAAAAAGAAAATGTGGCTTTACTATAGCATTAGACATATTGGATAATAGAGTAACAAAACCTAAGAATTAGACCACAGGAATGTGAATTCATTCTATCCAGAGGCTGAGGTAATTCATTGTCTTAGTTAAGGTTTCTACTTCTTTGATTAGAACACTCTGATAAAAATCAACTTTGGTAAGAAAGGATTCATTTTACTTTACAGTTTAAAGTCCACCAGTGAGGGGAATCCAAGACAGGAACTCAAGCAGGGTAGGAACCTGGAGACAGAGCTGATGCAGAGGCCATGGAGTGATGCTCATTTTGGGGGTCTAGGATTCACCTCACAAACCACATGAACACTGCTCTCAATCAGACAGGGAGAGTTTATTGAGCATACACCCCAGGATTGATCAGGGCCACGGAGAAGACTCAGGAGTTGAACTGTGAACTAATTTCCTACAGGGTTTTTAAGCCTAAAATCCACAAATATCTGTGCCATGTTATGCAACTAATCAGGATTTAGGGGTAGGGGATTTCTTAGGACCATGTCTTTGTTGTATACTTATGCTGCTTCCATTGGTTGGGGTATTCAACTATGGAGGACATGCCTTGTCTAACATTCAAATCTTAACTCGTCAACCAGGAGAGGACTTGTTTAACATTCATGTCTTAACTTGCCAACCATGATGTACATTAGCCATGTGCATCTTTCTTTTCGTTAAGCAGGATGTCAGTTCCCAGGGAGGTCTTAGGAACTTAAACTTTACTCAACCCCTACTCAAAATAGAAGTCTTGTCCCAAATAGTTTCTTATTTTGGTGCAGGTGTCCATCTAACATTGGAGTCCATCCCAGGGTTAGTTTATAAAAGAAAATACCATAAAAGCTTATACACAGGTACAGGAAGCACAACTGGGTAATTGGTTTGGGTCCAATGTTTTTATGGTTAACTATACAAAGCAGTTCTAATTGACTTCCATATTTCTTGATTTCTAAGAACACCAAAGCACACAATATCCCAGTAATAGCATACAAAGAGGTTTCCTTAAGACTTTAGTAGCTGTGTCCTTAAGACAGCATAAGATGGCAGTCTAGACAGGCAACAGTTACCTAGGCCTTGGCATTTTACATAGGCTTTAATAGCCCTAATTGGCTTGCTCCTCATGCATGTTCAGCCTGCTTTCTTAACGAGCCCAGGAGTGGTTCGGCCAACAGTGAACTGTTCTCACAGGCCAATATAGTGGGAACATTTTCTCATTTGAGGTTCTCTGTTCCCAAATGACTCTGGTTTGTGTCAGTTATATATATATCCAGTATATTTCATAAGGATTTAATCTTCTCACAACAAATTATTCTGGATCCATAGAGATCTGTTTGAAATGACAGGGAATCTAAAACTTTTTCTCACATGATCACCAGAACATCACCACAAATGGACCAGAGACCAAACTGTACAGAGCCTCCAAAGAAATGCAGAAAAACAGTTTCTGACTGGGATTAGTCATTTCTTAGTCTATGCAAACATTGTGGTTCCATGATAGAGCAGATAGGAAAATGGAATCCACTAAAATTAAAGACTACTCTTTGTCTGCGCTGGACAGTTTTATGTCAATTTGACACAGCTGTAATCATCAGAAGGGAGGAAGTCTCAGTTAAGAAAATACCTCCCTAAGATCAGGTTGTAGGCAGGCCGGTAGCCCATTTTCTTAATCAGTGATTGATGGGGAAGGGCCCAGCCCATTGTGGGTGGTACCATCCCTGGGCTGGTGATCTAGGTTTTATAAAAAAGCTGGCTGAGTAAGCCATGGGGATAAGCCAGTAAGCAGCACTCCTCCACGGCCTCTATATTAGCTTCTGTCTCCAGATTCCTTACCTGTTTGGGTCCCTGTCCTAAGTTCCCTCAGTGATAAACAGCAATGTTAAAGTGTAAGACAAATAAATGTTACTTCCCAAGTTGTTTTTGTCATGGAGTTTTGTCATTCCCTACCTAAGACATGTCACACAACACTGAGAATTAGCTAAAACCTAGGTCATGAAACAAGATATGTAAAATAGATCCAATAGATAACTCTTCCAAATATGCATATTAAGCACATATATGGACATTTATATATAAACAAGACAACCCTTAAATAGAAGTGCAAAGAATTTGAGTAGGCAGTTCATGGAAAAAGACATATAAAGGGCATTTAAGCACAGGATAGATACATAGCATCTTTCATCTCTAAAGAAATGTAAATTAAAACTACATCCAGTAGACACCTCCTAGTGTGTCTAAGGTTAAGACAAGATGGACAGCAAGACAGGCAAGGGTGTCCAGCAGATCAAGGCTTGTACTCTGCTGCCCAGGACGCATGAAACCTGGAACCATCACCTTAGAAAACAGTGCTTGATGAAATTAAACACTCATCCTAGGTAGACATTTTAACAGGCAGCCTTGGGATGAACTTCTGCTGCAGAGTCAACTCTGTAGTGAGACTCATCCAGGCACTGTAGGGTGAAAATGGTTTCAGCCAGTCATGCATTCAAAGTAAGCGCTGTGCTTCAGCTTTGTCCTGACCAACCCCACTATTGGCCTCCCACGACACATCCAGTGGGCATAATAGAAAAGAGAGCAAATGCACAGAGGCAGTTAGATACAGGGATGCTGGGAGAACTAAGCAAGCACACAATTGGCACCCTGCTGCCGAGTCTGCAGATACTGAGAGCTCTTTCTTCAACCCTAGGGCAGGGTAGAGGAGCCGAGGATGATGAGGCATGACAGCTGTTGGCCCAGGAGGACGAGTCTGTGCCATGGATTGTCTCCAGGTGCCTGGCAGCTACCCCTGGAATGTCATCCTTGCCCTGCCAAAAGATGAGTTTTTGATCTTCCTGATTTATAGCTCTTAAAGACAAAGTCATCCAGATTTCCAGCTTATGACTGTGTTAGGGCTTCACTTTCTTGTCTATTGCACCCCTGCTTTTCAGAGCAGCTGTTTGCCATGGTAGCAAGAACAGTCATGCCTGTGTGCCTTGGCCCCCAATGCTGCTGCAGTTGGGAAGCTCTTGTGCTCCTAACCTTCCTCCCCACTGTGCAGAGCAACAGAGAAACTGGAGGCCATGGTTGAAGCCAGGCCTTCTGACCACACTTGACCTTAGGTCTCCTGGAGCAAAGGATATAAGTCTTTCTTTTGATTTTAAACTTAAAACAATATTAATACATAACAAATTAGGTTTCATGATGAAATGTTCAAATAAACCAATTTCTGTTGATTCTTTCCCTTCTTCTACCTGCCCTCTTTTGTGACTTTCATCCCCAGTACCCTCTTGTCTACTTTCTTTACTTTTCTGATAATCTGAATTTATTTTGAGAATTTCATTCTTGAGTGCTATATTTAAGTTCTTCCTTCTCCTTGCTCCCAACTCCTCCTGTTTCCCCTATGCCCTCTCAAATGATTGACATCTTTAATTATTATTCTCTCTCTCTCTCTCTCTCTCTCTCTCTCTCTCACACACACACACACACACACACACACTCACACACAGCTGAGTCCATTTAGTATTTCTTGCATAGGTATGTAGGGATGACTACTTCGTGTTGGAAAACCTATCAAAGGACTTGTCCCTAGAGAAGACTGTTTGACCTCTTTCAGCAGCCACTGAGTGCCTGTAGTTTTTTATTTAGGAGTGGGATCTTATGTGATTCTCCCTGTCCATGTGGGCATATTAACTGGTGCAGGTCTTGTTTAGGTAGTCATATTTCATGGGTACATAATTCAGATGTGAATATACTGAATTTACACTATTTCTACCCCTACCTTTTCCCTTTCCCATTGTATCTCCCTCTCAATATCATGTCCTCTTTTATAATTACTAATTTTTAAAAATCATCCACAGCCTACAGAATTTGTAATTAGTGTGTGGGAGTAGGGCTGCTTTCTTAGGGACAGTTTATTGGAGAGAATGTGGAGATCACACATCTGGGTCCAGGAGTCGGAGCACTCCCTGGAGACCAGCTCTGCCTGGCAGGACCCATGCACAGAGGGCTGTGGGACAGCCCTAGCTCCTGGGTGCAGATGGCTACTGGGAGGATCCTACCCCAGCTGTTTCACCATTCCCTTGACCCATAAGCTCCCAGTTGGACAGTCATCAGAGAGAAAATCACTTGTCTTTTCTTAATCACCACTAATTTCTTAGCTCCAGTTAACCAGTATCAATAGTTAGTAATGCAAAGGTTTTACTTTAGTAGTTCTGGTATCTTGTTAATCACATCTGATTCTTCAGCCCCAGCTAACCAAAACCACAGAATTTTTATAATCAAAATAGCAACAGCCCTGATAAGAGTCTTTAATCTTCCCTCTGAAATTTCACAAGCTAGGCCTCCATCTTCTGCACTGTTCTCAACATTATCTTCCAAGCTCCTACAGAAAATCCCACAGAGCTCTTAACATTCCAATGGCCCTTCTAGCTCAAAGTTCTAATGACCTTCCACAGTCCTCCCCAAAACATGGTTAGGTTGTCACAGGAATACCCAGCTCCTGGTACCAATTTATCTCAGTCAGGGTTTTTATTCCTGTACAAACATTATGAACAAGAAGCAAGATGAGGAGGAAAAGGTTTATTCAGCTTACACTTCTACATTGCTGTTCATCACTAATGGAAGTCAGGACTGGAACTCACATAGGGCAGGAAGCAGGAGCTGATGCAGAGGCCATGGAGAGATGTTATTGGTTTTCTTGCCCTGGCTTGCTCAGCTTGCTTTTCTATAGAACCCAAGACTACCAGTCAATGGATGGCGCCACCCACAATGCCCCCCCCCCCCATCACTAATTGAGAAAATGCCTTACAGCTGGATCCCATTGAGACATTTCCTCAACTGAAGCTCCTTTTTCTGTGATAACTCAAGCTTGTGTCAAATTGACATACAAAACTAGCCAGTACAATAAATATATGTGTATTTATATTTTTACTAGGTGAGTTATTATGACAAACACTAGCACACCCCAAATTTCCCTGTTGAAGCTTAAACCTATCCTGGAATGTGAATGATAGAGAGTGGTATTAGGGGGCAGGTCAGTCAGGGTCAATCTCAAGATCCTATTGCTCACTATTGATTGTATGCTGAAAGTATGGGATGTTATACTAGTTTTATTCCAAGCACAGTGACAAGAATGTCTACTAAAAGAATGAAGCTTATTTTGACTCCTGGTTTCATCTACTTCAGTCCATTTTCTCTTAGGTTAGTTTCTTTCAGTCTTTGGTGAGGCAGAATACCATGTTAGAGAGTTATCCCATGGCACCCAGAAAGGAGAGGAGACAGAGGTTAGAGACAAGATATACCACCAAGACATATCCCTAAGGGCCTACTCTCTTCTACTTGGTCCCATCTGATATGTTTCCATCCTCATCCATTATAAAGCCACCAATGGATTCATCTAGGATGAGGTGAGAGGCCTCATGATCCACCCTATCACTAATGCTAAATACTCAACTCTGAATGTTGCTGCACTGAGACCCAAGCCTTCAATGCAAGAACCTTTGGGAAACATAAAGCCCATTATCCAATTTCAGGAATCAGAGAGTGGCACAGTCACAGTGGTAGTGCCCTTGTCATGTTGGAAGTGAATTTAAGCAGGGAACAATGTTTGATAAAAGGTCATCACATTCATTATTCATAGTGGAGGTAGCATAGGAGTTGTGGGCTCAAAGTTTCCTTTTCATACTTGATGGTTTGTCTGCATGTTACCTGCTACTGTCATCCTCCTTCTATCATGACCTGGAAAATGGTGAAGACTAAGAGTTGGAAAACCCAGAATGCCTCCATTTGGAAGACAAGGCCTAGGTCATTTGGAATATACTTAGAGTAAGTGTGTGTGTATGAAAGGCCATATTGCAATTGTCTTCCAACAGGAGCACTGGCCTTACTAGGCTGAAATGTCATAATCAAATATTCTTTGGCAGCTTCTTGTTTGCACAAGTGGAATTCACCATAAGACTGTCTAAGTACTTTCAATTCTGATGATGTATCTCCATTTGGTGGAACATTTGTGGAAATCCCGCTAACCTGGAAGTTCTGAAGTTATTCCAAATCTTGATATAGAGCAAGAGTTCACCAGAGGAACAGATAAATAATGTCTTCGAGATACCAGCAGAGACAGAGACTCCAGGCTGGGGAACTTCTGATTGATTACTTTACTGCTTACTGTAGGAGTAAACAGAGGACTCAGAAAATCTGGTTGGGGGATCTTTGTGGTACATCTCCAGGAACATACACAGCCCACTTGTTGAAAGGAGACAAGAGTGGTCAAGTTTGATGACAGCAGCTTGATTGAATGTATGACATATATCCTTTCACCAGGGGCATGATTTAGGAAAGTTTCATTGGTGCCACATGAAGATCATTCTTTAAAAAACTTACTTCTAATTTTCTGGCCATTCATGCCAAGATTTTGATGAAACTTGACTGTGCCTTCAGTTCAGCATAGAATCTTCCTATTGCAGGGAGAATGTGAATCTGCATAGTCAGCATTAGCTATCCTCTCTGTCTGGAGTGCTGGGTGTCACTGACAAAGTGACCAGCACTCTTGGATTCATACAACCCAGTCTTGGCTATGAAGCCTTTGGAAAACCCTGTCTCTGACTGTGAGGTGGCTAATACAGTTCAGTGCCAGAAAATGCACAGGCATCATGAGACATCTTCCAGCTCCTCTGGCTCCCAAGAAGGGTTCTCACCAATGCAATGGCCAATAGAAGATTAAGGGCCATGCCACATCTGTTCAGCCAGACAGCTGAAAGATTAGCCACCAACTCTACTTCTATTTTCCCTATGTGCACGAAGAAAAAGAAACCACAAACCAAATACCAGCTTTCTGTAGATGATGTCTTTATAGAAAAAGAATATGGCCTGTGTGGTGTGGCTGGCAAATGCAAACCAATAAAACTCTATAACCTTAAAACTTGTCTCTTTAAGTTTATGAATTCATATCTGCCAGCACAGTACTTTACCAGCTGGGAAGTTACATTTTACATATGTGTATAGAAAAGAGCTGTTTTGATTTTAGAGATCTGTGTGTGTGGGAACCATGCTCCAGGCTAGTTTTTAAACTAGTTAAAAATATTTTTTTAAAAGGAGTTTAAGCACTGGTACCCTACATTTAGTGAACGATACTTTTCTCAGAAGACAAGGGTTATTAAATGAAAATCTTGGTGCAAGGCATGGGTTATTTCCCTACCAGTTATATTCCCTACTCAGAAGTGTCCCTAAACAAAACCAGCTACTGTCGTTGTTCTCATTTGCCCACCATAAGTAGATGATAGGACCCTGTTACTGAAGATACCACACGTACTTGTTTCAGAACATAGAGAAATCAATCCTGAACCAACCATAACACTCCCTATTTGTCAAGTTTTCATTATGCTGGTGTAAGACCCCAAATACCGAAAGTGCTCCAGCACCCCATGCCCCGGAAGGCCACACCCAAATCACTCTCAAGAAACGGTCTCGATGCAATAACATGAGGGTTTCTTTATTCCAGAATTCTGGGTTCCACAGCCATACACACCCATGCAGGGCTAGAGGACTGTGGACCAAGAGTGCCGAGAATTGTGACAGCTTTTATAAGTTTATGACAAAGCCCGCGAATCATAAACCAAACATTTCTTAGCATGGAGAGCCCGCAAAATGCGAGCCAATTGATTTGTACCACTCCATAATTTTTAGGCCAATCAGTTTAAATTATCGGAGCCTGCGCTCAGTGGACCAATTAGTTTCCTATTTTCTTGAATGTCTATAGCTGTGTGAACTCTTGTATAGGGGTAATGGTGTAAGCAGTTTACAGAAGCAAGATAAGCTTAGCCCATTTCCAGTTACCTTGTGGGGCCAGGATCACCTATTCAAGGCCTTTCTGCTAGGTCTAAACAAAGGGCAGGTTCTGGAATGTGAACTTTTACCTAGTTTCTAACAAAGCGAGATAGCATTTTAAACTTCTGACTTCTTCGGGTCATTAGAGTTAGGCTGTATTATTTTCTATCCTTTCACTGGAAGGTGCTATGCAGGCTGCTGGAGGAAAAAGACTTCAGTAGTATTATATAGACTGGACCAAGCATGCTGCTGTAGTTGCCCAGTGAAGCCTGTAAAAATAATATTTTACAGACAGAGGTGAGAAAAATGTCTCCTGGGAAGAACTGAACTCCCTTACGTTCAGAAGCTGAAAATCTCAATTGGCAATTCTGATTACTCTCCTCTTTCCTTATAGCTGGGACATAGTATAACCAAGCAAATATAGATATGTAAGAATCCATCTTGTAGCCAAAAAATTTTGCTAAGCTTTGCTGTAACCATTTATGTTACTATGGTAGAAAAAGCATTCCAGGTACTCTAGTGTCAGGTTCTCTTTTGCTTTTTAGTCATTTCCTTTCAGGGCAGGTGGATTCTGAAACAATAGGCCCAGACTAAGGAGATTTACATCTGAAGAACCTTATTACTAGTGGCTGTTGGGCCAGGTAGTAATAATTTACATTTGAATTGGTACCTAGTCCATTGCTACCTTCCCCTACAAGTTAATCCAGTTCTGCCTTTAACTCTTGATTTTGCTTGTTATGCAGACAGACTATCTCTACCCAGACCCACCTGAATAGCAAGGGAAGTTTATGAGGAGCTGCCTTTTGTGTTACAGGCCCCACCCAGGGAGTCCTTGAGCAAAAGAATCTTCTTAGCTTATCCAGGTGTGATTCAGGATACAGTTCATACTTAATACTCACAAAGACTCAATTTAGACTGCGAGAGAGGACACTCGGAGGAGGAATGAGTTGGTTAGTTCATCAGGCTGGGGGCTAGAGGCAGCTACTGGAGCCAATTGCCTGGGGCCTATGGCAGCCCCAGGCTGGGAGCTAGGGGCTGCTACCGAAACTGATAGCCAAGGGGCAGGGGGGGGGAGGTGAGGGGGGGGCTACTGTGGCCCTGGGCTTGGCACAGAGAAGAATGCAATGGGCAGACTAGGTGGAAGTACTCTTGGAGGTCAGCGCGAGCCAGACAGCTTCCCAAGCTCTACAATGCTGCCATTTTTGCCAGGAGGCTAGGCACAGGAATCATCCTTCTTCAGCTCCCAGGCCTGCACAACAGCGAGACCAAGATGAAGAAACAGTTTAGCCACATGTGCCCTGGACTTTGGGTAAACACCCTGTATTGCCCGAGAAAGCCTAGCTAGCCTTTTACAGATGTATGTGATGCTTAATTTGAGATGTTAACTTGACTGGACTTTGGGAGATACCCGAAAAAATACATTCAGATTTCAACTATGTGGTTGTGTTAGTTTGTTATTCCCACTGGACCTATATCTTCCTGGACCAAAGAATACTGGTTATCCCATGGCAGATTTGGGCCCATAACACATGCTGCATTACCAACCTATCAGTCAAGCTATGTCCATGAGTGCAATAGTGATAGACTGTTTATGGGATAACCAACTGGTCCCTTGATTATGTTCAAAGCCTGCTCTACAGGAGATGAAATTCATGCTTTGTGCTATGAACATTGTCAAGCTCATTTTTAGGTAAGTCATACACCTTAGTGAATAAACTATTGAAACTGTTTTTCCAAATGAACATTGTGACCTTCCGAGCCTTGAACAGGTTTTTTTTTTCAGCCTTGAGCTGGCTAATAGACCTTGCACATTTGCTACCATTGGACCTTAAGGACCTAAGTGGAATCATCCAGCTTGGCTGCATGTGCAACTTCAGGAACTTGGAAGAATAGACTACCCGATGGCCTTGCTTTGCAACATAATACAACTAAAACAAAGGACAGGGCCTGTGGGCTTTCCCTATATAAATGCAGTACTGAATATTAAATTTGAAGTCTTGATAATAACCTTTGTCTTGGCTTCATTTTTCTCTCAACCTCTGAGGTCTTTGATTTTTTTCTTCAGAGACTTGAAGTTCATGTCATACATAATTTCACTTGTTTGTTTAGAGTCACACCAAGACACTTGGTATTATTTGTGGCTCTTGTGAAGGGGGTCATTTCCCTAATTTCTTTCTCAGCCTGTTTTTCCTTTGAGTATAGGAAGGCTAATGATTTCTTTGCGTTAATTTTATATCCAGCCACTTTGTCGATGTTGTTTATCAGCTGTAGGAATTCTCTAGTGGAGTTTTTGGGGTCATTTATGCCTACTATCATATCATCTGCAAATAGTGATAGTTTGACTTCTGCCTTTCCAATTTGTATCCTTTGACCTCCTTTTGTTGCCTAATTGCTCTAGCTAGAACTTTAAGTACTATATTGAATAACTATGGAGAGAGAGGACAGCCTTGGCTAGTCCCTGATTTTAGTGGGATTGCTTCAAGTTTCTCTCCATTTGGTTTGATGCTGGCTATTGGTTTGCTGTATATTGCTTTTACTATGTTTTGGTATGGGCCTTGAATTCCTGATCTTTGCAAGACTTCTAACATGAAGGGATGTTGAATTCTGTCAAATGCTTTTTCATCATCTAATGAAATGATCATGTGGGTTTCTTTGAGTTTGTTTATGTAGTGGATTATATTGATGGATTTCTGTATTTTGAGCCATCCCCGCATCCCTGTGATGAAGCCTTCTTGATCATGGTGAATGACTGTCTTGATATGTTCTTGGATTTAGTTTGTGAGAATTTTATTGAGTATTTTTGCATCAATATTTGGTATGAAGTTCTCTTTCTTTGCTGGTTCTTTGTGAAGTTTGGGTATCAGAGCAATTGTGGCTTTATAGAATGAGTTGGGTAGTATTCTTTCTGTTTCTATTTTGTGGAATAGTTTGAAGAGTATTAGGTTTTCTTTGAAGGTCTTATAGAATTCTGTACTAAATGCCTCTGGTCCTGGACTTTTTTTGGTTGGGAGACTTTTAATGACTGCTTCTATTTCTTTAGGGGTTATGGGACTGTTTAGATGGTTTATCTGATCCTGATTTAACTTTGGTACCTAGTATCTGTCTAGAAAATTGTCCATTTCATCCACATTTTCCAGTTGTGCTGAGTATAGGCTTTTGTAGTAGGATCTGATGATTTTTTGAATTTTCTCAGTTTCTTCTTTTTTCTTTTTTTTTAAATGTAAATTTTTTATTGATATATTTTTATATACATTTCAAATGATTTCCCCTTTTCTGGGTCCCCACTCCCCGCAAGTCCTATAAGCCCTCTTCCGCCCCCCTGTTCTTCCATCCACCCCTTCCCATTTCCCTGTTCTGGAATTCCCCTATACTCTTGCACTGAGTCTTTCCAGAACCAGGGGCCACTCCTCCATTCTTTTTGGACATCATTTAATTTGTGGATTATGTCCTGGGTATTCAAAGTTTCTAGGCTAATATCCACTTATCAGTGAGTGCATACCATGATTGATCTTTTGAGACTGGGTTACCTCACTTAGTATGATGTTATCCACAAAGAACTCAAGAAAGTAGAACCCAGAGAAACAAATAACCCCATTAAAAATTGGGGTACGGAGCTAAACAAAGAATTTTCACATGAAGAACTTCGGAGAGCTGAGAAACACCTTAAGAAATGTTCAACATCATTAATCATTAGGTGTTGGTTTCTGCGTCTGTTGGCTTCTGTGTTGACTTCTGTAGCTGCTGCTGCTGGCCGGCACACACGCGCGCACCCCGGGCACCGTGCCGCGGACCGCGGTGGAGCTGGGAACCGCAAAGAGGCACGCTAGACCAAATGGTTCCACGTGGACTTTATTTAAGAAGGGAGGGGTAGCCAGCGGGAAAGGGAGTGAGAAGGGAAGGAAAGAAAGAGCGGAAAGGAGCGCTGCTAGGTTATATAGCGGTGGTGACGTAATTACAGGTAAAGGTGGGCTATGGAATTCTGGGTAGATGGCAGCCGTTGCCTGGGCAACGGACCTATACATTGCTTTGCATGGTGTCGTAGACCTCAGGTACCTACATAAACAATTTTTTTATTTACCTAAAATAGAGGTAGCCTCTGGGAGAGGGAAGAAAGAAAAGGAGGTGCGGGGATACGAGACTTTTATGGGCTCATGAAACATGCACCACGGGACATGGGACAGGGGCCATGGCACATGTGCAAAGGGACAGACACAGGAGCAACACTGTTGACTCTTGGGCTGCTGGAGATGACATGTTACCACTGGGTCCCTTAGAGCTGGTTGTAAAAATGCCTGGTTGTCCTGAAGTCACTTTTAGCTGTTCATGAATGTGCCTGATTGCCAACCATGTTCATTTGTGATTTACAATTTATTTATTTCATGTTATGTGTGTTTTGTAAATACCTATATCTGCATACCACATGTGTGCACTTGGTTCCTGTCGAGAAAAGAAGAGGGCATTGGATCTTCTGGAACTGGATTTAAGCATTATGTGGATTCTAGAAGCTGATCCCAGGTCCCCTGCAAAAGCAACAAGTGCTCTTAATCATTGAGCCATCTCTTGGATGTCCTTTCAAGAAGTCGTTATCTTCCTCTATCCCCCCTGTTTGGAGCAGAGTATTTGAATTTGTGGCTATTTTCACCTTAAGTGATTGCTCATATACATTTTTGTTATATAGAATACTGCTGCCTTTAAAGAATCTTGAATGAAAGTTTTGCAACATGGTGACACAAGGTAAGGTTAATATGCAAATGATATAAGGGACATATACAAAAATAAATCACATTTATGTACCAAGACTAAACAAGCAGGATTTGAAACAACAACAACAAAAACATTCAAAGTTTCTGCATATTAAACCATATATTTCTAAGTAATGAGTCAAAGAGAAAAGCTAACAAAAATAAATGATAAGCTAATAAAAATTAAACTTATTCAGAGGATATAAGGAAGTACCATCCCTAATATTAAGCTGTACCACAGAGAACTAGTAATAAAAGTTTCATGGTATTAGTATAGAAAGAGACAGGTTGATCAATGGAATGGAATCAAAGACTGAAATAAAAACATACACACACACCTATGGACACCTACTTTTGACAAAGAAGGCAAAACCATACAATGAAAAGAGAAAGCATCTTCAACAAATGATGCTGGTTTAACTGGATGTCTGCATGTTGAAGAATGCAAATAGACCCATATTTATCACCCTGCAAAAACTCAAGTTCAAGTAGATTAAAGACTTCAACATAAACCAGATGCGCTAAATCTTATAGAAGGAAAAGTGGGGAATAGCCTTAAATACATTGGTACAGAAGACAACTTCTTGAACAGAACACGAATGGCTCAGTCTCTAAGATTAACAATTGATAAATGGCACCTCTTGAAACTGAAAAGCTTCTGTGAGGCAAAGGACACTGTCAATAGGACAAAGTGACAGCCTACAGATTAGGAAAAGATCTTTGCTAACACAGGACTAATATCCAAAATATATATAAGAACTCAAGAAGTTAGACACCAACAAACCTAATAATCCTATTAAAAATTGGGATACAGAGCTAAACAGAGAATCCTCAACAGAGGAATCTCTAATGGCTGGGAAACACTTAAAGAAATGTTTAAAGTCCTTAGTCATCAGGGAAATGCAAATCAAAACAACTCTGAGATTCCACCTTACACCCATCAGAATGGCTAAGATCAAGCAACAGCACATGCTGGTGAGGATGTGGAGCAAACACACATGCTGGTGGGAGGGCAAACTTGTACAACCACTCTGGAGCTAAGTCTGGTTGGTGGTTTCTCAGAAAACTGAGTATAGTTCTTCTACCTTAAGACCCAGCTATACCACTCATGTAGGGCTGTGAATCTCAAGTCTGCTCTGCCACAGGGCGTGGTTGCTCAGGGAATGGGAAGTGGGGAAGTTGTCTGAACTTACTCCTCCCTGATGCCACGTGGGTTTTGGGCCATAGGGAAGCCCTGGGACACCACTTGGGGGTGGGGAAGCCATGGTGGGAAAGTTGTGGTAAGGGACAATTGAAGCTGGTTCAGGGGTCTCCAGCCCTGCAAAGAGGCCAGGTCATGGGGTTCCCAGGCTCTTGGACACCCAGGCACTATTCGAAGTCATGAAAGAACTGAGAATGGAATCTGGGCCCATGGGCTAGAGCTCTCCTGGGGCAAGAGGAAGAAGGGGGAGCTCTGACTGGTCCTATGGGGGATATTCTCGGCTTGACAGGCTGTAGGTTTGATCTTGGTTTGGCTTGGAAATGGCAAAGGCCATTTCTGTGGCTCCTCAAGGTGGATCCTGATGAAAAGAGGCAGTTCATGGTTTTAAGGCATTTGTTGTTATGGAGGAAACTAGATGTGTAAAACCATACCCCACTTCTCAGGGTGGGCCTAGATTAAATACCCTTTTCAGAGAGGAATGTCTGGGAAGGCAAACTTATTGACTAAGACCTTCAGGCCACTAGGTATCTCATTAAAATGGAGATTTCTGTCTTGAGCCTTGTGACCACAGGTCACATCTTCTACATGTAGAAGGGCTTGGGGCATTACCCTTATATGCCCGATGGACACAAATCTATGGGTGCTGTGGCTAGTGTCAGAGGCCTGGTGCCCAGGAGCAGGGAAAGTTCCTATCATCCCTTCAGGGTTTCAAGGGCTTCTAGCCTTAGCTCAACTGGGAACCAGACTACTTTTCACAGACCCACATATACCCCAAAAAGATGTTACACTATAACACAAGGCTACTTTGCTATGTTCATAGCAGATTTATTCGTAATAGCCAGAAACTGGAAACAACCCAGATGTTCCTCAACAGAAGAGTGGATAAGAAAATGCTAATTTATACAATGGAATACTGTTGTGATCATAGAAAGAGAAAGAACGGATATGTTCTATGGTTGGTGTGGGGGAAAGGGGTGCCTCAGTGGGCCCATGCCAAGGCATTCCTTCCCCCTGAGGGACCAGACACACAATGGTGTAGTTTAGGATAGAGTTTATTCAGGGCATGGGGAGGGGAGTTAGGAGTGTAGTAGAGGTAGAAAAAGGCAGAGAGAAGGAGAGAGGAGAGAAGACGCCAGCCATGACCATGTGGAGAGAGGGGGAAGGATAAGGGGGAATGGAGGAGAGCTCAAGATGGGGCAAGAGAGAAGCTAAGAGAATAGGAAGATAAGAGAGGGGGGGAGGGGCAAGCAGACCCTTTTATAGTGGGCCAGACCTACCTGGCTGTTGCCAGGTAACTGTTGGGTGGGACATACCTGGCTGTTGCCAGGTAACTTTGGGGTGGAGATTAGACAGAATCCTAGCAAATACTACTCAGCTATTAAAAACAAGGATATCACGAATTTTGTAAGCAAATGGATGGAACCAGAAATTCTCATCCAGGACATGCATGGTGTGCATTCACTTATAAGTTGATATTAGCCATAAAGTACAGGATACCCACACTATAATCCATAGACACAAAGAAGCTAAATAACAAGGAAGCTATGTAAGAATGCTTGAATCTCACTCAGAAGGGGAAATAAAATTGTTACTGGAGGAAGATGGAGGGAGGGAATTGATCAGGAGAGGGGATGGGGAGGGTGTTGTGTTCATAAAAAGAGAAAGATGTTTTTAGAGAATGTGGTATAAGGCAGTGTGGGGAAAGGGGTGCCTAGGCGGGCCCATGGCCAGACAACTCTTCTCCTGAGGGACCAGACACACAAAGACATGGTATAGAATAAGGTTTATTCAGGGCAGAGGATGGGAGTTAATGGGGTAGTGGAGGCAGAGAAAGGCAGAGAGACTAGAGAGTAGAGAAGTAGAGGCTGGCCATGACCACGTGGAGAGAAGGGGAGGGGAGGGGAGCCCAAGAGGGGCAAGAGGAATAAGAGAGATGAAGAAAGGCAAGAGGAATAAGAGATAAGAGGGAGAGGAGGGGCCTAGCACTCTCTTTCATAGGCCAGACCTACCTAGCTGTTGCCAGGCAACTGTGGGGAGGGGCATACCTGGCTGTTGCCAGGTAATTATGGGGTGGAGCTTAGAATCCTAACAGAGAGGGTCAAGTGTGAGTTGGACTGGGGAGAAAGGAGTGGGGGAATGAATGAAAATTGGTGGCAGGGTTGGGGAGGGGCATCTTTAAGATGTGCCAGAAACCTGGGATTGGGGAGGCTCCAGGGAATCTATGAGGTGACTGTAGCTGAGACTTTTAGTAGTAGAAGATATGGAGTCTGAAGTGGCCACTTCCTGTAGCTAGGCAGGACTCATAGTGAAAGGATAAGGACATGAACCAACATACAAAATCTTTGACCCAAAATTTGTTCTGCCTAAAAGAATTGCAAGGAATGTCCAAACAATGACTGTTCCAACTTGAGATCCATCCTATGGGCAAAAACCCATTCCTGACACTATTGATGATATTCTGTTATGCATGCAGACAGAGTCTAGAGTAATTGTCCTCTAAGAGTCTCTACCCAGCAGCTGACAGAAACCGATGCAGATGCCCACAGCCAAATATTGGACAGAGCTCAGGGAGTCTTGTGGAAGAGTTGGAGGTAAGAATTGATGGACCAGGGAGGATAGGAACTCCACAGGAAGACCAACAGATTCAACTAACCTGGACCCTTGGGGGCTTCCAGAGACTGAACCCTTGGTTGGACATACCTATCTCTCCTACACATATGTAGTGGATGTGTACATGTGGTTCCCCAACAACTGGAGTGGAGGGTTGTCTGTGACTCTGTTGCATCCCTGTGGATCCCGTTCTCCTAACTGAGCTACTTTGTCTAGCCTCAGTGGGAGAGGATATGCCAAATCCTGCAGTGACTTGATGTGCCAGGTGTGTTGGTACTCAGGACAGGAGAGGATGGGGAGGAAGAGGTGGTCGAGGGGGTGGTGAGAAGGGAGACTGTGATTGGGATGTAAAGAGAATAAATAAATTAATGGAGAAAAATGATGGGAATTCTATTTTCATCAAATCATCTCTTCTAACAGGCTTCACAGTAGACCTGCAAGCTGACAGATAAGTCTGGATCTGGCAGCAGGACCTGCCCTGATTGCACATTGCTTTCTTCTTTGATTTTGTGTTTAGTTACAGCTCTATTTACTCTTTCATTCTCTTTGAAGGATAATGAATAAATTTCCAGAAATCCTAAATCAAATTAAAAATTTCCCTAAATATAATTAAAATGACCTGAAAATGGCTACCCTTAAGACATCTTTGCAGAACAAGAGTGATAGAACATGGCGTATTCTGCAGACCACAACAACTCATGAGATAAATTAACATATTTTATAAAAACCATTTTAATTCACAGGATTATCATTTATCATTTCATAAACAATAGCTACCGGCGGCTTAATAAAAATGCCTAATGTGCATTTAAAAAATGAGTTTAGCCTTGTAGAGTAAGTCTGTGATCCAAGCTACTTAGGAGGCTGAGGCAGGGGATTCCAACCTAAGCAATTTAGAAAGGTCCTCCTTAAAAAGCTATGAAGAAGATTGGACACTAAAGCTTGGTGTTAGAGTTATTTCTTAACATATCTGAAGACTTGTCAGGTCTAAAGGTAACTCCAATCCCACAAACTCTAAAAGGCAGTCCAAATTATAGAAATGAGCTCAGCCTAGAGTATAGGAGGATTTCTGGTTGTTAGATAAAATTCAGCATTCCTCAGGAACTTGTGAAAACCAGTTCCCCTGTGCTTAAAGGAGTCATTTCCCTCTGGCAGAGGGATATATGGCTCCATTGGCATAGACATGCGGTTGCATATGAAAGCTCTCCAAGCCCCTGCAGTATCCTAAGCACCTCTCTATATTTTGAAGTTCACGCTTGTGTTTTAGCACTTCCTGCTTCCCCAGGACTCCCTCCTCCCATCTCCCCTGCTGTTGCTATTCTCATTATGGTCTCTTACTCTCTAGTGGTTATTCCCTCTCCCCCAAGTTATCTCAGGCATATCTAGTCTACTTCTTTTTCTCTCTACTCCTGATTCTTGCAGATGCCTCTGCATGTTTTCTCTCAGATCTACAGTAAAAACCTTAACTATATCATGGAGTGGCCACATTGGCAGTCTCTTTACTGCATCCCCTCACACACAAAGATGAGGCACCATGATGAATTCCTAGTGAAAAAATGCATAAATTGCCACCAAAGAGATTAGAAAAATAAGAAAAATAAAATTCAAAATAAGAAAAAAATGAACAACTAATAAAATTGAAAACAGAAAATAAATAGAAAAAAGATCACCAAAACTGAAAGCTGGTTCCTTCAAAAAATTTCAAAAGGATGAAAAAAATGTCTACCTATATTAGCCAAGAAAATAATTGGAGAGAACACATAATATCAGAATCAAAGGTGAAAAAAGAGACATCACTATAGATCCATGGATATTAAAGGATAGTAAATAAATGGATTGAGTGAATATTTACTTGCAAGTTTGCAACCCTTGATGAAATGGATCCCTTCTTAGGGAGGCACAGTCTGCCAAATTCCACACAGAAACACTTAAGCTCAGTAGGCCTTTAGCTACTAAAATAAAAAATACTAATTTAGATGTCTTAGATTCTTCTTTTGTTCTTATGACAAAATATGCTGACAACAGTGACTTAAGGGTGTATTAGCTCTCAGCTATGGTCTGTCATAGCTGTGAGTCACAGAGGTAGGGACACAGCTCAGTCAAGAACAGAGAGCAATGTGGTTTTTTTTATTAGCAATATTTTTATTAGACACTTGCTTTATTTACATTTCAAATGTTATTCTCTTTCCTGATTTCCCCTCCAAAAGCCCCCTATCCCTTTCCCCCTTCCCCTACTCACCAACCTACTCACTCCCACTGTTAGAATTCTGTTTAGATAGCATCCACCCCGCAGTTACCTGGCAACAGCCCGGTATGCTCCTCCCCACAATACCCTGGCAACAGCCAGGTAGGCCTTGCCCACTATAAAAGGGGCTTCTTGCCCCCCTACTTTCTTATCCTCTTACTGTGTTGTCTCTCTCTCTCTCTCTCTCTCTCTCTCTCTCTCTCTCTCTCTCTCTCTCTCTCTCTCTCTCTCTCTCTCCTCTTGCCCTCTTGGGCTCTTCCCTACTCTCTTATCCTCTTACTGTGTTGTCTCTCTCTCTCTCTCTCTCTCTCTCTCTCTCTCTCTCTCTCTCTCTCTCTCTCTCTTGCCTCTTGCTCTCTTGGGCTCTTCCCTTCCCCCTTCCCTTTCTCCCTCTCTCCATGTGGTCATGGCCGGCCTCTACTTCTCTGCTTTCTCCCTCTCTCTGCCTTTCTCTGCCTCTACTATCACCTTAACTCCCCTCCTCATGTCCTAAGTAAACTCTCTTCTATACTATACCATCTTGTGTCTGGTCCCTCAAGGGAAGGGATGCCTCAGCATGGGCCTGCTGAAGCACCCCCTTCCCCCACGAGCCCATAAAACATATTCTTATGCTACTTTATCTTTCTATGATCACAATACCCACTTTCCTGTCCTGGCATTCCTCTACACTGGGGCATCAAGCCTTCACAGTACCTATGGCCTCTCCTCTCATTGATGTCTGAAAAGGCCATCCTCTACTACATATGTGGCAGGAGCCATGAGTCCCTCCATGTGTATTCTTTGGTTGGTGGTTTAGTCCCTTGGAGCTCTGGGGGTACAGGGTGGTTCATATTGTTGTTCCTCCTGTGGGGCTGCAAACCCCTTCAGAGAGCAATGTTTTAATACGTACATGCTTGTGTTCAACTTCCTAACTCCCCTCTTATTCTATCCAGGATTCCCTTCCAAGGGAATGGTGACTCAGTCAGTGGGAAGATATTCCTATTTTAATTAAGGTAATTAAGATAATCTCTCACAGGCTTGTTCACAGACAAACATGACAATGTAGACAATTCCTATTGAGACTTCCTTCCTAGCTGAGTTTAGATTGTGTCAAGTTGAGAAATCAGAGTAGCCATTTCAGATGGGATTCCTAGTAAGTTCTACCACATATTTGGTAAATAAATTGTGCCAATACTCTACACTTTCTTTTAGAAGATAGAAAAAAGGGGAAAAGTTACAAGAAATTACTAGTTACTTTGTTGTCACTGCTATGGACAGAAACTGATTAAAGTAGGGAGGATTTCTTTTTTTAAGCAGATGTTCCAGAGGTGTCCATCATGGCGGCAAGGGAGTGGTACAATAGAGTTTGCATTTTGTTGACCATGATGAAGATGAGACTCCATGAATAGGGGGATATAAAAGATCCTGCCTGAAGGTAGAGAGAAGCCCTGTAGTTTTCCCTGTGGTCTGATGGGCAGAGCTCACAGAATGTGTAGACTTGCTGGTCCTAACTATCAGAGACTCTAGATGTTTTCATTTTTCTCCCTGTTTGGGGGAGGGGAGAGCAGACGTTTTGCTGTACTGGCGCTGTAGCTCATACCTGTTAGGGTACAGCTAATCCTGTCTGTCCCTGGCTTTTATAGGTACTGTAATGCTATATTTCTAATTAGTATGCAGGCCAGAAGCAGATGTATCCACCTGGGCTGAGTTCTTCTCTGGACCACAACCCATGCAACAGCTGCTCGGTTTCCACACTGGAGGAAAAGTCAAACTGAATAATGAGGGGGGAGTCTGTGGAAGTGATTGGGGTCTGTGTTAAAGCCAGTGAGTGACTCACCCGCCTGGCTTGAAGGACTTCTGTAAGAAACACCAAACAACAGCATGGGAAACCAAGGGAATGTGAAATTACCAGGAACAGAATCATCTAGAAGCTGGCTAAGCAATTCTGTGCAAAGAGGTCATAATTTAACTGAACTCTTCTTGATGTTGGAAAGATGAGGATAATGGTAACGTGTAATGAAGGAAATTCTAAAAATTATTTTGAAAAGATCAACACGAAAGCTGTTCTTTGAATCCAATATCTGTGGTGCTGGACTGACCATGACTTAGACATCAAGATCATTTTAGCAGTCCTGACTTTCTCCTTCTAGATAGCCATAGGAGAATTGCATGCTGAATGGAGAGGAAGAGCATGTAGTATGGATGATATCCTTGTACCTTTTTTGAGTGCAAGATATACAATGGAAGCTATAATTTTGTCATAAAGATCTGAAACTTAGGACATATACCAACCACTGAGGAGCAAGAGGGGCTACACATCTATCCTAGAAGAAATAGGCTCTAGTAATAGAAAGGCCAGACAAGAGCTCCCTGAGCTAGTCAACCATTATAGTTGAAATGTTGGACAGACATGGGCTTCATAGAGATGGGCCCATGGGACAGAAAGAGGTAGACAGGACAGTGTCTGCTGGAAGGAGCAGTGGAGAGAAGAACGGCTTGTCCTCTGTGTGTAGTCAGGCTCACTACTCATATGTCCATATGTGTTGCATATGTGAGATCCAATGGAGCAAAAAGAAAAGTTCACAGAGACTTTCACCTCTTACTATGATCCCTTGGTATGGCCAATCCCACAATCTTCCTCTCTTTCTCCCTCTCCTTCTCCATGTTCTTAGTTCATGTTCTTACATGATCATGGGGTTCTGGTGTTCTAGCTCTGGTAAGGCCACTCTTCTTGCTGTGGAAAGGGCTGTCCAGGAGTCAGAATGCCTAGACTCTGTGATGCATTCACAGATGTTCTGGTTGAGTTTTTTGCATCTTCTGCCAGTTCCCTTAAAAGCATTTTTATGATGACTTTCTTTCTTGGCAACAGCTGAACAACAAATAAATGACAGGTATTTTCCCAAGAGGTAAATGCTTTCACCTGGACAGAAATACATGCCAACACCTTGGCTGCAGTCTCAGGGTATGGATTGCTGTGGGAAGGTGTTCTGGGATATGGCTTGGTACATTATCTGATAAGGAAATTCAATCCTGAAGCAGAGAGAGAAACTCACACACAAACAGTGAGAACAGGCAGGCAGAAGACAGATTGTGCAAGGGTTCTTTGACCATTGCTTGATTGTCTACTTGGCGTTTTAAAGCCCAGAGTGTGCATAGTGAGTAGGAAGACCAGCTATTGTGCATCTGGCATGGGGGTTGCTGAAAGAGTTGCTGTGCCTTGTTTATTTTTTCGTTCATCCACACTGCCCTTCAGTGAACCCTCTTAAGCACATTCTGGTTCAGGTACTGTGTATGAACAGATAAATGGAATTTAAGAACCTTCCTCAGAGAAAGGCCCTGGATTGATCTAATTAGCAAGTAGAGATGAAGGTGGCCACTTATGACAGAGTAGGAGAGAGACAGTCCACGGCGGAAGTGGATTATATCCTACAGATATATCGAACCCATGCTTGGAATGGGTTGTCAGTGATATTTTTTTGCAGATGACCATGTGGTTTTCTGGATGGAAAAGCTAGGGAAAGAAAAGACAGATCATGCATAGCTGGGAGTGGAGACATTTTCCACGTAATTTGCAGATAGTGGATCCCTGGAGTTGGAAGAAGGTCAAAGGGGCTCTTGGGGATAGTGTGAGAAATGCACAGGTGCTATTATGTGGGAATTAAGTGTGTATTCCTTTGGCTTGAGGCTGTTTCCTGCATTTAAAAACCTGTCAAGGATATAATATACACATGTCAGCAATTTATACCTCGGGGACAAGAAATCTATGAGATTCTACTGAGAGGTGACATTTGATAGGTCTGAGGTTAGGTAGAGTTGAAGGATGTGTTGCAGGTGGGGCCATTGTGGAAACAGATGCAGGCCCAAAGTCCCTGCACTGAAAGGTTACTGGGAGGTGCCTCTGTGAAATGCAAGATGGGAAGAAGCAGATATGGGAAGGCAAGGTGGGAGCCAAGGAAGTTCTGAGGACCTCCATGGTCTGCACAGGTCTAGATCACCCCTGCTTGAATAAGGTGCTAAAGGCTTGGGAAGGGTCTACTCTGGACCCCCAACCTATCCCAGACCTCTACAGTAACATCAAATTGTTTCTTCAGGTTTCAGGTCAGAACCCTCTGAGTGCTAACAATGCATGATCTCACAACCATGACTAGCAACAGAGATGGGGTATATGGGTCTGGGACTTAGAACAAGTGTCACATCCATGTGACAGGGCAAGATTGGGAATATGGACCTGTGTGTGTGAGGAGTATTCATCTTTGTCCCAGTGTTCATCCTTGGTTTCCTTCTTACATAAGAGAATGATAAATCTATTTAGGATCTGTCATGCTAATGTCAAACATGCTCTGACATGAAGGACTCTGACAACTGTTGCAATCTTAAGTTGGTGGTTGGCTAATGAAACTATGAAATGTCTCCAAGTACTCCCAAGAATTCTACTGATGACCTGTCATAGTCTCTGTAGCACAGTGCCTTGGGGTGCTCCTGTGGGTCTCCTCCAACCCCTCCCCCAAGCTGAATGATAGGTTATTCTGTTTTCTATCTGACTGTCATGTGTGTGTGTGTGTATGTGTGTGTTTGTGGGTATATGTGTGATGTGTGTGTTGTATGTGTTATGTGTGTTTTTGTATGTGTATATGTATATATGATTGTGTGTATGTATGTGTGTGTGTATTTGTGCATTGCATGTGAGCATATGTGTGTTTTTGTATGTGTATGTGTGTGTGTGTGTGTTTTTGATGTGTATATATGCATATTTGTGTGTGTGTGTGTGTAATCGTAAGGTGAGAGGATAATCTCAGAGGTTGATTTTCACCTTCCAATGTGCTTGAGACAGGCTCTTTTTGATGTCTTTCCACGGGAATAAAATGCTCTCTGACATATGAGCTTTGCACGTTCCTCTTGTCTCTGTCTCCATCTCTTGTAAAAGCACTGGGATTAAAGATGTGTGTGCTGCCTTCTCAGTTTTCACATGGGTTCTGGTGATTTGATCTCAGGTCTTCATGCATGCACATCAGGTGTTCTATCCACTGAACCATCTGCAGCCATTATTACTTTAACTGATATATCAAAATGAGAACAAATTGTGTAAGTTAACAGAGTACTATGTTTTATTATATGCCTGCACATTGTAATCAGGTTAAATACAGTGATGTTTCTCAACCACGTAACTTGTCTTTATGGCAAAGTCGTTTCTTCTGGCTCCTTGAGACATGAAGTACTCGATCCCCATCTCCAGTGACCGTTGTGCAACAGTTTCCCAGAACCTACTTCTGTCTAGCAGTGACTAGCCACCATCATCACTGATCAGCCCGTCCCCATCCTTCTGTCTCCATGTCCACTCCTTCCTCTAGACTTTAAGGAAGTTCCAGGTCACTTACGTCATGGAGTCCAGTGGGCTAGGTGTTATGTTGTAGAGTTCAGGAGCAACTGTGAAGGTCTTTATTGTTGACCTGATTGGATTGGGAAGCATTTAGAAAAGTAGGAAAGGCCTGCTCCGAATGTGTCTGTGTGTGCGTTTGCAGAAATGAATAACTGAGGGCTGTGGGGAGAAGCATTCCTGAATGTGGGAGGCACCCTCACAAGAGCAGGGGGTCGGATGGAACAAAAGAGAAAAGAAGAAAAAGCTTGCTACCTGGGCATCCAGTTCTTTGCCCCTTTGGCCACTGTGTTGTGAGCATTTGACTGCCAGGCCCTCCCACCATGATGGACAAGTATATGTAAAGCTACAAGCCCCCCCCCCTCAAAATTCCTCTCTTCTCTTGATTATTTCTCCAAGTGTTTTATAACAAGACTTAATAGCCGATTAACTCAGAGATAGAGAATTTCATTATGAATACTTTATGATTGTAGCTGATTGAATCTGAGGATGTAGAATTCTTGATACAGAGGGACCAGGGCAGCTAATATAAAGCAAATCTCTGTTTAATTTGCTCAGTATTTATGACTGCTGTCTTCTAAGTGCTGGAGACACAGCAGTGGGTCGGAGAGTCTCGTGTGTCCTACAGTTTACACCGTCCTGCGGGAACTTGACTCACTCATTCCATCAGAATCAAACGCATTGCTTCTGATGCTGACTCCTGTGACATGCCGTGGAATCAAGCCTGGTGGGTGGCAGGACCCAGACACGAGGAAGCAGTTGCTCGCCTTCTTTTTGTCACAGACTCAGGATGTCCCAATGGCTCACTGAACCCTCCATGGACTGATGCTTCCATCCCAACCTCCAAAGTGCCTGTCTCCTGTGAGAGGATCATCTAACGCTGCCGATAATACTCATTGGACACTCTCAGTCTGTGCTGCCATTGTGTGTCTCCACACAGATAACGAATTCACCCTGATTCTTCATTCTATTGAGAAGGGGAGGGACCTCCAGAATTCCCATCATCCTTCTTCCTCTCCCTTCTACCACTTCTCTTTATCTTCTCTACCATCCTACGCCCAAGTTCTTATTTTCCATCTGCTAACTGTCTCTACTCAATCTGAGGCAATCAGAGCTTTGAATTTGGAATCTAACTACCCTGAAATGTATCCTTCTGAGGCTTTTTTGCTGGATAACTTTGAATTTGTAGTTTAACCTCTCTGTGCCTTAATTTACTAATTTGTCAAGTAAGAACGTAACCCTATGGAGGGTCAACACAAGGAAATACACACCCCCTCTATGCTGGTTCACTGTGTGAGATAGTGATGATATTCATGCCATTTTCCCTGTCAATCACTGGCAAGGCCACACCCTTTTGGAGTGATAGTAATCCACCTATCCTAGGGCAGTCTCTTTTGAATTCAACACAAAGCAAGACATATTACTGAAATGAGAAGAGATGTTTCTACTTCAGTCCAGCAGATGGCAGTGTTGAAACGAGAATGTCCCAGAGGTAAAGATCTCTAGAGAGAGGATTTATCCAAGAAACCCCAAATAAAATGAATTTTGTCTATTCCTTGCTGGGGAGGACTTATGTGCATGATGAAGAAGAAATGCTCTCCCCCAAGTCACTGAATGTGGGTTTCTCCTAGGTTTCTGGAAAATGCTGGCACGATGTAGCGCATACCCTCCCCATTCCAGGTCAAAGTCCTCTTAGCCACCTGAGGCCTCAAAGCTGATGGTCTCTGAGGTTTATTAATAGACATCTTATCCTAGCGTATCCCATCAGTTTCCTGGAAGAACGAACAAAGAGGCACGGTGTCTCTGGTTGTGGTGACAGCTGGGATTAGGCTTGTCAGGTGGGAGAGGGGTTGGGTTACTTTCTTGAGAAAGAACAGAAAACATCTGGCGTGGCTGTGCTTCTACCCAGCTGCAATGGAAGGTCAGAGGTGGAGGGGGCTCCAAGGCCGTTCTTCCGGCTCGTGTAGCCCTAGAGAATGGAGCTCCACTCAGGTGAACGGATGCTGATCTCAGAGCTCCCTGCCCCTGCCTGTCCGCTGCTTTTCTTGTCTTTCTGCACACACTTCATTCCGCCCTTTTCTCTCCCTTTCCAGATGCTGCGCTTCTTATGGTGAGGATTTCCAGGTGCGAGAGGGTTTCTTGGGATCAGGATCACATTGCATTCCTTATGGTGCAGCTTATGCATTCTGGGTTTCATGCAGAGACAGGCCCCTTGCTTCCTGCCCTGAAAAGTAGACTGCCTCCTGTCACTGTAGCTGCAGGGGCTGACTTAGATTGCATCTTGTGAGTAGATGCCTCCCTTCAATGCATACACGGGGTACCTCAATGTTCAGCCTTTATCCCAACTCACTCTCAGCATACAGGCTGCAAGCATAGTGGCTCCTCGGTGTCTCTGCTGGCCCTGCTGTCTTAACAGGAATGGTCTAAAGCCAAGCAGTATGGTACCCCTGCATTCAGAGTGGGACACTCCAAGGAGCTCTTTCCTTCCCCTCTACTATCTTGGAAGTTGTTTGCTCCTGTCTTTGTACAGAGCTTCTCACCATCGCTTCCACCACCCCAGCTAATGCTCTTTTCTATCCACTCCTGTGATATCCATCCTCATGGTAGCCTCTGTGTCTTTCACATCGTTGAAGCCCATTTATGTGCATTAGAAATGCCTCCCTTCTGTGTCTGTTTTGCAGAATAGTTTGAAGAGTCTTGGTATTAGGTATTTTTTGAAGGTCTGATAGAATTCTGTACTAAACGCATCTGGTCCTGGACTTTTTTTGGTTGGGAGACTTTTAATGACTGCTTCTATTTCTTTAGGGGTTATGGTACTGTTTAGATGTTTTATCTGATCCTGATCTAACTTTGGTATTTAGTAGTCTGTCCATTTCATCCACATTTTCCAGTTGTGTTGAGTGTAGGCCTTTGTAGTAGGATCTGATGATTTTTTAAATTTCCTCAGTTTCTGCTCTTATATCTACCTTTTCATTTCTGATTTTGTTAATTTGGAAACTGGTTAGTCTGGCTAAGGGTTCATCTATCTCAATGATTTTTCTCAAAGAACCAGCTCCTAGTTTTGTTGATTCTTTGTTTAGTCCTTTTTGTTTCTTTTTGGTTGACTTCAGCCCTGAGTTTAATTATTTCCTGCTGTCTACTTCTCTTGGTTTGCTTCTTTTCTTTCAGGTGTGCTGTTAAGCTGGTAGTATATGTTCTATGCAGTTCCTTTTGAAGGCAGAGCTGAGTTTTCCTCTTAGCAATGCTTTCATTGTTTGGGTATGCTGTGTCTTCAATTTCATTAAATTCTGAAAAAATTTTAATTTCTTTCTTTATGTCTTCCTTGGCCAAGTTATTGAGTAGGGCGTTGTCCAGCCTCCAGGTGTATGTGGCCTTTCTGTTGTTTTTGTTGCTATTGAAGACCAGCCTCAGTTTGTGGTGATCTGATAGGATGCATGGGATTATTTCAGTCTTCTTGTATTTGTCCAGGCCTGTTTTGTATGGTAAATATTGGAGAAGGTATCATGAGGTACTACAAAGTATGTATATTCTTTTGTTTTAGGATGAAATGTTCTATAGATATCTGTTAAACCCAATTGGTCCATAGCTTCTGTTAGTTTCACTGTGTCTCTGTTTTATTTCTGTTTCCATAATCTGTCTATTGATGAGAATAGTGTGGTCAAGTTTCCCATAATTATTATGTGATGTGCAATGTGTACTTTGAACTTTAGTAAAGTTTTTTTTAATGAATGTGGGTATCCTTGCATTTGGAGCATAGATGTTCAGAATTGAGAGGTTATCTTGGTAGATTTTTCATTTGCTGAGTATGAAGTGTTCTTCCTTATCCTTTTTGATAACTTTTGGTTGAAAGTTGATTTTATTCAATATTAGAATGGCTACACCAGCTTGTTTCTTGGGACTATTTGCTTGGAAAAAATTTTCCAGTCCTTTACTATGAGATACAGTGTCTGTTTTGACACTGAGGTGTGCTTTCTGTAGTAGCAAAATGTTGGGTCTTGTTTACATATCCATTCTGTTTATGTCTTTTCTTTGGGGGGGTGTGGTGAGTTCAATGATGTTAAGAGTTATTAAGGAATAGTCATTGTTGCTTTCTGTTATTTTTGATGTTACTTTTATGTTTGTGTGGGTATCTTCTTTTGGGCTTGTTGAAAGAAGATTACTTTCTTGCTTTTCCTAGGGTGTAGTTTCCCCTCCTTATGTTGGCATTTTCCATCTATTATCTCTTGTAGGGCTGGATTTGTGGAAAGATATTGTGTAAATTTGTTTTTGTCATGGAATATCTTATTTTCTCCATCTATGGTAATGGAGAGTTTTGCTGGGTATAGTAGCCTGGGCTGGTATTTGTGTTCTCTTAGGGTCTATATGACATGTTCCCGGGATCTTCTAGCATTCACAGTCTCTGTTGAGAAGTACTGTATAATTCTGATAGATCTGCCTTTATATGTTACTTGACCTTTCCCCCTTACTGCTTTTAATATTCTTTCTTTGTTTAGTGCATTTGATGTTTTGATTATTATGTGATTGGAGAAAGTTCTTTTCTGGACCAGTGAATTTGGAGTTCTGTAGGTTTCTTGTATGTTCATGGGCATCTCTTTCTTTAGGTTAGGAAAGTTTTCTTCTATAATTTTGTTGAAGATATTTACTGGCCCTTTAAGTTGGGAATCTTCATTCTATTCTATATATATTATCCTTAGGTGTGGACTTCTCATTGTGTTCTTGATTTTCTGGATGTTTTGGGTTAGGAGCTTTTTGCATTTTGCATTTTCTTTGACCCTGTCAATGTTTTCTATGGTATTTCTATGGTATTCTCTGCACCTGAGATTCTCTCTTCTATCACTTGTATTCTGTTGGTGATGTTTGTATCTATGACTCTTGATCTCTTTACTAAGATTTTTATCTCCAGAGTTGTCTTCCTTTGTGATTTTTGCATTATTTCTATTTTTCGTTTCTAGATCCTGGATGATTTTGTTCAATTCGTTCACCTTTTTGGTTGTGTTTTCCTGCAATTCTAAAGAATTTTTGTGTTCCTTCTAAGGGCTTCTAGCTGTTTATGTGTATTCTCTTTATTTCTTTAAGGGAGTTATTTATGCCCTTCTTTAAGTCCTCTATCATCATCACAAGATGTGATTTTAGATCAGGGCCTTCTTTTCTGGTGTGTTGGGGTATACAGAACTTGCTGTGATGGGAAAACTGAGTTCTCATGATGCCAAGTAGCCTTTGTTTCTGTTGCTTATGTTCTTTCCCTTGCTTCTCAACATCTGGTTATCTCTGGTATTAGCTGGTCTTGCTGTCTCTGACTGTGGCTTGTATGTCCTGCAAGCCTGTGTGTCAGTACTCCTGGAAGACCAATTCTTTCCAGGAGGAATTTGGGTATGGAGAGCTATGGCACATAGTCAGATCTGGGGTGCAGACAGAAACCAGAAGGATCCTGTCCCTGTCTGTTCCTTGATTCCTGTGTCCTGAGCAGGTCTCTTTTGGGCCAGGAATTTGAGCAAAAGTGGTGGGCTTTGTCTGTGCTCACAGGTGTGTCAGTACTCCTGGGAGACCAGCTGTCTTCCAACAGCACAGGATCAGCTCTGGGTGCAGATGAAAACTGGAAGAGCTGGGCCTTCTTGTCTCGCCCTTAGGTTGAGATTTACATGATCATCTCTCTGGCCAGCACACTTTGGCATGTGGACTGAAAAACAGCATATATTTCTGTGTTTCACATTTGCAGGCTGCAGATAGTAGGATTTCTCCAGCTTTATAAAGGTGGGAGCCAATTCCTCACGATAAAGTCTTTATGTTTTGTACATTCATGAAATTTCTGTCAACTGCTTTTAGACAGGCATTCCCATGTATGGGAAATGTATGTGGTTTCTGTGCAAACACTACTGTAGTTTTTACAGAGGTCATTTCAGTAATTGGATATTGGTGCACAGTGATGGGAGAGCTGATTCCCGTAAAGAAACTTCTACGGTTACTTAAGGATGGCTACATATATGTAAACACACTTGAATGGGTGTATGCATTTATATATGTATACCTGTAAATGTGTGTGTGTGTGTGTGTGTGTGTGTGTGTGTGTGTGTGTTTTAGCTATTCAATCTATTGATTTGTTTTTTCTGAAGAACCCAGTTTATACAATAATATAGGTGAAATAAAATGTAGATCATGTCTTGGCAAGGTCCTGGCCTACTATAGCCGCTTGTTTATAGTTCTTCCTTCCAGGACCTGGTCCAAAGGACAGTGATTCTGGCCACACAGGGCGCATCTATGGGACAACTTCCTTCTGGTAAAATGAACCAGAAATGTCTATTTGTAGGAAGAAGTGTTGCTGACTTGTCATACTGACTTTGTCTCCTGCAACTTTTCTCACTGTTGTTTCATCTCCCATCAGCTTCCAAAGAAGTCGAGATTACAGAGATCTATCTGGCCTGGCCAAACAACGCTCGACTTTTTCATGGATCCACTGAGTGTTCATTGCCCAAGTATTTGCAAAAGATACTTTATATGATCCCAACCTTTAATAGTCTCAGGATTATTTTGTGGTCTAATATTTGGACTCTGGAAAGACCCATATATAGTTGAGAAAAATAGCAGTGGTCTAGTGTGTGATTAATAGTCAATGTTCCTTTGTCAGTTTTCTGTCTGTGTCTGTCTACCGTAGAAAACAGGGTGTTGAATATTCCCTTGTTAGTGCCATGCACTCTATTACCAAGTCCCTTCAACCTAGCATTGGGGGTTCAAGCTAGGGGAGAAGAGAAAGACATAAAAATCCTCCTGTTGGCAAAGAATGAGTCAAATTGCTCTGGTTTGTAGACCACACCATTTCTTTCTTTCTTTCCTTCTTTCCTTCTTTCCTTCTTTCTTTCTTTCTTTCTTTCTTTCTTTCTTTCTTTCTTTCTTTCTTTCTTTCTTTCTTTCTTTCTTTCTTTCTTTCTTTCTTTCTTTCTTTCTTTCTTTCTTTCTTTCTTTCTTTCTCTCCCTTCCTTCCTTCCTTTCTTTTCTTCCTTCCTCTGTTCCTTTTTTTTTCTTTGCTTCTTTCTGACCTCATGTCTTTCTTCTAAAATGCCCTTCTCTCTTAGGTTTTCTGTTGCTGTGATGAAACACTGTTAAAATCAACTTGGGAGAAAAGGATTTATTTCAATGTTATTTGTAGATCATCCATGGAAGTGAGGAACTCAATGTAGGAATCTGGAGACAGGAACTAACACAGAGACCATGGAGGCATGCTGGTTACTGGCTTGCTCAGTTGGTTTTCTTTTATACCTCAGGACCACCTTCTCAGGAGTGGCATTTCACAATCCAGTTATCAGTAATGAAAATGTACTATGGGCTTTCCCATAGGCCAATCTGATGAAGACATTTTGAATTGTGATGGTCTCTTCTCAGATATTTCTAGACCATGCCAAATTGTCCTAAAAACTAGCCAGCACAATTTACCTTTTCTCAATGTAACACACACACCACTATTCAACTATAATATTTCCTATTCATTTCCAAGATCTTATATTAATAATCATATAATAAAATAAAATGCATAAATAACCTTCAAAGTTCCAGTCTCTAAAATACAGTCTCTTTAAAACATCCAAAGTCTCTTTTAACATTCATAGCCTCTCTAAATATTCAAAGCATCTTTAAAATATCTGAAGTCTCCCTAAAATTCCAAAATCTATCTGAAATACCAGTCTTTAAAAATTTTATTCTCTCAACTATAGTTTTGTAAAATTGGAAAAAAAGAAAAAGAAAAAGAAAAGTTACCCACTTGGAAGATCCAGGGTGTAGTCACAATCAAATCAAAGCAAGTATTTTTTTGTCTTAACAACATCTTAAACATTTCTTTAAGAGGTCTGCTGCCCAAAGACTCCCTGAGCTTATTAGTCTGAGAAAACCCTTTACATTTTTGCATTTTACTTATTTTTGAGACAGGGTAATGCTATGTAGTCCAACTTGTCCATGAAAATACCACAGTCCTGTGTCCATCTTCCAAATACTGGGATTTAAAGGCCTGTGTCACCACACACCGCCTAAGGAGGCTCAAATTTCTCTTTCCATTTTTAAGAACTTCTACCCAGCATACTGTAGGTTGATGTTTCTCTTCCCCTTTCTGTATTTTGAATACATTTCACTTGTTTCTATCATCACTAAAAAGATATTTGTTTTTTTTTTTAAAGTATAACTTCCATTTTATTTTTCCAAGGCATCTTTCCTTCTGCCCTTAAGAAACCACCTCTTTACATGGGCTTTGGTGGAGGCTGTGGTGCAGTGCCAGCAGGTCTGAACTGTGGTTGGGGTGTCTGGTCCTTCCGGACTCCCTGAGATTGATTCCTGACGCCTTGCTGTGAATGGCACAGCTCACACAGTAATGCAGTTTCACATAGAGCTTGAGAAGATTCAGATATGTCCCTGACAGCAGCGGCTTCTACAATGTTCCAAATGATACACTTCTTTTTTTTTTTTTTAAATATTTTTTTATTCAATATATTTTTTATTTACATTTCAAATAATTTCCCCGTTTCTGGCCCCCCACTCCCCGAAAGTCACATAAGCCCTCTTTCTTCCCCCTGTTCTCCCATCCACCCCTTCTCACTTCCCTGTTCTGGTTTTGCCCTATACTGCTTGCTACACTGAGTCTTTCCAGAACCCGGCCACTCCTCCATTCTTCTTGTACATCATTTGATGTGTGGATTATGTTTTGGGTATTCCAATTTTCTAGGCTAATATCCATTTATTAGTGAGTGCATACCATGATTAATCTTTTGAGACTGGGTTACCTCACTTAGTATGATGTTCTCCAGCTCCATCCATTTGTCTAAGAATTTCATGAATTCATTGTTTCTAATGGCTGAATAGTACTCCATTGTGTATATATACCACATTTTTTGCATCCATTCTTTAGTTGAGGGATACCTGGTTTCTTTCCAGCTTCTGGCTATTATAAATAGGGCTGCTATCAACATAGTGGAGCACGTATCCTTATTACCTGCTGGAAAATCCTCTGGGTATATGCCCAGGAGTGGTATAGCAGGATCCTCCAGAAGTGACCTGCCCAGTTTTCTGAGGAACCGCCAGACTGATTTCCAGAGTGGTTGTACCAATTTGCAACCACACCAGCAATGGAGGAGTATTTCTTTTTCTCCACTTCCTAGCCAACACCTGCTGTCTCCTGAGTTTTTAATCTTAGCCATTCTGACTGGTGTGAGGTGAAATCTCAGGGTTGAAACTTCTTAATGGCCTTATCCTTGGGCATGCACCAACACAGTTCGTGCAGCAAATTGGCTGCACATGGCCGCGGCCCCTTTTGTCAAGACCGTTATTTCTTCCTTTTTTGGTCATCTTGGAGGCAAGACTTGAAAGAGGATCCAGCCACTCATATCAAAAGATATTCTTTTCTTTTCTTTCTTTTTTTCTTTTCTTTTCTTTTTTTTTATAGGTAAGAGGTTTCTTCCTACCTCTTGGGTGATTTGAAGTATTTTCCTTTACTTAGTCATCTGCAGTATAAATATGTGAATTTTTGGTAATTATTCTACTCTTTGTTGTCTGAATTTCTTAGATCTATGATTTGACTTCTGTCATTAATTTTAGAAAATCCTTAGCCATTATCACTTTAAATTTTCTTCAGATTTATTTCTTTTTCTTTTCCCTTCTGGCATGACAATTATGCATGTGTTACTCATTTTGAAGTTGTTCCATAGTTCTAGAATGTTCCAATTTTTTCATTCATTTTTTTTCCTTCTGTATTTTGGATGAGAGACTTTCCATTGAGTTATTGTTAAGGTTGTTAACTCTCCTTGGTCATGTCTAGTCTTCTGGGGAACTCTCAAGGTATTGAGGATTATCAGACTGATTCTAGTTTCTATTATTTATTTTTAATTCTCTCTTAGGCCTTCCTTCTCTTAGCTTTCCTTGCTTGCTTGGTACAGACAAGGCAGCACTTACAGTTACTTTAAATTCTCTATCTATACCTATAGTTACCCAACCCATGGCTTACTTGAATTCAGTTCTACTGAGTGCTTTGTTCCTTTGGATGTGTTTTCCTCCTGACTTCATTCAGCCTTGGAATTGTGTTATTGTTGTAGAACACAATAGAACCTATTGAGTAATCAAAATTGAGGTGAATAGGCAAGAAGGTCACTGTGTGCCTCCAACATTTTAAGTCTGGCCATACCTTGGCACTCAGGAAGGAGAGAGAGGGCTGGACATGTATGCTGATAAAATGTGAAGACCAAAACATATTAGGAAAGTCTTTGGGATGAAGTTCATGAGTCCAAATCTACCCGTGTCTTTTTTTTCCCAATTCTACCCCTTGGCAGATTTTACAGGCACATGCTTATGAATGCAAATGATGAAACAAACTATTTGTTGGTTGTTCTGATGCTCACAAACATAGTTAAGTTCACGTTGTACATGTGGATTTTAAGCTATTCCTTCAGAGATGCCCAGGTTTACAGACTGTAATCATAGCAAAGGCCCATGACGCAGCTTGTGCTGTTGATGCTGGCACAAACCGTCATCCCAGCTGTGTGCTAATGTGCTTCTTTCTTCTGCCCCAGCTTTGGCTTGCCCGTGTGTCTAGCTATGCTTTTCATTTCTATACTATTTGAAGAGAGCTGCTTTATGTTTCAGCAGTAATCTGTGGCTCTAAGCGTTTTTTGAAGCCCTTTAAGACCCTACTGTCCTTTTGGCTCTTGCCTGTCAGGACAGGGGGATCCTTTAAGTTTAGTTGTGTCCTGGGACTCCAACAAGAGAATCCTGTGACGCTAATTCTACTGTTGGCTCCCCAAGTCTGCATCAAGAATGCTGTTTACCACACTGGCCTGCTGTGGAGTGGGCATGGGCCTCTCTTTACCTCCTCACTTATTCCCCTCTCTCGCGACTTGGAGTTTGTGTCCTTTTCTGGAGTGCAGTGTGGTAGGGTCCTGGCATGCAGGTGTTCCTAGATGTGTACAAGAACCATTTCACCAAGCCCCGGATACCAAATCCCACAGGTGCTCATCTTTTACACAACATGAAGAAGTCTCTGCAGTCCTCCTATATCTGTAAGCCATTTTCTACATCATTTATTAAAAACTAATCTACTCCAGATGCTGCAGAAATTATTGTATTGCTTAGTGAATAATTATCAGACAGAAGTCTGGATATGTTCAGGACAGATACAAGTGAGATATTTATTCTTGGTAGAATTGTCCTTTAAGAGGGAAGAGATAAAAGGAAATTGTATTTGCTGACTGTTGAGGTCTTAAAAGCAAGGGTGACTTCTTTTGTGGGTTATGCTAGCAAATTTTTCCTTTAGATAGAAAAGGATCACCTTCATCAGAATGTCAAAAGAGATCCCGATGTCTTGTGATGCAATTTCTTTTGAGACAAAAATTTTCATCTTGGAAGGAAGCTCTAAAGGGAGGTGGAATCTTCCAGCCTGCAAAGAAGCTCCTTTAGCTCAGGAAGTAAATAACTCAAAAGCACCAGGAAGTTCCTAAGTTTACTGGATACACTAAGTCCTTCTGTCTCCATGAATGTATAGGCTGTTAGGCCTGCTGAGAAACACTTTTAGCCCAGCTGAGCTGTCTAGCAGAGAGAGGCTCAGACCCACTGGCCTGCTGAGCCATCTGCAGTGCCTCCAAGTTTCCAGCTCTCATGAGCTTTCAGCTGTATTAGGGTGGACCTCAGTGATTCAGCTGTCATTGAGACACTTTTGCTCCGGTGAAGGGTTATCTCACTCTGAGTAACCCTGATAAAGCTCATTGGTTTACCAGGTTGGACTGTGGTGTTATCTTTAGTCTATGATCGGCTCTCTGGGTGGAATAAACATCCACTCAGTCTCACAGGAACAGTGTTATATAACACGAGGAAATGTCAGGGATGCAGTGTGCTCGCATTAACCCAACAAAAGAGCATTCTTTCATCTTTGCTAAGTGTGTTTGCATGTGTATGTATGTATGTGTGCATGTATGTGTGCATGTATGTGCATGTGTGTGCATGTGTGTATATGTACATGCAAGTGTGCTGGAGTGCTGAAGAGGCCTGGGGTCTGTGTAAAGGATTTGAGTTTGCTATGCCAATGAGGATATTAAAATGCCTGACATGCCACACTTTTGCTAGAACAAAGAGCACTGACCATCTAATGTAGGCATGCTTGGGGAGAGTAATGATGTTTTCAAACTTCAGTGAATTGCTTTTTTATTGCTGAGATGGAGTAAGTTAATTGTGGGATATCATTACAAATGGGGTGTAATGAAAGGCCAGACATCAGAAAAATGAATCAGAACTTTGGACCAGAGAGAAACTACTCAATCTGGACCCAGAGCCTCCCAGGTACTCCTTGGCCATCTACATAATGATAATAAAAAATGATGTTTACAGAGCATTTCATTGCATATTTTCTTTTAAAAGGTATCAGTACTCTTTCCATAAAGAACATTATAAATATTGTACCATGATCAGGGTTGAAAAGATGGTTCAGTAGTTAAGACTACTTTTTTTTCCTTTTGAAGAGGATCTGAATTTGCTTCCTAGCACCCAAGTCAGACAGCTAACAACTGTCTTTACTCAAATACCAGGAGAATGATAATCTCTTCTGGCCTCTGCAACACTCAAACTCACATGCGCTTGCACATACATGCATACACATAAACACATGTGCATTCATGCACACACACTTAAAAATTAAATGAGCATTTTAAAGCAGGTTTCTAGGAGCATTCTTATTAGTTTTTGTTTTTCATATGCTGGATTGGTTGTTGGAACATATTATTATTATATCTTTCATAAAACAATTTTGAAGTGGATTCCTACAGCTCACTGGCCTATAGTTCAAGGGGTTGATGTCAATTTTAGCTATTTAGACTAGTAGCTATATTAACTTACCGTGTTTTGATCATGATTTCAAGGTGATTAATCATTTTACAAATCCTTAAATGCACTTTTTTTTCTAATTTTATGTTCTACATTTGAACTGTCTGCATGAAAGTTTTAGCAAGACTTTAAAATAGAAATCATATCTATATCATGTTACATACATATAAATTTACTCCAGACTTTTTTTTTCTGTGCTTGATTTTCTGAGTGGTGTTTTGGTGTGAAGAGTTTGAAACTTATAAAACTGGAGTGAAATTATCTAGTCCTATCTAATTCAGTGCTTTTACTGTGGCATTAATTACATTCATGATACCACCACCTGATGCATTTAGGTTTTCTTTCCTGTAAGAGAAAACCCATTTTTCTTTTATTAAATGTCTGCTACCTATTCTGTCTATCTCTAGAAACTAACGATGACTAATATTCTTTATATCTTTCAAAAGTTAGCTTCCCCTGAATATTTAATATAGCTGTGATATTTAATAATTACTCTTAGTGTCCAAGTCCTTTCACGTGGTATAATATTTTTGAGTCTCATCCATGTGTTAACACATAACTGTGTTGATTTTTATGGTGGAGTTATATTGCATTGCAAGGACTTGGCACAGTTTTGTCATTGTTATTGGATAATACATACTTGGATTCTTTCTACTATTTAAGTTCTCTAACTATGACCATTTAATATTTACAAAGATTTGCTTATATTTTTCTTGAATGATAAATACACATGTCCTAGAGTAAATATTTTTGCTTTCAAAAAATTAAAACATAGAAACAAATAAATGGTGTTTACTGAAGCTTTAACCTGACCTCATTTGGTCCGATGTTTCCTATGGATTAGGTTATTCTTCATAACAGAGAGAATGTAAATAAATAGCTGAACATCAGAGAGCAGGACTCTGGTGCCACCGCTGGCTTCAACTTCCAGTCTATAAGACTCTCAGGCCTGTATTTTTTCCCTGGAATCACAGTCCAGGTTGTCATGGAGATGCAGATGGGCTAGGTGGATGTGGATAAGGCACCATGCCAAGGAATAATATTACTGCTCCTATAGGGCCTGTGTCCTTGGACTTGGGGTGCCAACACATTTGCCAAGAGCAGGCCTGGGTTTTCAGGCAGCTGAGACTATTCAGCTAATCTTAGGCCATTCAGGACTGAGTAAGACATCATGTGATGTGTTCTTGGAGGAGAGCTGTTATTTTTACACTCTGACCTTGTGAATTTTAATTCTAATTAACCTTTCTACAAAATCTGAGTCAGGATTTTAAATTCCTGAGGGGAAAATTCTTTCCATCTCTTTTAATGGCTGTATTTCCCCCTGGTTTCCAATGAGCTGTTACGAGACAGATCAAAATTGTTGAGTTCCAAGAATTTTATTGCTGATCGGATGTGAGTGGGGCGATGTAGCATCTGGAGTATTTTCATTGCTTTTAATAGCCACTCTGTGGTTTTCATATGCAAATACCATGCACATTCGCTGAAAGGTGTTCACATATAAAGGATGAGGTTGGGGACAGTGAAGCCAATGTCAAGCTATTATTTTTCATTTTAATTTGTGTTTTCATAACTCTGCTATTAAGCTTGAGTATATTTTTATATTTAGTTAACTATCTATTATAAATAGGTGATAGATATGTATTGACAGATAATAGACATACAGAGATGATATATATATATATAATATATAATATTTATTTTATATATATTGACCAATGATAGATATAGAGCTGATAGATAATAGGTTTATTTTCCCCTCCCCCTGTTTTCCCACCCAACCCTTCCCACTTCCCTGTTCTGGTTTTGCCCTATACTGCTTCACTGAGTCTTTCCAGAACCAGGGGCCACTCCTCCGTTCTTCTTGTACCTCATTTGATGTGTGGATTATGTTTTTGGTATTCTAGTTTTCTAGGTTAATATTCACTTATTAGTGAGTGCATACCATGATTCATTTTTTTGAGTCTGGGTTACCTCACTTAGTATGATGTTCTCCAGCTCCATCCATTTGCCTAAGAATTTCATGAATTCATTGTTTCTAATGGCTGAATAGTACTCCATTGTGTATATATACCACATTTTTTGCATCCATTCTTCTGTTGAGAGATACCTTGGTTCTTTCCAGCTTCTGGCAATTATAAATAGCGCTGCTATGAACATAGTGGAACATGTATCCTTATTACATGCTGGGGAATCCTCTGGATATATGCCCAGGAGTGGTATAGCAGGATCTTCTGGAAGTGAGGTGCCCAGTTTTCGGAGGAACCGCCAGACTGATTTCCAGAGTGGTTGTACCAATTTGCAACCCCACCAGCAGTGGAGGAGTGTTCCTCTTTCTCCACATCCTCGCCAACACCTGCTGTCTCCTGAATTTTTAATCTTAGCCATTCTGACTGGTGTAAGGTGAAATCTCAGGGTTGTTTTGATTTGCATTTCCCTAATGACTAATGAAGTTGAGCATTTTTTAAGATGCTTCTCTGCCATCCGAAGTTCTTCAGGTGAAAATTCTTTGTTTAACTCTGTACTCCATTTTTTAATAGGGTTATTTGGGACTGATGGGACTTTCGGGGAGTGGGGGTCTAGAAAAGGGGAAATCATTTGAAATGTAAATAATAAATATATCGAATAAAAAATAGTAAAAAAAAAAAAAAGAAAAAAATAGGTTTATTTTTAATATAAATAGGGCCAGTGAGATAACTCAGCAGGTAAAGGTGCTTGAAGCCCTGAGTTGTAACCCTGGGAACCATATGGTAGAAGAAAAGAACTGAATCCTCCAAGTTTTCTCTGGTCTCCACATGTACAACATGGCATGTGCATGCACACATGTGCTTAGGAGCACACTCATTAAGTAAATGAACAAACAAATAAGTAAATGCTAAAAAGTAATGCTAAAAGTGTCAGGTTTTGGTACAACCTTCCTTCCACTTGATCCCTGAATTCCCCTGAGTGTTGGTGGTCTAACCAAGCTTCTCATTGCTTAGCTTTCTGCATGGTTCCATTTCAGAATCTCCATCCCTTTGTTGACTCACTATGCCATATAATCTTGTGTAATTTTCTCAACTGTTTATTCATAACCAGTCTGGAGTCACTGATCATTTTTAAAATTGCTCTTTTGAACTCGTTGTCTGGCATCTCACCTGTTTCAATATCTTTGGGTGTGGTGACTGCAGAGTGACGAGCACTTGGAGCAGTCAGGTGTCCTCATTTTCCATATTCAGTATTGAGTTGTGTACATTGCGTTACCTGAATTTTCTTCAGTTTTATTTGGGGTTCTTCTTTGCGGATTTCTCTTGAAGACTGTGTCCCCAATGCCATCAAAAGTGTGACTCCATGTTTCCCCTCACCACTGGGATGTGTCAACTCCACTGGGCAGATGGAGTGGGAAGTGCTAGGTTGCATTTGACCCTTTCTTGCTATCGAGTGTCCCGCTCCCAGGAAGCACTGAGCCCGGGATCTTCTTACTGGCTTTTGATTGAAGACTGTGCTCCCATTGCCACCAAAAGGGAAGACAAACATTTGTAACAAGAACAATACTGAAGTGGAAAAACTGTATTTCTCTATTAGAGCTATTTCATCAGTTCTCAGATATAGGTTTTAGTAATTAGTAAACTATATTTCTGTATTTCCATAGTCTTGTCAGTTTCATTTGGGTCTTAAATATCTCCCAAAAGGCCCATGTTTTAAAGGTTTGGTTCCATTCCTGGTATGGTTTGGTGGTGGCAGTGACTTTAAGAGGGGACGTAGTAGAAGGGGTTGGAGTTGTGAATTTGAGGAACAGAGACCCCAGTCCCTTGGCCTTGACTTTCTCTTTCTTTTTTCTTGCCCATAAAAGGGGAGCAGCTTTGCTTCATGTCCCATTCCTACTCTCATTGATCCCACGAGCTAATCTTGCTATTTTTATCTCCTTTCTTTTTTGTGTGACTCAATTGAGTCTGATAAGAGTTAGTAACAGTAGCATGGGAGAGGGATTATTTTTGGGAGCATGGGCAACATCCCTGTGTTTACCATAGTCAAAACAATGTCTTTTCCTCTCCTAGGATCATAAGCTGTTGTAGATTCTCTGGGAGTAAGTAGAAGGGCCCACAAGCCCTCCTCCTTATAGCCATTAGCTGCTTCTGACTCTCCAGGGAGGAACAAGGCATCCTGAGTCCCTCTCTTGGCTTATGAGAGTTGATGAGCCAAACCCAATGCAGACCTGTGTCGGTAATCAGAGATGTCAAGAGTTCCAGAGTTCAGTGGCCACGGAGGGTTGGAAGACAGCATCCCACACACTCCCTCCTTTCCGATGGCTCTTTCATTCTTGTAATTACCTCTTTGACAAATCTCCCTGAGCCTTGGAGGTATGATATAGATATGCCGTTGACTGAACAAAACTGATATATTTAAAGTTAGAGGTAAGTAAAACTTTACATCTAAGTTAGACTGATGAAGAGTTGGCTAATATCTGCACATCGACAAGAAGGGTGTGATGTTCGTGTTTGGGATGATCCACATGTATTTGCCAGTTATTAAGTATTTATACCTTTTTAAATACTATTTATTTATATATTATATATTTAAAATACATAAATATATGAATACTGCATTTAAAACATTACATATATCAAACATCTTTCTGGATTTCCCTTATTTTTCAAAGCTCAAAAATAATTTATTAGAGTTTAAATGAAAAACAACAGAGCATGCCTGTAATCCCAGTACTTGGGAGGCAGAGGCAGGTGGATTTCTGAGTTTGAGGCCAGACTGGTTTACAGAGTGAGTTCCAGGATAGCCAGGGCTACACAGAGAAACCCTGTCTCAAAAAACCAAGAAAAAAAAAAAAAGAAAAAAAAAGAAAAAAGAAAAAAAGAAAAACAACCCTATAGTAGACAAGTTGTCAATCTCAGCGGCTTCCCAGAATATCCATGTCATTTAATCCAACACAAAAGTCAGGTACATGGCAGACAAGCAACCACATTGTGAGGTCAGAGGTCTTAGAAGAAGTACAAGAAAAGCCAAAGTACTGAGGAAGCCCAGTGTGTTTGGGAAAGCATGATTAGAGTGAGAAAGTAAAGTCAGACTTTTTGGAGTAATTCAGAAATGTGGAAAGAAACAGCCTGGCTGTGCCATGTAAGAGGCTGTGTGTGTGTGTGTGTGTGTGTGTTGCACTGGGGAAAGAGAAGTACAGTATCTCATTAAAGGACTAATTGTTCCACCTGTCTTTTAAGCATTACTTAAGGTTAACCTGACTTTCTAGATTTGCTTCCTTGGCCAGACTGACCCAGCCCAATTAGAAGATTAGGTCTCATTAAGTTCTGGGGTTTTATCTCCTAACCAGAAAGTGTATTTTTTTTTAATGGACTTAATTGCTACTCTAATGTTCCCTCTTTTGAAGAAGTAACTCTAAAATCATTTAGGGAACAGACCAGGGATCAGAGTCTCCAAACATTTCTGACATCTCCAGCCTTTGGCAAGGAAGAAGCTGCCAAAAGGCCCAAGGACATTTATAACTTTAGCCAAGAAAGAGACTTGTTACTTTTCTTTGGGGTCTTTTCCTACTCAACTGTCAATTTCTACAACCTGTTCTTGTCATTCACCACAAAGTGCATCATGGGATTTGTTTGAATAACCACCAGGTGTAGGGAGGAAAGTAAGTCCTTGACTGGAGCCAGGAAAGAGAGATGGGGGAGGAGTGAAGGCAGGGGCCAGTGCATGACATGTCCTAGACAGGGAGGCAGGGAAAGCCCGAACAGGATTCATGTTAAATGTCCAAATCAAAGCCCAATAGAATCTCTTGATGGGCTCCCAAGAAAGCATCATCTCTGGGAGCTCCTCTTCTTCCTCCTCCTTCCCCTCCTCTTTCTTCCTCCCCTCCTCCTTCTTATCCTCCTTGATTTTTTGTCCTTCAGTCTAGACTCAAGAGTGAAAACCAGGGTCTGCTTAATGTACTTTGTTAGTTGTTAGAGTGATTTTTCTGTTTTTAATAAATGGACAAGAGAGACTTTTTAGTAAATAAAAAATTGACGTAGTCAATCTGTTGTGTAGAGGTAATAACAGCTACATTTTCCCACAATCACCATTAATATTTTGGCTGAGTTCCTAAATTTGGATTTGTCTCAGTAAAAGGTAGAAATCAGGGCCTCCCCCAGCCTGCCTTCAGAAACTTAGTGACAACAGCTAAGCTATGTCATGGCAAGCCACTAACCCTCTAAAAAGCCTCACCATCACAGATAGTTCTCTCTGTCTTCTGGTCTCTCTGTCTGTCTCTCCATCTCCCCATCTCATGATCCCATTTAAAGAAGGTCTTTTGCCACCCACCCCATTAATGTGTCTCTTGTGTGAGATCTTTTGCATGGTGTAATCTGTGTCATGCCATACCTTGGCCCCGATCTACCAAGGTACTCTGTTGCTAAATCCTAACAAGGTGTTTTTAGGAATAAGTCAGTAAGCAGGTCACCTAGGGCCTTTGGTTTGCGTATACCCACTCAGTTAATCCATATACATCAATAGGGTAGTGAGTTGGGAATTGTGAAGGTCTTAGAATGTGTTTTTTATATAAAATCTTTTGTCTCTACTCTGATCAATGCAAAAGAGGAATTTAACTAGATTCTCTTTTATATAAATGAAAAAAAACACATTTTAAGGGCCTTATTATTCTAGAAGGTAGGGGAAGAAAATGATAACCACATCCCCCTGTTATTGGAGCTTCCATCCTGTCAGAAATCATCACATACTGAAATGACAAATCACTTTTCTAGAATTTGACCTTAGATTGTTTATATTGATCAAATTTTCTTTACTTTCTTGACTCATTTCACAAATGATACAGGGGACACTTAGCTGAGGATGTGACTACTTGACTAAAAAGCAAAATACTGAAGTCCCTGGGCAGAACAGATGTGAGTGTGTGTGTTAGTGACTTGCATATTTCTCTTGAATCTGGGCTAGGCTTGGTGGGGAAATATTTTGTGCTTCTAAATCTTCCACATGCTTATTGGCTGGCTGAATGTCCCCTTGTCAAATACAACCTCGGGGTGATCAAGTGATTTGGGGTAATTTAAATCTTGAATGATGACCTCCCAGTTCATAAATTAATTGCTTGGATCTCAAAGATATCCTAAGTTCTAGGAAGTCCCTAGATACTTTGAAGCATCCCCTCAAGTGGGAATTTGTGGGATCCTGATCTTTCTCCCACTTTGCTCCTACCAGGATTTGCCACTATTACTAGAGTCAAGTCAATGGAAACACAAGCTATTGATTTTGAGGGTGTGACTAGGTAAACTTAGGAGTTTTGTAGTGGTTTTAAGAAGATGATGCATCTTTGCCTTACTTCCTGTAGGGAAGCCCAGTTAGTGTTTCATGGAGTGGTGGGTTAGTTGTAAAATTGACTTCTGTACGCGTTTGTGTTTTCACATTGCCATGAATTTGCTTGTGGAATGCCTCTCATCAAGAGATAGAATGAGTATCCCCCAGTCTCCAGCGCAGACACTGTAATGTGGAGAAGTGATACTGGGTGGCTTTTCTATTCTCTCTTGGGGCTTTGCTTTTAGCAACCACCTTAACCGAGTCACAAGAGATGCACTACATCTCTGGGCGGATCAACAAAGACATATAGCCGGTAACTATGTCAACCCACCACTGGCCCATGAGTGATCCCCTGAACCCCACTCTCAGAATTTCAGAGACATCAGCTGACCCACAAGTCCATGAAATCAGATGCTTCTTCTTGTGTGCTGCTGGGCTTCATGGCCGCTCCTTACAGATGAGTTTGTATAGGAATTAGTCTCTGTGAGCAGTCCATATCCAGGCAATTTTAGGCCCATCAGCCTGTTCATTCATTGTGGTTCTTGCCCCAGACAGTAGATGATGGGGGCCACACCTGGAAGTGCTGCCCTGTACTCAGAAAGTATGAGTAGATATTTCACATGTGCTGTGTCTATTTGCCCCATTGCCGGGGTGCCAGATTGTTGGGTGTCTAATATCTCTTTCATTTTTAGGTTTTTAGGTGACAGGCAGTAAGAAAGTAAAATAAATTTGCATGTCTCTTCAATAACACCTATACTTATTGATGAGTCTGACCAACAGTTCCACGTGCACCAGGTAGTAGCTCAGCATCTTTTCCTTCTTAGCATCTTCACTTTTCTCTTATTGACCTGATTTCTGAGGGAACCCTTACTTGCTAAACAGTTGTTTTCTGTGAATGTTTTTTCTTCAGCTGGAGAGCATTCCTTCTTAACTGGAAAATGTGCCTGTTCTTTTTAGGTTAACCAGCCACATTGCATTCTTACCCTGTCTGTCTTTCATTCTTACTGGGAAAAAGGCTGGGATTCTTGTACTTGACTTTAATGCAGGCACTAAAGACAAGCTGAATTAGTCCTGGGCATCAGGAAGGCAGTAGGACACCAACACAACTTAGCCAAGCCTTCTGCCCTTGCAACAGAGGAGTAAATACACATGATTTCTTCTTTATCTTTCCACCCAATGGCAGTAGGTTCTGTTTGATGCCTTGCCCTCATACTTGCAAACAAAACCAGGATAAACAACACTGTGGGAGTCAGAGACATCCTCTATTAAGCGCCTTGTTCTGTCAGTAAGCTATGTAAAATACTTAGCAATCTAAGGAAGAAGGCTACAGTTCCAGAAACATCAGTCAAGAACTTCCTGACAGATTCCACACTGTGGAAGGAAGCCTGAAGGGGACCAAACCTGTTAGGACAGTAAAACAAACAAACAAAAAAACAAATGCATATAATTGCACCACAGGCCCTGAGCAGATCTTGGGCCAAACTTTACAGCCAGTCCCACAAAACCCAGAGGATGCTCCATTCCCAGGTGCTCTAACACACCCAGGATTCTAGGATCCCAGGAGCTTGGTCACACCAGGATCTCAGTGTCCCAGAGGCAGCTTGACTCCCAGGAGCTCAGACACACCCAGGATCTCAGGATCACAGGATCACAGGATCCTGGATTCACAGGATCACAGAGACAGCTTGATTCTGAGGGATTCTGACACAATGAGGATCACAGGAAGGACAGGCTCCAGTTAGATATAATGAGCACAGGTAGCACTAGAGATAATCAGATGGTGGGAGGCAAGTGGGAGGACATAAGCAACAGAAACCAAGGTTACTTGGCATTATCAAACCCAATTCTTCCACCATAGCAAGTCCTAGGTACACACCATCATACCAGAAAGGCAAGATTCGGGTCTAAAATCACTTCTTATGATGATTATGGAGGACTTTAAGAAGGACATAAATAACTCCCTTAAAGAAATATAGGAGAACACTGGTAAACACCTTGAAGCCATTAAAGAGGAAACAAAAATCCCTTAAAGAATTATAGAAAAACACAGTCAAACAGGTGAAGGAAATGAACAAAACCTTCCAGGATCTAAAAATGGAGCTAGAAACAAAAAAGAAATCACAAAGTGAGACAACCCTGGAGCTAGAAAAACCTAGGAAAGAGATCAGGAGTCATAGATGCAAGCATCACCAACAGAATACAAGAAATAGAAGAGAGAATCTCATGTGCAGAAGATACCATAGAAAACATTGACACAACATTCAAATAAAACAAACAAAAAAAGCAAAAAGCTCCTCACCCAAAACATCCAGGAAACCCAGGACACATCGAGAAGACCAAACCTAAGGATAATAGGTATAGAAGAGAGTGAAAATTCCCAATTTAAAGGGCCAGTAAATATCTTCAACAAAATCATAGAAGAAAACTTCCCTAACCTAAAGAAAGAGATGCCCATGAACATACAAGAAGCCTACAGAACTCTAAACAGACTGGACCGGACCAGAAAGTCCTCCAAGCACATAATAAATAAAACACCAAATGCACTATACAAGAAAGAATATTAAAAGCGGTAAGGGAAAAAGGTCAAGTAACATATAAAGGCAGACCTATCAGAATTATACCAGACTTCTCACCAGAGACTATGACAGGTAGAAGATCCTGGGCAGATGTCATGCAGACCCCAAGGGAACACAAATACCAATCCAGGTTGCTATGCCCAGAGAAACTTTCAATCACCATAGATGGAGAAAACAAGATATTCCATGACAAAACCAAATTTATACAATATGTTTCCACAAATCCAGTCCTACAAAGATAATAGATGGGAAACACCAATATAAGGAGGGAAACTACACCCTAGAAAAAGCATGAAAGTAATCTTTCAACAAATCCACATGAACCTAATTCCACCTCTAACAACAAAAATAACAGGAAGTAACTATCACTTTTCCTTAATATGTATCTCTTAATATGAAAGTTAATGTTACCAACATATCCTAATTGATTGAAATTCAAAAATGCGATGAATTAGAAATTTGTTGACAGTCACCCAGTGGTCTCTCTAATTTTGTAATTGGAAAAATATGTCCAATAGTGTACAGTCCATATACACTTTCTTCTTCTTTGTACGTGACAGTGTCTTGTTGTGTACCACATAATGGTCTTGAAATCATGTTTCTCCTATATCAGCCTCTATATTAGTAGGATTTTTTATTTGATTCATTGTTTTTCACTATACTATGGTTTTCAGAGCAGCTTACATATTTCAAAATTATTTATACAGCCAAAAGAAATGTAGACAATTAATTTGGGGGTTGGCTTGTAAGAGAACAATAATAAAGAGTGAGTCTGAATATTTTGCTTGATATTTATAATTATTGTATCTATTTTGAAGAAGATGACCTTATAAATTACTCTTTTTCTGAGATGAATGCTTTTTCTTTTTCTTTTCTTTTTTTTTATTCAATATATTTTTTATTTACATTTCAAATGATTTCCCCTTTTCTGGCCACTCCTCCATGAAGCCGAATCTTATCCTCACCTAATGTCTGTGCCACCCTCCAAGCAGAACCATTGTTCATTGAAAGAGACGATGAATGACTTCATGGATAAACCATCTTAATACATACATTGTTTCCTAAATGAGTGTAGCCTGTTTCCTGTGGGCTGAGAATGATGACAATCACTCAAGTCAAATAACTGACCATAGCAGGAAATCTGTATCCAAATAATTGTGCCTACTATTTATTCCTTAGTGCAGCAGAACTGTCAACTCTTAACTTAGCTACTATAGAGGTAAAATCCTTTGGTGATGTGAGGGACATTGAAGTACAGCCTTGTTACAATGAACTCCAAAATGTAAAAATTGTTCTTATTTTGGGTTTGTACCACAGTAAGAGCCAAGATTTTAAGCTCTACTAAAAACAAAACAAACTAGCTAACAAAAAGACATTATCTTTTTATGTTCTTTTAATAACATTTCCATCATTTTATGATTGGTATAAAATACATATTGTGTTGAATATAATAAAAATAAAAAAATAAAATTAAAAAAATGTGTGCCACAATTGTTTATCTGTTCTTTCTGATTTGTTCTGCAGGTAATAAATAGGTAGTGGAAAAAAAATGTTCCCATTCTGAAACCAAGAATATTATTTAGGATTTGTGTTTTATTAGTAATGAACTCATAAATATCATTATATTATCTGATTTTAAATATTCCCAGTCTCTTTGGGTACCCTGATTTTAAGAGTTATATGACACAAATACTTGAATGCACATATTTTTTTGTGTATAAACTTGTTCCCCGTACTGTTGAAAGTGGTAACAATTAGAATTTGTATAGATATTTAGCAATAGATAATCATCAAAATAATATGTAGCAGTTTATGTAAAAATGCCATGATTTATAGTAATTAAATAGCATCTATGAGAATTTATTTTACATCTTTACATGTAATTTTCCTATTTATCAGTATTACAAAAGAATGTGCAGTGTCCTTATTTGATGGTGTCAAATGATTTTAATGTGTTTCTTATATTTCCAAATTAAGTAAAAATTAAAATATATAAAATGCAAATGCTTTTAAATTTAATGAAGGATTAGTAGTAACTATTTGCTAAGAAAAAAAATCACAAAAATTACATTAATTTTTCTTCAGTTTTTCCTTGCTAAATTAAATAGCTCTGTGAAGGCAATATAAAGAAAGGTGTAGGTTTGGTTTGCAGCTGAGATGACCTTGGCTAAGCTAAAGTACACACACATGCACATATATACTTGGCTGAGTTAGAAAACTCTGGCAGTGTAACTGCCCCCCTCTTCAAGGACTCTGTGAAGAATACTTTCTTGGAATCAGATATTAAGCAATTATGAACTGACATGTTGCGCTTGGTAGTTTGCAGTCTTAGCTCTAGTTTATATAATAAATTGACCACAGCTCTAAAACACCTCATCATTTATATGGGGAAATTGATCTTGGAACTAAAGTCATTGTACCCATTGGCTGGCCATACCAGCCTGGGCTGTTGTGAACTCTTTTCTCCTTCTCCTCCACAAAGCTCTTCTATAAACACTTTGAGTTCCTGTTTGGAGTTGGTCACACTTGGCTTGATTCTCAAGACTGAGAACAACTTTATAGAGAGAAGTATTCTGAGTGTGCCAGCCGTAGTAGGTAAACGAAGCTCTACAGATCGGTCCTGCAGGCAGGCAAAGGGACCAACAGGGAAATTATTGCAAACTATTTTTACGTGAAGAATATTACTTGTTGAAAAACTCATGAATCTAAAACGCTACTGATAAATTGATTGAACATATTTTAAAAAACCACATTGTACCCACAAGTATATATAATTACTCTTTTTTTAAAAGATTTATTTATTTAATATATGTAAGTACAGTGTAGCTGTCTTCAGACACCAGAAGAGGGTGTCAGATCTCTTTACAGATGGTTGTGAGCCACCATGTGGGTGCTGGGATTTGAACTCATGACGTTTGGAATAGCAGTCGGTGCTCTTACCTGCTGAGCCATCTCTCCAACCCCATATAATTACTCTTAAACATAAAATAATAAAATAAGGAATTCTGTTCCATTTTATTTCTCTCTCTCTCTCTCTCTCTCTCTCTCTCTCTCTTTCTGTGTGTGTGTGTGTGTGTGTGTGAGTGACATGCCACAGGATACATATGGCGGGCAGAGAACCATTTGGAGAAGTCTGGCTGACCCAATAAATCATTTTCTAATCAATATTAATGAGAAGCATGTTCTGGTTATCTTGGTTAACTTGCCCCAGACCTAAGTATATCTGGGAAAGGAAACCTTAATTGAGAAAATGCCTCCATCAGCTTGGTATGTGGGAACGTCTATGCGCGGCATGTTCTTCATTAATAATTGATGTGGAGGGGCACAGCCCGCTCTGGGTGGTCCCTGGAAGATGACCCTGGGAGGTAGAAAATAGGTATCAGAATGGAAGCTGGTGGGTAAACAGGTAAGCTGCTCTTGACCGCTCCTTCAGTGCCCACCTCCTGATTTTGCCTGCAGTTCCTGCTCTTACTTCCTTCATGAAAGAATGTGGCCTGAGAGTTGTGAGCTGAATAAACCCTTTCCTGCCCAAGATGCTTTTGGTTGTGGTGTTTCTTAGAACAATGAGAGCAATATAGGACAGAATGGCACGTTGAAAGGCCATGCACTGTGTTCCTTTGAGAAATACTCCTGGGTGCAAAAGAAAAAGAAAATGAAAGAGGGAAAAAGAAAGAAAAAGAAAGAGAGAAAGAAAAAGAAAAAGCCACTGTTTTCTGAAGAACTCCTGAGGGCTCCAGAATAAACTTTTGAGATGTATTTGCTTTAAGGAATACTACACAGCTCTCCCATATTTGCTTTGGGTACATCACACGGTCCATTCCTCACCTCTTCTTTCGCACCTTCTCTGTTGGATTTGGGCTTCTCATGTTGAATGAACGCCTTCCCAGCAGTTTCTTCCTTATTTCAGTCAACTTCTCAAAGAACCGCACTGTTCGCTGTCTATTATAATGATGATTACAAAACGCCTGAGACACCCAAGTAAGAGACCAAGAGAGCAATTCAGCTCTCCATCTGAGAGGATCCAGACCATGATTCTTGGTTCCAATGCCTTGGGCTGGTGGTAGCACAGTACCCCATGGCAGGGGCATGGTACAAAAGGCTCATCTCAGATTGACCTGGAACAAGAGGCAGGAAGGGCCTGGGTTCCTAATATCGCCTTTAGATGCATGTACTCTGTGGCCCAACTTCTTCCAGTAGCTACACAGGTTACAAATCATATGGGGAGGGGGGATCCGGGAAAGGGGAAATCATTTGGAATGTAAACAAAGAATATAGAAAATAAAAATATTAAAAAAAATAAAGAGACTATTATCTAAACTGTAAAGTTTCCCACTCGGGCCTCTCCTTGCAAAACCAACACCAACTGTGTGGCTGAGAACGTTTTCCCATGGAAGCTAATTTTCTGATTATCCATCTCTCCCTTCGGCATATCGTTCTATGACTCTCACTGTGGAGCCTTTCCCTCGCAGGCCTCCTTTGCCTTGGTATCATGGTTGTGGTTTGGCTACTCTCTTGCTCCTTTCTTCCCTTTCTTCTGTACGTCCCTTGGCTGACACTGTCCCCAAGTCAATGGCTGATGACTTCTCACACTATACTTCTCTCCACATTAGTCCAGCCTTTCTTGACATCAGTGCCTATATTTTTCTCACAGCATATGAGTCTGGATTTGTCACTTAAATTGTCCTATGTGCATAAGGTTAAAGCTTTCATTTCTATGTCCATGAGTCACTAGCATGCTCTATGGCAGTCCCAACGAGACTTGTTACCTATGAAAGTGTCTGTCCTGGATGGACAGGCTAGAGTTATCAGAAAGGGGGACCTCAACTGAGAAAATGCCTCCATAAAATCTGGCTATAGGGCATTTTCTTGAGTAGTGATGGGTAAGGGAGGCCCCAGCCCACTGTGGGCGGTATCATCCCTGGGCTCTATATGGTGGTCCTGGATTCTATAAGAAAGCAAGCTGAGTAACCCAGAGTGAGCAGGCCAGTAAGCAGCACCCCTCCATAGCCTTTTCTTTGTTTCCTGCCCTGTTAGAGTTCCTGGCCTGACTCCCAGCAATTATGAACGGTGATATGGACATATAAGCCAAATAAACCCTTTCCTCCCCAACTTGCTTTTTTGGGACAGAACCTTGAACTAAGGCACTCTCTTACCTTTTTATGGTTACTAGTGCAGTCAGTCTGGTTCCTGTTGTGAAGAAGAATTCTTGGAGAGAAACTGTGTCTGCAGAGATTGTTGATGAGAGAGCTACAGCAGTGAGGAGAAGCTGGACTGATGCAGGGCCATAGGCAAACACTGGAATTGATTACCCTAAACTTCATGTTCCCACATGGATGCAGTTTGGTGAAGTTTTACACAAGAGAGGCAGTTACAGCAGGGCAGGGGAAGCTTTCCTATAGGCTAAGGAGGCCATTTGATGACATTCCTAGCTTTGGGGTTGGTGGAAATTAAAGTCACTTTAGTTAAGAGATGACAAAAGTTTTTCCATTTTTTGAGGTCTTCTTCCATTTCCTTCTTCAGAGTCTTGAAGTTTTTGTCATACAGATCTTTTACATGTTTGGTAAGAGTCACCCCAAGGTACTTTATACTGTTTGTGGCTATTGTGAAGGGGGTCATTTCCCTAATTTCTTTCTCAGCCTGCTTATCCTTAGAGTATAGGAAGGCTACTGATTTGCTTGAGTTGATTTTATAACCACCCACTTTGCTGAAGTTGTTTATCAGCTGTAGGAGCTCTCTAGTGGAGTTTTTTGGGTCACTTAGGTAGACTATCATGTCATCTGCAAATACTGATAGTTTGACTTCTTCCTTTCCAATTTGTATCCCTTTGACCTCCTTATGTTGTCTAATTGCCCGAGCTAGTACCTCAAGTACAATATTGAAAAGATAAGGAGAAAGGGGGCAGCCCTGTCTAGTCCCTGATTTTAGTGGGATTGCTTCAAGTTTCTCTCCATTTAGTTTGATGCTGGCTACCAGTTTGCTGTATATTGCTTTTACTATGTTTAGGTATGGGCCTTGAATTCCTGTTCTTTCCAAGACTTTAAGCATGAAAGGATGCTGAATTTTGTCAAATGCTTTTTCAGCATCCAGTGAAATGACCATGTGGTTTTTTTTCTTTGAGTTTGTTTATGTAGTGGATTAAAACCTCCCATGCTCATGGATTGGCAGGATTAATATAATTAAAATGGCCATTTTGCCAAAAGCAATATACAAACTCAACACAATACCCATCAAAATCCCAACTCAATTCTTCATAGAGTTAGAAAGAGCAATTCTCAAATTCATCTGGGATAACAAAAAACCCAGAATAGCTAAAACTATTCTCAACAACAAAAGAAATTCTGGGGGAATCGGTATCCCTGACCTCAAGCTATACTACAGAGCAATAGTGTTAAAAACTGCATGGTATTGGTACAGTGACAGGCAGGCAGATCAATGGAACAGGATTAAAGATCCAGAAATGAACCCACACACCTATTACCACTTGACAAAGGGGCTGAAAATATCCAATGGAAAAAAGATAGCCTTTTCAACAAATGGTGCTCCTTCAACTGGAGGTCAGCATGCAGAAGAATGCGAATTGATCCATCCTTGTCTCCTTGTACTAAGTTCAAATCCAAATGGATCAAGGACCTCCACATAAAGCCAGACACTCTGAAGCTAATAGAAAAGAAACTGGGGAAGACCCTTGAGGACATCAGTACAGGGGGAAAGTTTCTGAACAGAACACCAATAGCTTATGCTCTAAGATCAAGAATTGACAAATGGGACCTCATAAAATTACAAAGTTTCTGTAAAGCAAAGGATACCATCAAAAGGACAAATCGGCATTCAACAAATTGGGAAAAGATCTTCACCAACCCTACATCAGATAGAGGGCTAATATCCAATATATACAAAGAACTCAAGAAGTTAGACCCCAGAAAACCAAATAATCCTATTGAAAATGGGGTACAGAGTTAAACAAAGAATTCTCACCTGAAGAACTTCGGATGGTGGAGAAACATCTTAAAAAATGCTCAACTTCATTAGTCATTAGGGAAATGCAAATCAAAACAACCCTGAGATTTCACCTTACACCAGTCAGAATGGCTAAGATTTAAAAACTCAGGAGACAGCAGGTGTTGGCGAGGATGTGGAGAAAGAGGAACACTCCTCCACTGCTGGTGGGGTTTGCAAACTGGTACAACCACTCTGGAAATCAGTCTGGCGGTTCCTCAGAAAACTGGGTACCTCACTACAGGAAGATCCTGCTATGCCACTCCTGGGTATATACCCAGAGGATTCCCCAGCATGTAATAATGATATATGCTCCACTATGTTCATAGCAGCCCTATTCATAATAGCCAGAAGCTGGAAAGAACCCAGGTATCCCTCAACAGAAGAATGGATGCAAAAAATGTGGTATATATACACAATGGAGTACTATTCATCCATTAGAAACAATGAATTCATGAAATTCTTAGGCAAATGGATGGAGCTGGAGAACATCATGCTAAGTGAGGTAACCCAGTCTCAAAAGATCAATCATAGTATGCACTCACTAATAAGTGGATATTAGCCTGGAAAACTGGAATACTCAAAACATAATCCACACATCAAATGAGGTACAAGAAGAATGGAAGAGTGGCCCCTGGTTCTGGAAAGACTCAGTGTAGCAGTATAAGGCAAAACCAGAACAGGGAAGTGGGAAGGGGTGTGTGGGAGAACAGGGGGAGGGAAGGGGGCTTATGTGACTTTCGGGGAGTGGGGGACCAGAAAAGGGGAAATCATTTGATTAAGGCATGGGATTAATTCGATCATCTTATATTTGTTGAGGTCTGCCTTGTGTCCGATTATATGGTCGATTTTGGAGAAGGTACCATGAGGTGCTGAGAAAAAGGTATATTCTTTTGCTTTAGGGTGAAATGTTCTATAAATATCAGTCAAATCCAATTGGTCCAAAGCTTCAATTAGTTTTACTGTGTCCCTGTTTAGTTTCTGTTTTCCCGATCGGTCCATTGAGGAAAGTGGAGTGTTGAAGTCCCCCACAATTATTGTGTTAGGTGCAATGTGTGCTTTGAGCTTTAGTAAAGTTTCTTTTATGAATGAGGGTGCCCTTGCATTTGGTGCATAGATGTTCAGAATTGAAAGTTCTTCTTGGTGGATTTTTCCTTTGACCAGCATTTCTTGTCCTTCTGTGTCTCTTTTGATGACTTTAGGTTGAAAGTCAATTTTATCTGATATTAGAATTGCTACTCCTGCTCGTTTCCTGTGACCATTGGCTTGTAAGATTGTCTTCCAGCCTTTTACTCTAAGGTAGTTTTTATCTTTGACACTGAGATGTGTCTCCTGTATACAGCAAATTGTAGGGTCCTGTTTCCTTATCCAGTCTGTTAGTCTATGTCTTTTTATTGGGGAATTAAGACCATTGATGTTAAGAGATATTAGGGAATAGTGATTATTACTTCCTGTCATTTTTGATGTTCTTTTTATATTTGAGTGGTTATGTTCTTTTGGGTTTGATGAAGGAAGGTAACTATCTTGCTTTTTCCAGGGTGTAGTTTCCCTCCTTGTATTGGTGTTTTCCTCCTATTATTCTTTGCAGAGCTGGGTTTGTGGAAAGATATTGTGTAAATTTGGTTTTGTCATGGACTATCTTGGTTTCTCCATCTATGATGAATGAGAGTTTTGCTGGGTATAGTAGTCTTGGCTGACATTTGTGTTCTCTTAGAGTCTGCATGAGATCTGCCCAGGATCTTCTAGCTTTCCATGGTCTCTGGTGAGAAGTCTGGTGTGATTCTGATAGGTCTTCCTTTATATGTTACTTGGCCTTTCTCTCTTACTGCTTTTAATATTCTTTCTTTGTTTAGTGCATTTGGGGTTTTGATTATTATGTGACGGGAGGTATTTCTGCTCAGGTCCAGTCTGTTTGGAGTTCTGTAGGCTTCTTGTATCTTAGCAAAAAGGCCGATAAAAGTGCAAATTTTTAAAATTAAACTACTTCATGATATCTTTCAGCTGTGCTTGAGGAAGAGGGCAGGGATCATCAGTGCATACAACAGTGAGCAGCTAGAGAAAGGAGTGTCTCTGTACACTGCCACAGGGAAGACGGTCCCTTGCCACACAATGCTTTTTTTAAGCACAAATTGAAACAAGTAGAATTTTTTCCCAAGGAATGTCCATCACTGCCATCACTTGGCAAGTCATTGTGGAGGAGCAACTTGGGGGAGGCACAGAATGATGGGAACAACCAGAGGGCAATTTAAAACTCACCAGGGGCATTTGCAGTAAGAAGCTTGTATTTGTGACACTTGTGATAAGTTAGTGTTTCAGTAAGATGGGGGCATGACCCTTTGTTCCTTTCAAATGTGCTCTGGGGGACATTTGTGTTAGCTGTTTTTTTTCCTCCTGATAAAATATGGCAAGGCAGCAGTCTGAGGGAGGAGCTGCTTATTGTGCCTCACAATCACAGAAATATCTATCCCCGGCAGGGAATGCTTTGCTCCAGCTCTGACTTCGTGAGCTGTCGAGTGATTGGTCACATGATGGTGATAGACAGGAAGCAGAGAGCTGCGGCTGGATACTGGGCCTGGTGATAGCCCTCCGTGTCTACCTCCAGTGTCCTACCTCTGCCAGTCATGATTTTTTCAAAGATTTCACAACCTCTCAGACAGTGCCAGCAGATGTGGATCAAATGTTCAGGCACACATACTGTGGGGATACTCTGCACTCAAACTGCAACAGATGCCTGCTTTTTCCTGCCAAAGAACCTCGATTTTGTGAGCCCTAGACATGTGGTCAAATGCCAGGCAATGAGTCAGGATCAGTTTAGAGTAGTTATGAATGCTAACTGCAGCCTGCTCCTCCTTGCTGGACTCTGACGTAAGCATGATCTTGGTGGTCCATAGTGATATGCTATAGTATTGTTAGACCAGTTTTAAGTCTCTCTCCTCTAGAATGGATGCACAACCAGGATGTGCTTTATCCAATGCCATATGGGCAGAATTTGGTGTGTGTTATTTCTGAGCAGAAGTCTTCACAGGTCGAGGTAAAGGGGTCTCACACCGTCCAGTGTGTATAACTTCAGATGGCAAAGGCACCTTCAGTTCTGTGTCCTGAAAGGGGATGTCTCGTAATAATATGGAGCTCCTGCCGAGCTCTTTCAGCTTGGAATCCTTTCCTGTGCTTCCCACAGAGGAACTGCAGGTTCTCTGCTCTTTGGACTCCAGGACATACACCAGGTCTCCGTCATCCACACACTAGGTTCTCAGACTTCTGGCTTTGAATTTAGAGCTATGACACCAGTTTCTCTAGTTCTGAGCCTGATGTAAGTATGTGAGGACCATTCCTGGGTCTACAGGATGGTGTGTAATGTCCATAACTTAGTGAGGCAATTTTCTTAAGCAAATCCCTCAGGACAAACATGACTGTGTTTCTATGTTGATGTTATTGGTACTTTATCAATCTAATAGTGTTTCTCTTCATTTTTGAAAGATGCTTTATGAATAGTGGTGACAATATTTTTGGGTGTTATTACTTTTATCAACATTAAAACAATCTTTTTCTAAATTTCAGCATACAGAAATTAATGGGAAGATTTTATTATAGTCTGGCATACACATTAACTGGTCTGTGACACAATTACTTTTAGAGGCATTATACTGTCATTTGCTTTACCAACTTTCTGTCTGTAGAAAGTACAGTATACAAACTATTCTGACAGTATACAAATATACTGTTATTTGCTTTTCAATTAAATGGTCAAAAATGATAGAGAACATTTAAGTTAGTTTCCATATATCTCAACCTACTAGATCACACAGCATACTAACTGATCACACATGACAATTGCATCTAACACACTCACCCCCACATAAAGTTCAAGAGGAATTAGTTCTACCTAGAGAAGCCTCACAGTTTCTTCTGATTATTGACTCTTAGTGCCTCTGTTGTTGCCCTGGGATGGACCTCAAACACTACCCATGACTGCATAGAAGCTCAGCAGCTCTTCCAGGCCCCAATAATTGAGAATAGGAGAAAGAGCCACGGAGAAGGAAGCCTAGTCACAGAATTTCAATAACACCCAGAAATAAGCCTGAAAAGAAGCCAAGGGACCTACCACACAAACCAATTGTGTGGATTCAGTGCAGTTCCATCGACATTCCAATAACTTTCTTCTAGACCTCCGAAAAAAATATCTAAATGCACATAGAGACTGAAAGGCTGAAAGGCTGAAGAAATTTTGAGTGAGAAAACCAATGCTCTTGTCATTATAATACCATTTAACTACAGAGCCGCTGTAAGATAGCACTCTGCACTGTATCAGCCATTTGGACCAAAGGAAGAGAGTGGAAGGCTCAGAAATAAATCACACACCATTTGATTTAAAAGATGTCTAAAACATTTACGGACAAAAAAAAATAGCCTTGGGGTTGGAGAGACAGCTCAGTGGTTAAGAGTACTTATTGATCTTGCAGAAGACTGGAGTTCAATTTCCAGCACCTACATGGTAACTCATAACTGTCTGTAACTCAAGTTCCTGGAGACCTGATGCCATCATCTGATCTTTGAATACACTGAACATAGTCATGGTACACAGACATACATACAGGCAAAACACACCTACACATAAAATAATTACAAAAAAATTTAAAAACAGCCTAACTAATCATGCTGGCAAAACTGAATTCCCCTCCATAGAAGAATTAAACCAGACAATGTCACTGATGTTCCTAAAAGTAAATTCAAAAGGAATAAAAAAATCTTTATGTAAGTCCTGAAACTTTGAAACTTCCAGAGGACAGCACAGAAGTCATACTTCAAGATGAACACAGGCAAGGACTTCCTGAAAAGGATTCCAACAGCTAGCTCATAAGTAATAGCAACAGTGGACAAAGGAGATGGATACATTAAAAATTTCTGTTGCACAGCAAAGGGACCATTTTATGTGTGAAGAGGCAGCGCACAGCACAAAAGAGAGAATGTATCTTAGATGATTAGAGAATATATCATAGATGAGAGAAAGTACTGTGTGGATGATTGTGCATGAGAAGGGTCATACCAGCCCACATGCCTGTAGAAAAACACTGAAAATCAATGTTCTAGAAAGAGAAGGGGTGAGCAAGCTGGTGTGCTCACACAGTGACTATTCTGTATGTGGTGGCCTAGATATGCTTGACTTATGGGAGTGCTACTATTAGGAGGTGTGGCCTTGTTGGAGGAAGTGTGTCACTGTGTAGGCGGGTTTTGAGGGCTCCTAGTGCTCCAGCTCCGCCCAGTGCAGAAGAGTCCATCTTCTCTTGGCTGCCTTCAGATCTAGATGTAGATCTCTCAGCTCCTCCAGTACTGAGTCTGCCTGCATGATGCTATGCATTTCATACCATGATGATAATGGACTAAACCTATGAAACTATAAGCCGGCTCCAACCAAATGTTTGCCTTGGTCATGGTGTCTCTTTACAGCAATGAAATCCTAAGACATTGTAGGAGAGACATGAGTGAAATAAATTATACTCAATGGAATGAATTATAGCAAATCAAATGAACTTAAAGTTATAAATATCAACACTTGAACATATAAAAAGTTAAATATTAATTAATTTTCACAATATACTTCATTGTATTCATTGTATGCATCACAACCTGTAGTGCTATAATCTCCTGAGCCCATAAGAATGAACTGGAAGTAGTGATCGAATAGCATTGCAAACACCTGCACTGTCCTTCTCATTTTGTTTCATTTTTGTGTGTCTGTGACTATATGTGGATGCATGTGACACAGTGTGGGTGTGCTGATCTGAGGACAGATTGCAGGAGATGGTTCTCATCCTCCACCATATGGGTCCTGGGTCTTGAACTCATGGTTATCAGTCATGGAAGTAGGTGCCTTTACCATGTGCATATGTGAATATATGACCATGCACCCACTAAGTCATTTCAAAAACACCAATTTTTGCCCCTTGTTCATAATGTGCTCAAAAATAAATCCTTGTGTGTTTTCATCTTTGATAATTCAGATGTCTCATTTATGAAAATGGTTTGAAATTTAAGTTGACATATGTTCTAAGAACACATGCCTTGTAAGGATAGGAATACACACAGGAAACAGAGCAGTATAGGAACGATAGAATGACGAATTTGTGACTTGGAGTGATGGTTCTTTTTTTAAAATTAGATTATTTGGTTTATTTACATTTCAAATGTAATCCCCTCTCTTCATTTCCCCTCCGAAAAACCCCTATCCCATCCCTTCTCCCCCTGCTCACCAATCTACCCACTCCCACTTTCCTGACCTGGCATTCTCCTACACTGGGGCATCGAGCATTCACAGGACCAATGGCCTCTCCTCTCATTGATGTCTGAAAAGGTCATCCTCTGCTACATATGTAGCTGGAGCCATGGGTCCCTCCATGTGTACTCTTTAGGTGGTGATTTAGACCCTGGGAGCTCTAGGGGTACTGGCTGGTTCATATTGTTCCTCTTGTGGTGCTGAAAATCACTTCAACTCCTTGGGTCATTTCTCTAGCTCCTCCATTGGAGACCCCGTGCTCAGTCCATTGGTTGGCTGTGAGCATCAACTTCTGTATTTGTCAGGCACTGGCAGAGCTTCTCAGGAGACAGCTATATCAGGCTCCTGTCAGCTAGTATTTGTTGGCATCCACAATAGTGTCTGGGTTTGGTAACTGTCTATGGGATGGATCACCTAGGTGTGGCAGTCTCTAAATGGTCTTTCCTTCAGTCTCGGACCCATACTTTGCCTCTGCATCTCCTCCTATGGGTATTTTGATTCCCCTTCTAAGAAGGATCGAAGTATCCACACTTTGGTCTTTCTTCTTCTTGAGCTTCATGTGGTCTGTGAATTGTGTCTTGGGTCTTCAGAGCTTTTGAGCTAATATCTACTTATCAGTGAGTACATACCGTGTGTGTTATTTTGTGATTTTGTTGCCTCACTCAGGATGATATTTTCTAGTTACATCCATTTGCCTAAGATTTTCATGAATTCAATTGTTTTTAATAGCTGAGTAGTACTCCAGTGTGTAAAGCTACATATTGGGGGACATGCTCCTTATCCTTCTGGAGTGATGGTTCTATTCGAGGCAGAAGAAGGGAATTGATAATGAGGAGCAAGGGAGAGGCAGTGGGGAAGAAGGAGGGAAAGAGACATGTGGAGAGAAAGATAGGGAAAGAGACATAGACTAAAGGAGAGAATATGGGAGAGACACAAAGACAAAGAGAGAGATGGAACAAGAGTATTGGGGGGAGAGAGAGACAGAGAGAGAAAGTGTCTCTGATGTAGATGGAGTGAGAAAAGATTGGGGTAGTATCTGAATAGGACTACTCAACATCCCATCAGGGTGCATATGTATACATTCATGTGTGCTTGTGGGCATATAGTCACATGAGGACATGTTCATGTATGCATGCATATGTGTATGTATATGTGTGTGCTTATGTCTGCATGGGCTTTCATATGTTCATGCATGTTTGTGTGTGTATGCATGCACCCATACATGTAGGTGTATGTGTGTGTTATGTGTATGTGCAGGTATATGTTCATATGTGCATGTGTTTTCATATGTGTGTGACTATATTTAAGACATTAAAACACTCAATAAAAAGTGACATTGAAAGAAAATTCAATGCTTTGTTTTTTAACAGAGAACTCAACACATGATAGAGTGTTGCTAGGTCAGCAATATCAGCCCTAAAGTTCACATCTGTCTGGATGGGGTTTTAGCTCTGGGACTCACATGGAAATTTTTTAAAGTTCCAGTGTACAAAAAATTTACTTTAAAATATTTGCAATAGTTATTCTGGCTTGTTTGTAATTCAGTGATCAGAGTTTTTAAAATGTCATTAAATTCATAGTTGAAAACAAAATTCAAGCCATTCAACTTTTGTGACCTCATCTTAGATAAACGTGAAAAGCATCATTGAGAACAAAACCGAACACTAGACTCGTGTTGTGTGAGGAAGAGGTTAAGGTGGTGACAGCATCGCAGCCCAGTTGTACTGAGCAGCTCAGGTAAAGGGTTCCTGGATACCTCCTTGTCTCTCAGGACTGGGCTTGAAAGTCCTGGCAGACACTCTCCATGAGGCCAGGAGCCCACAGATAACCACAGCCAGTTAAACAAAAAGTGGCCACAGAAACAGCCCAAAGCCAATGATGGTGTCTTTTCACCATTTCTCAGCTTTAAAACACATCACTCCCCTTACAGATCTTGGGAAGAGGGTATATTATATGCACAGAAACTTAGTAAGCTTCTTATGTCAACCAAATCACCAACCTGGTTCCATCAAGGTTTTGTACTTTGTCTTAGTGGCCATGTGACAGCATCAGCATGACATAGTGACCTGGTGCTGACACACTACATCTGGAAGAGACAGGCTGAGCATTAATTTATTTCTTTGCAAGGAAATCATTATGTAGAAATCATCTCTTGGATTGAAATTCCTTATGTTTGGTAGTTGTCCAGGAGAGACAATTTTGATTCCAAGGGTGAATATTACTTCAATATGAGTTATTAATTAGGAAGCAGTTGTCATCATGAACATTCTGAGTTTCAATAAGTTATTTACAAGGAAAAGAAGCAAATGGGATGACTTAAAAATAAGCCTGACACTTATACAGCCTGTAGAGAACAACAGTAGGATCTTGCTGTGTGATATTCAAGGGCTTAAAAAAACTGGCAAACAGCCAACCAACTCAATGTATTTACGCATGCAAGTTATGCACAAGCAATATGTCAGACTCCTTGGTAGGTTGCCAAGATTTATATCTATGATCCCAGTCAAACTGGGCTTCTTAGAGTTTGTTCTATAGAATATGGGTGCAGCAGAGAGATACGGTTGGGGTGCAGACACCAGACTTAGTGTTGGTTCCTGTTATTCTTTGAGAAATATGGATTTGATTCTTCAGGGTGGTTCTCAAAATTTTCCACCAAAACATACCCCAAAGAATTGGAGTGTGAATATCTGCAGCCCGGTGTGGCCATTTAGTATAAAAGCAAACTCTTTTTGAGACTTCATCTTGAAATTCAGTGTTTCGCATTCTATAATATACGCTTGGTTGAACGTCACAGTCTTGTTATCGCAATACTATTTACGGCAATCTGGGTCTCTTCCCAAATAATGCAGTAAGATGTACATTCTAGATGTGAGCCCCAGGGCAGGAGGCAGCATAGGCTGGTGAGCAGAGCTCCCTTTCAGAAGCAGAGTGGAGTCTCATGAGGAACCCTTTGTCCTGTAAGTTGATTTTGCCATATATTTTATCCCAGCAACAGGAAGCTAAACTAAGATGGAACCTCTTTCCAAAGCCTTACCCCTATTCTTTAGCTCCACCTACAACTTGCTTTGCTGGTACCTTTGGTTTCTGCTGCCTACAGCATGCCCTGGTTCCTTGTTAGTCCCTAAGACTCTCATCCTGGCTTGCTAATCACAGTGGCCTCCTATGGGGCTAAGCTCCCATTCCAAGTCTCGAATAGGGACTGTGATGTGCCCAAGATAATGGCGTGTTTTATCACTGCATATGGAGGTGAGGGTTGCTTCTCCATTGTTTTTGGTTGCTAGACATATTTTTATCTCTTTTTTTACTCTAGCTGGGGTAAAGGTTTTCTGATGTACTTGGTCCCCTCCTATATATAGTAGGTGAACAACTGTCTATATACTTTAGGGCACCCAGTCTCTCAGATGGTGTCACTACTGAACTTGGTCACCATGAGACAATGAGCCTCGTTGAATGAGAGTGCAACTACAAAATCCTATGTTCTTGAGAAAATGGACCAGGAAACTTTGGACAGAAGAAAGCCTTCCCCTGGTGTGGTTTGGGTCCACGAGTATTGATACAGTGCTGCTTGACGGTCTTCAGCATATTTTGCCACAAACAAGTGGCTACTATGGATGGGACAGGGTTATTAAAGGAGAAACCATAGGTTCAGAGCTCTTACAGATCCAAGTGGAGTGGAGGTTAGAACCACTTGCCATTTCTGGTGTGGCATCACTGGAGGGTGGTATTGATCCAAGTTTTGTTAGAAATTAATATATCATCAGATAAATAGTATTATGTATATCTGATACCTTTAGAATAGATAACATGCTAATACAGGCCCCAAATACCAAATGTTTGTCCTACATTCGTCCTTTGAGCAACAACGGGAAGAATATGCTACAAACTTCCCCTATAGGTATGTGTGTAATTATGTGTGTGTGTGTGTGTGTGTGTGTGTGTGTACAGGGTGCAGCAGTTTATGATGGTCTAAACGTGTCTGTCTTTTAGCTAAAGCACATCTGTTCCAGATGAAGTCTGTAAGCCAGGTGTCACATCTGAATGCAGTGACCTCCCTCCTTTCTTCGCCCCCAGAAGGCATTCCACCTGTGGGAATGAATAGGAATACCTTGTGTAGGCTTAGGGGCCTACTTAGTCCTCAGCTAGAGGGATAATTTGGGAAGAATTGGGTAGGTATGGCCTTCTTGAGGCAGGCCACTGAGGATGTGCTTGAAGTGTCTAAAGACTCACTTCATTCCCGGTGTGCTATTTGCCTCCTGCTTGTGGTTGAAGATGTGAACTCTCAGCTGCTGCTCCAGTCACCTGTCCCCGTGTGTTTGCTCTACTGTCACAGCATCTAAACTTCTGGGAACATAAGCCCAATAAAGTCTGTCTTTTATGAGTTGCCTTTGTCGTGGTCTCTTGCCACAGCCATAGAAAATTGAATGATGTGGCACCTTACTAGAAAGAAGCAAGAAAGTGCAAAAGACAGAGGCTGGGTGCATAAAAGACCCTAGGTTCACCTGGTGGTGAGAAAAATGTATCTGAGGTCCTTGGTGCATAGCTGCACTTCAAACCCCAGGACTCCAAACCTATGACTCATAATTACATATATGCCTTTTGCATTATTTACTTCTTCATGGGTGTGTGTTGGGCAGATATTATGCCCAAGGTAAGTTTTGACACTGACTATACCATGATCAAAATGAAAGAGCCAGAAGAAGGGACAACTCATGATTCCACTTTTAGGAGAGACCCTCCCTCAAACACACAGCCCTCACCCCACAGCCTCAAGCAGGCAGCTAGCAGTTTGCAGATTCTTGGGGTTATCCAGGTGACTATAGTTCTGTGAATGAATAAAATTCACCTTTGTAACTTAGCTGTGCAAAACAAGTGCTAACTCCCTGGAATGTGCTGGACTTCCCCTTTGTCTGCTTCTCTTGAGTGATCTGGCAGAGGTGAATGGGTCCCTCTGAGTCACTGGTGATGTTTTGAGAGGGTGGGGGAGAGCAGCTGGGAATGTGCAGGAAGTCTCTAGGCTTTCTGGAGGCAAAATAACAATTAACACCTGCTGGTGAACAAGGGGGATAAGTGCTTCATTGACTCAGTGAGGTGACAGGAAAATCTGAGTTCCTATCTCCAAATGCCACTGCTCCCAGGAGTGACTTTCTCCACTGCCAAGAAGGAGAGAATTGATAACAAAAGCAGGAAATAATTTTGTATATGTGTAATTGGTTTTCATGTTGAACAAAGTGCTTGTCTACCATCCAATACTGCTGCAGGCTTCAGTCAGCAGTGAGATATGGGACATGTGTGAGGACTCCTTGTCATGCTCAACAAACAGGAAGAAGCATTGCCTCCCCCAGGGAGACATTCCTCCCACACCTCCCCCCCCCCACTCCTCTCCCCAGGTCTGTGTTTGATGCTTGGCTTTCCCCACCTCCTCCCCAGTGGGAACCTTAAGCAGCCATTCTGATGGGAAGTCCTCAGCATCCTTGCTTTTATGTGGATATCTTTATCTCAGATACAGGAGAGTCTGTTACCTGCTGGCACCGCTTCACTCTGCACTGGCTTTTGCGTTATGGTAGTCTGTGTTTCCTGACTTCTGGGAGGAATACAATCTGACAGACAACTGTAAAGTCAAGAAACCAAATAATAAGTGAAGAAAGAAGCAAACACTGACCAGAGCAGACCAATGAGAGTTGAGATTTCCTGGGTTTCTTTCCCCTTTGGGAGTATGCAATGAGTCCTCACAGTCCCCTAAACATATAGATTGATATCGCGAGGTAGAGATCTCATGTTAGTGCCTTTTTGGGAGATTCAGAAGAGATGATCTCTCCACTATGTCATGAGGTGGTTAAGGAAATGGCTGGCTGGCTATAATGCAGGAGGAGAGTGCTCACAGGACTAATTAGTCACAGCCTTCATTGGGTTTCCAAACTTCAGAATAATGAGGATAAAGTCTCCCTTTTAAACATCCAGTCTTTAGAATTTTGTTATAGTTGCCAGAGTACACACACACTCACATAATACACACACAGTCTCTCTCTCACACACATCCTCACATACGCACAGAGATAGAGAATAGAGAGAAAGATACCACTAATTAATATAGTAGTTGGATGACTTTACACAGTCTCCCACATGTATATTTCTATGTATATTTTATAGAACTCTGACAATATAGAAGTCCTGAAGGAACTGACACCATAGACATAAGTTTTCTTTCAGGTTCATGTCCAAGGACAGGTGGATCTTAGGTGCAAGATTGTTCCTGGGTGACCCAGGCAGGAGGCAGGTGATCAACAAAGGGCATCTTTGAAAGGAGCAGATCCAGGACCTCCATTTGTCTGGCCTGGCTAGTTGGCAGTAATGGTTGCATCCTTGATGAAGGCCTTCTGTAGAGGGAGGGGGGATTAGAAACACAGAAGACATGACCAAAGAAGGGCTTTCTGATGACTCCTCAAATCTGCCACTTCTCAGTCTGAAGTGGGGATAGCCCATGTTTCAAAGCTTGTAGCCTCATCAATGAGCAGAGGTCTTAACCTCTCCTGAGTCCACATCCCTGTGCATGAGCCCCGTGTCTACCACAGAAGGTGCTTGATGAGGAGTGGAGGGCACACTGCCCATGCTCCTGGCAGCACTGCCCTTTCTAGCAAGCTCCTGAAAGACTTCTGTGAAAGGAAAAACACCCTGAGTCAGACATGAAATTGATAACCTGAATAAACGTGGACTGTCGAGTCATAATGACAAAAAGACGAAAATAATACTCAGAGATTGAATGCAACACAAACAAAGTCATTAGGAAGTTCTATGTTTGCGCAGAGCCTTGGCCACTGTCCAAATGTGCTCAGCAGCCTGGGCCTGGACGCAGAGCCCATGTGTAATGTTATGAGAGAGGCTGTGGGTCTCGCTGTCCTCTGAGCTTGACTGACTGTAGGCTCTTGTGGAGGCTTCTGAGTGGAGGAAGCTCAGCCTTTCACTGCACTGCAGGACTGGGTGAGAGCAAGGCCTCAAGCCAATAAAGGGACACTACCTAAGCTTGGGGAAACTGAGGTGGCTCCATTGCATATCACACAGTGTGAATGTAGCTATTTCCAAATAGCACATCTGTGCAAAGCAACAGTATGAGCCCCTTTCAGTGAGTTCCATTCATGTCCCAGTGAGTCCAGTTTGACAGCCATTTGCTGCCAACCTCCCGGTGCCTGGGCTCACTGGGGTGAGGGGAGAAGAACAGTTATTTCTGCTCAGTGGGCCCTTACTGGAGGTTCTCATAGGAGTTATTTCCCATGGGCAAATTATTTTAGTTTTTTGAAACAAAGACTCACTAAATGTATGATGGCTTGTTCCAATCCATGTATGGCTTGGAACTTTCTATGTACACCAGGCTAGCCTTGAACTCACAGATACACTTGCTCCTACCTCCTAAATACTCAGATTAAAGATGTACCACTCCACCCAGTCCAATGGCATTGACAAATTGTCACTTTCACACATTCCTCCAGTTGTGCCCAACTCTGAGGCTCCCTTCCATTCTATAACATCTAGGGGAGCCCTCTGGCTAAGGCATATACACAACAATGATGGTCTAAAGGAATTAAATGGAAATTGCCTCAAATAAGAAAGTCACAAGTTTGAAGGAACTCTTGTTTGACATGTTGTTATAATCACTCTGTTAGTAGTCATGGTTATTAACTCCTTTCTGAGGCTGACTTAATTTATAAATTAAATTACATGTAGAAATATAGAGCTTAAATATCGTTCAGTAGGATCTGTGGAATGGCTCTGTATGCACTCCCTGTGAGTAAGGGTAAACTGCTGTAATTATTCACCTGAGTGCAGCTTCACTAACAGGAGCCAGTATTAGTTATGCAGAGCTTGGTCTAAGCTTGTGAAGTAGGTTGATGGTGCTAATAGTGTCAAAGTGAAGATTATGGAGAAGGAAACTCAGGAACAGGAGGAGGCATGTGAATAGATGCTGGAGTCCTCTGGGAAGTGGGTGGGAGTTAGGGAGGTGATGTCATGTCACTGAACGCAGAGCACTGATGTTAGTGAGGATGAATAGAAGGGACTCAAAGGGGCCTTTCTTTTCCATATACCTGGAAAATGAGAGATATTTCACAATAGTCTATTAACATTTTGATGGAAAATGTGAGAAAAATCCAGTTCTACTATTGATCAGAAGTTTAATTGGTTAATTGGATTGCCCTGTGTGTATAAACAATATAGTTGTTTGTTCCTTTGGATTTAAGTTTAAATGCAGGGCACATCTTCCAGGGACTTTTAGGGATTTTCCAAGGTCATTTCTGCATAAAGATGATTGACAATCTGTTCTCTCTGTATTACCCTTAAGAAAAACTTAATAGAAGTTTACGGATCTCTTTAATTACTTTAAGTCCATATTTTTCTTTTTTTTTTTATTCGATATATTTTTTATTTACATTTCAAAATGATTTCCCCCTTTCTGGCCCCCCCCACTCCCCGACAGTCACATAAGCCTCCTTCCCTCCCCCTGTTCTCCCATCCACCCCTTCACACTTCCCTGTTTTGGTTTTGCCCTATACTGCTACACTGAGTCTTTCCAGAACCAGGGGCCACTCCTCTGTTTTTCTTGTACCTCATTTGATGTGTGGATTATGTTTTGAGTATTCCAGTTTTCTAGGCTAATATCCACTTATTAGTGAATGCATACCATGATTGATCTTTTGAGACTGGGTTACCTCACTTAGTATGATGTTCTCTAGCTCCATCCATCTGCCTAAGAATTTCATGAATTCATTGTTTCTAATGGCTGAATAGTACTCCATTGTGTATATATACCACATTTTTTGCATCCATTCTTCTGTTGAGAGATACCTGGCTTCTTTCCAGTTTCTGGCAATTATAAATAGGGCTGCTATGAACATAGTGGAGCATGTATCCTTATTACATGCTGGAGAATCCTCTGGGTATATGCCCAGGAGTGGTATAGCTGGATCTTCCAGAAGTGACGTGCCCAGTTTTCTGAGGAACCGCCAGACTGATTTCCAGAGTGGGTGTACCAGTTTGCAACCCCACCAGCAGTGGAGTAATGTTCCTCTTTCTCCACATCTTCACCAACATCTGCTGTCTCCTGAATTTTTAATCTTAGCCATTCTGACTGGTGTAAGGTGAAATCTCTAGGTTGTTTTGATGTGCATTTCCCTAATGACTAATGAAGTTGAGCATTTTTTAAGATGCTTCTCAACCATTTGAAGTTCTTCCGGTGAAAATTCTTTGTTTAGCTCTGTACCCCATTTTTTAATAGGGTTATTTGGTTTTCTGGGGTCTAACTTCTTGAGTTCTTTGTATATATTGGATATTAGCCCTCTATCTGATGTAGGGTTGGTGAAGATCTTTTCCCAATTTGTTGGATGCCAATTTGTCCTTTTGATGGTGTCCTTTGCCTTATAGAAACTCTGTAATTTTATGAGGTCCCATTTGTCAATTCTTGATCTTAGAGCATAAGCTATTGGTGTTCTGTTCAGGAACTTTCCCCCTGTACTGATGTCCTCCAGGGTCTTCCCCAATTTCTTTTCTATTAGCTTCAGAGTGTCTGGCTTTATGTGGAGGTCCTTGATCCATATTTTTCTAAACCTGGAGAATACTTTCAGGAAGGAATGGCTATAATACTCATTTGTTTTTGTGTACTTAACTGACTGAGTGACAACCACCTTTCTGCCCTACATCTGTGTCTTTGAATACTCTGGGTGACAGACTTGTAGATCCCCTTAGTTTGAAGCAGATGACATGGAGGCAGAAGGAAGCCTTTGTCCCAGGAAGCCCATGAAACTAAGCTGCGTAAGTGAGATACATGGTTTCTCTTGAACTCACAACACAGTCAACTAATAAAGAATTCTTTGGAAACCATGGAAGATGTGACAGGATGGGTTTGGTATGTGCAGGGAGCCAGTCCACAGAATGCAAAGGCCTGCTTCCTAACAGCATGTTCTTTCTCCAGGTTTGTGGCTCACCTTAGGGCTAGGTGAAAGGCATAAGCTCCACCCTGCTCTAAGAGCATGCAGCCTTCTCTTGACTATCTCTAAAAGCATCCTCATGGGTGTTGTTCTCCAAGCTGATCTCTCAACTTCTGTGTGTGCAAACCTCACATTTTCAACCATGCCCTCTTGCAGATGACCCCCATTTGAGCCTTTTATATTTTTTTCCTGGAAATTCCTAGCTCAGGTCTCCACACATTTGAGTCCTCAGTACACATGCTCATGTCTTAGGCACACACTATTCCTCATCCTTGGGTTGCAATGCCTTCACCACGCTGCAGACAGAATCCTTCTTCTTGATCACTTTGGCTTCCTAGGTTTGGCTGGCCATATCAGGCCTTTGTACATGATGCCAGTGGTGTGAACCCAACATGTTTACATTATAAAGTCCCCAACAGGAGTTGGTGCCACCTGCAAGCAGAGGTTTGGAAAAAAAAAATTGTTGGCTCTGAGCCTTGAATTACTGAAGATTCAGAAGGCTGATTTTAAGTCTTATGTTGCTCAATGGCATTCTTTGGTATTGTGTTGAATTCAAAATACAAATGAAGCCCAAATGACAGGTGAAATAGTTCAGTTGAGCACTCTTGGGATAAATAAAGGAACATTTCACTGAAGGCAGTAAGGGCTAACAAAACAGAATCGAAAGCCATCACTCAGGTGAGGAAGGAGACCAGAAATGTAAGCCACAGTTAAAGATGACCTTCCCCTTTGGGGTCTGTCTACTACAGTGACTTCAGGTATGGGTATGCTGGAGTGTGGCCATAGTAAACTCCCACCCCCTTCTCATGCCAACCCTACCAAGTTCTGGATAGGTTTTGAAGGTCTGTGCTTTTGGGCTGAGGGTATAATGGAAATGGGCCAGTTTCTCCTGGGACTGGCACTAATCCTTAAGAAATCTGAATTCCTGATAGACACAGCAGCATCTGCAGACTTTCATTGTAATAGCCAGCTGGCAGGAAAGGGCAAAATGCTAATGGAAAATTAGATTGTTGGCAACCTTTTATACACAGTGTCAATCACACAGGCACAAAGAAACGTGTATGTGACAAAAACTGCATGATTTACAATCAAGAGGCACAGCAGAAAAGCCCCCAAAAGTTCTACAGAACTGAGGTGATAGGGTCAAATATTTTGACTTAAAGTAATTAGTTTAATGTATTCAAAGAAAATATTAAACAAAAAATAAACAGAAACTTAGAATGTCTAAAGAAATTCCTAAGTGGATATTGTATACTTTTAACATTTAGATGAGAAAATTGCAAGTCAAAGATTACTTTAATAATGAATTGGATACAGTTATACAAAAAGAATCATCATCATCATCACCACCACCACCACTACCACCACCACCACCATCATCATCATTAATTCTTTTAAAGACAGGGTTTCTTTGTGTAGCCCTGGCTATCCTGGAACTCACTCTGTAGAGCATGCTAATGTCAAACTTAGAGATATGAATGCTACTGCCTTTCTGTACCCCACCATCCACCTAGCAAGAACAAGAGGATTAATGAACAGTGAGAATACAGAGAAGGCATGGATTAAGCAAAATTATTTGACATGCATGTGAAAGAATCTACAAAAAATGGAAAGAAGGAGGAAGAGACAAAGAATGCAAAAAATTAAAATATTAGCAAAGAGAAAACAACACCACATTAAGAATAAGAATTCCCTAAGTCATTTCATATCTTAGCTTAATGATGATCCAGTATTAGGAAGTCCATTACTATTACCTTAATGATATGTCTGAGGGGAAAAATGCAATTCTTTTCATAAAGGCTGACAAAAACTTTTGATAAAAATCCATAGTATCAATTTTAAATATGAAATTGTGGAATGATAAGATAATTCCTACACAACCAGATAAATAGATAGAAATCACTTAGAAATAATGTGTAAGAAAGAAGAAATGCTCAAAATCTGATGAAGAAACCCAAGAGACATTTCTGTGGTGTGTGGAAAGAGATGGGAGAAAGAACGTTTTATACTTTTGTGTGATGAAAACATAAAAGGACAACTTTCTGTTACTTTACAAGCCTAATGCAATCCCACTTGGCTCTGGTCTGTGACATTCTACCTGGCCTTGAACATCAATCATGCGTCTTTGTAGAATCTGTAACACAGGTGAAACCTTCCCTTTCTTCTGTGAACTTCAATTCACATACAAAATATTATAACACAGATTAGTTCATTTTCCCTCACTAGCAATGTGGGGAGCCACTAAAGCCATGACTGCCCAGCAAAATGCCTATCTCTAGTTCATAAGGTAAGGGCCAAATGCTAGCATGTCAAGGGATTGTAGTCTGTTCAGAGATCACAAGTATATAGGGTATTCTTGTGATTAGAATACATCTTACAATTGATGTATTGCTGGAGGAACAATCTCGGTGAAGAGATTGTGTATGAGTTATAGTTGGAGTCTGAAATATCCCTCATGGCGTCCTTGTTTAAAAAAGAAAGTGAAAGAGTAGGAGACAGAATTGAGTGAGTGGGAGTGGAGCGGTCAAGGACACCATAAGAAGACCTGCAAAGTCGCCTAACCTTGGCCCATGGAGGCTCAAAGAGACATTACATCCCAATCACACCTCCCTCCCTCCTCTCCTCCCTATGCCACTAACCACCAGCCAAGGAGCATGCAGGCCCTGGACCTAGCAGCTCCCACCCCCCACATTTGTAGCAGGTGTGCAGCTTGATCTTCACGTGGGTCCCCTAACAATTGCAGTAGGGATTGTCTTTGACTCTGTGGTCTGCCATTGCATCCCCTTCCCCTACCTGGACTGCCTGGTTGGGCCTCAGTGGGAGAGGAGGTACTTAGTCCTGCTGGAACTAGATATCCCTTGGTGAAGTGGTACCTAAGAGGGAATTCCACCTCTTTGAGGAGAAGGGGAGGGAGTAGTAGGGGAAGGGACTTGTAAAAGTAGGACAGGGAGGAGAGTAGGGAGGGGGAATGTGATTGGGGTGTAATGTGAATCAAAAAAATTATGAAGAAAAAAGAAAGAAGAAAGAAATTGGGACAGGGTCTCCACGTGTAGTTCTGGTTGACCTAGAAATGTCTGTGCAGATCAAATTGGCCTCTAACTATCTTCCTGAGTGTAGAATTAAAGGTGCACATTGCCACAGCTGGCTGGGATTATGCTGGAATATTCAGTTCCTAGTCTGTGGCTCTATCAGGAAGATTGCAGAACCTTTAGGCGGAGGAGACAGGTTGATGGAATAGTGTGTACCCATCTGTGTTTCTAGTCTACCTCCCTTTGCTTCCTGGTCTATGTCATTTGAACAAGCAGTCTCATCATGCCCCTGCCACCACAACTTATTTGCATGACAGAATGAATGCTTCTCAACCTGGGAGTCAAGACAGCCTTGTCCTCCCCCAAATGTTTCTGTCAGATTGTGGTTGTAGCAGTGCAAAGGTAATGTAACAATATGTGGACTGAATAGAAAAGTGAATGGCATAGCGACAATGGTCAAAGGCAATTGTACCTATGCTGCATTTGGCTACTCTGTGCTGTGTTGGAGGAGGCAGAGGTGGGGAGGATAGGTGGGTCCACATGCACTGTGAGAGTTCATGGCTTTGAATGCTCCTTGTTTCACCCACTGCACAAGCTCTGGTTTTCACACCAGAAGTTGGACAAGCTTTTGTCCGCTTGAACACTCACTTGGGATACTTCTCCACTGCCTCCATGAGATGCAGTGGATGTCCTGCCCTTTGCATCCCTTTTGTTCCTGGCAAAACCGAGACTCCTGTGTTATCCTGGAAAGTGATGAAGCTACTGCTGTGTCTCATTTCTTATCATAGGTTGGCAAGCCCCTCCCATGAACTGATGAAAGAATTTGCAGGAAAAAAATAAACCACAGTAGAGATACTTTGGAAACTAAGTTTCTTCATTAGATTTGTACATTTGTCACCATAGACTGTCAATATTGCCTATGAAAGGAAAATATTACTTAGTTTGTAATTAATTCTTGAGTTGTTGGCCAAATCATTAGTTATTTTAATAAAAAACTGCTTTCTAACACAATTAACTCTGTATATAATTCTTCATTAGAGACACATAATAATTTCTTAGAGTTATACAAACATAAAAGGTCATTTTCAGTTCATTTTAACATTTGCAAACAATTGAGTGCTTAGAACAGTCTGAAATATTATTGTTCTACTTTCTTTTTGGTTGTGACAGAACACCCTGACCAAACTTCAGGAAGAGAAGGGCTTATTTGCTTTACAATTCTACATTACAGTTTCAAGTTTTTAATGGGTCAAAGCAGGAAGCCAAGAAGGTAGTCATAACACATCCACAAGCAAAGTGATGAGGAAAGAATTCACCCTGCTTGCTAGCCTTATTCACTGATACAGTTCAGATCCCAGCCTGGAGAATGGTGCCTCCCATAGTGGACTGGACCATTCTGCATCAGACATGAGCATAGGCCAACTTGGTCTAGAAACTACTTCACTTCAGACTCTTCCTAGATGACTTCAGGCTTCTGACATCTAAAACTAACCATCACAGGTACGGACCATTTATTTAATCTTAATATGATTCACATTGGAGTTTTGTGGTTGTAAGGCTTTGGGAATCCATACAAAAATTGTAACATTGAAAAACAAAGCATTTCGGTGAGAATGAATTCTGGAGCTTCATTTAATGCCAAAAGAAAATGTATACTTGGGGACTTTCCAACAGTGATGATATCCAGAATGGTGACACAAATGTGATATGTATCATCTCCCAGGTGGAGCATATAAGTATACATGAGGCTGTGTGCCATTCATACAAGTGCAGATGAGATATTGGAAGTATGAGTACAGCCTAGGAAAGGAAGTATAGACTTTCTCCCAAATGACTGTTTTTAGAGGGTAGAGAGTGCTTAGTGGTTAAGAACGTTTATGACTCTTTCAGGGAACCAAATTGGGTCCCCAACACCTATATCAGGTTGCTCATAACTGCCTGTAACTCTAGCTCCAGAGGAATCTAACTGCCTCTGGCTTTCCTAGGCATCTGCATGCTTATGGTACTCATAAGCTCAGGCAGGCACACATACATCTATACACACATGGAAATAAATAGATTTTCAAAAAAGATTAGATTCTTAAAGATTTAGAACATATTTTAAACATGTGAAACATTTTCTTAGTTTACAAAATGAGTGATTTCTTGATGGCCTTGTTGTCTAGATGGGACTCACCTATTGATCTATAGGTGTGAATGTGCCATTGGCCTAACATGGTCCTAACTGAGGCCACATGGCATGGGGTAAGGGAAGTGACACACAACTTGAATGCTGGGAGAGCCTGGCAGGAGTTGGGATTTCTGCCTTCCTCTAACTAGAGGTATGACTTGCCAGAAGCATGGAGGGCATTTGCCCTCCAACTCCCTGCCCCTCCATTTTGCTTTTTGGCTATGGACACTTGAAGCAGAGTGTAGGTTTCTGTCTACTGCTTTCTGTTCCCCCACATGGCAGACCCTTCAGAAGAACACAAGTAACAATACACAGATGTGCCAGAGAGGGGCATACATTGTGTGTGTGTGTGTGTGTGTGTGTGTGTGTGTGTGTGTATGCGCGCGTGTGTGTTTTGATTGCTTTTTAAAATTTATTTAATTTTTTTTACTTATTCATTTTACATCCATATCACTGTCTTCCTATACTCTTTCCCCTACTTCCTCATCCCCTCTCCTCTGAGTGGGTGGGAGTCACCTGGGTATCCCCCAATCCTGGAACTTCAAGTCTTTGCAAGGCTAGGCACTTCCTCTCCCACTGAGGCCAGACGAGGCAGCCCATCTAGAAAACCATATCCCATGTACAGGCAACAGCTTTTCGGATAGTCCCCATTCCAGTTGTTCAAGATCCACATGAAGTTCAAGCAGCACATCTGCTACATATGTGTGGGGAGGCCTAGGTCCAGCCTGTGTATGTTCTTTGGTTGTTGGTTAAGGCTCTGAAAACCCCCAAGGGTTCAGTTGACTCTGTCGGTCTTCCTGTGCAGGCCCTATCCCCTTCGGGGCCCATAATCCTTCCTCCTATTTTTTTCATAATAGTCCTCAACCTCCATCCACTGTTTGGTTGTGGGTATCTATATCTATCTGAGTCAGCTGCTGGGTGGGGCCTCTAAGAGGACACATGCTCCTGTCTGCAAGCATAACAGAGTATCATTAGTAGTGTCAGAGATTGGTGCTTGTCTATGAGAAGGGTCTCAAGTTGGGCTGGTTATTGGTTGGCCATTCCCTCAGTCTCAGCTCCATCACCAGTGCCTATACTTTCTGTTGATAGGATAAATTTCGTGTTGAAAGTTTTGTGGGTGGGTTGGTGTCTCTATCCCTCCATTGGGGTTCCTGCCTGGCTAACCTCTTTAGGTTCCATATTCCCAATGTTGTGAGTCACAGCTAAGGTCACTCCCACTGTCTCTTGGGGGCCTCACTTAATCTCAGAACAATAGAAGCACATATTTTAATGGAGGGGACTTTCAAAGCACATGACCTCAAAATACACTAAAAAGTTATAGGACTCAAAACAGCCTGGTAGTCTCAGAAACTAACACATAAACCAAATGAACAAAGCTCTAGAAACAAATGCACACATTTACAGCCAACAGCGGTGCCGAGAACATACAATGGAGAACAGATACCTCTACAAGTGGTGCTGGGAAAATCTGGGGTTCTCCTTGCAGGCAGTAACTGGCCCACCCAAAGATGCTATCTGCTCACCATTTGATTGCTGCTTCTCTTCCTCAAAAAGAGTATTTAGGGATTAGAAAATAAACCAGTAGGAGAGACCTGTGAACACATGTGGCGTGTTCTAATCACAATGTATGTGGAGTCTCATTAGCTATATAACTCTAGGTGAATGGCGAAGTCCTTCACCATCAGTGTTGCCCCATTAGGGCTGCCTGGAAGCCATTTGATGAATGTACATAATATCGCAGCCTCAAGGCTCACATTGCTCTATCCATGTCAGTCACTTGTGTCATGGAGTCTTGAGAATAGGGAATCACTGACCTGACACCAGTGTTGGCATACTGGAGCCTTTAGTGCATGTTAGTGGTGATTCTTAACAATAGTATACATATATTTTGATTATATAAAATGTGGACAAAGTCTCATTAAAATGACTGCCTAAATGATAAGACTGAAAAAGGGTGACATTATTAGATATGCTAACATGGAAGAGGGAAATATCATGGGACTTCAACTCTCATCAAAGAACTACAAGCAACAAAAAATGCTGAGGGTGGGATAAATTGTATTACCCGGGGAAGAGCCAGATTGGTGCTCAGACATGAAATCATATACATACAAATAACATTAGAAGAACTGAACAAGGTATGTTTATATATTTAGGAATATACATGTTTACATGTACATATATGTACACACACATGCACACATGTCATGAATTTGACAGAATGCAGAATTCTGTACATGGGAAGGATGGGAGGGATCAAAGGGGAGGATGAATTGATGTAATTATATTTGAATTTAAAAAAATGCAGATAAACTTTAACTGTATCTTGATTAAAGTTTGCTCCAATGAAACATCATGACCAAAAAGCAAGTTGATGAGGAAAGGGTTTATTTGACTTATACTTCCTCATCACAGTTCATCATGAAGGAAGTCAGTCCAGGAACTCAAGCAGGACTGGAACCCAGAAGCAGGAGGTGACGCAGAGAGCAGGGCTGCTTAGTGGCTTCTTCCCATGGCTTGCTCTATCTGCTTCCTTAGAGAGTGCAGAACTACCCGTCCAGGATGGCATCACCTACCAGGTTCTGGGCTTTCCTATATCAACCCCTAGTCAATGCTCTACAGGCCTGCTTGCAGTCCAGTCTTATGAAGGCGTTATCTTAATTGAGGTTCCCTCCTCTCAGATGACTTTAACTTGTGTCAAGTTGACATAAAAGAATCCAGTACACAGTGGTTGGGTATACATTGTTATTCTGTATTTATTTTAGCACATTTAATGGAGACGTGTTCAAGACAACCTATCTTACTGAGATTAAAAAATAACCACTAAATAGAGCAGATAGAGAAAGGACCCAAAGAGCTGAAGAGGTTTGCAGCCCTGTAGGAGGAACAATAATATGTACCAACTAGTACTCCCAGAGCTCACAGGGACTAAACCACCGACCAAAGAGTACACCTGGAGAGACCCATGGCTCCAATTATATATGTAGCAGAAGATGACCATTTCAGACATCAATGAGAGGAGAGGCCATTGGTCCTGTGAAGGCTCAATTCCCCAGAATAGGGGAATGCAAGTCTGGAAATTGAGAGATGGGAGGGGGGAACAGCGGGATGGGGGATGGGATAGGGTTTTTTTTGAAGGGGTGACATGGAAAGGGGATAACATTTGAAATGTAAGTAAAGCAAATATCTAATAAAAACTTACATAACCACATTTCCATATAGCCAAAAATAGAGCTTTGCTTCCTAGAGATATATTTTGTAGCATCCTAGGGAGCCCTGTTTCTGAGTTTTCAGAAGCAGAAAAGTAGCCTGGCAGTAGGTGTGAAACTGGGAGAACTATGCTCAAAAGGGGCCAGGCATGTGGCCTGGAGTCCTGTCAAGACTGCAGGGGTGATGAGCAAGGAAACCTTGAATGGGCCCATCAGAGGACCAAGCATGTCAAACCCTGCTGTGAGGGCCCACGCCAGGACCAGGAGGCTCAGGGGGCTCAGGGGCAGCTTCGCTTTCCCAGTCACAGAAGGCAATGTCAGTGTGAGATTCAAATTCTTGGGTGAAATTAGACAGGTTTTGTTTTGTTTTGTCTTTATTTACTTATTTGTGTATGTGTGTGTGTGTGTGTGTGTGTGTATGTGTAGTGATTTTGGTTCTTGTTTTGCTTGAGAAAATAGGAACTACAAACCAGTGTTAAGTTTTTCTTCCTTCCAAAGAGCCCATAGATGAAAAAAAAAAAACAGCAATAACCCCATAACTTATGAAGATCATTTGCTGTTGACTTTCTTGTGATATTTCTGCTATTGATGTTTTAGTGTAACTCTATTTATGGATATAACTCTACTGTTTTCTTCTATGTAGCTATGCCTCCATATCGCTGGTTTTGGAATCCAATGATTTATTCATCCACAAATCAAAACTATTCATAAAACCTGTGTGATTGTATCTACTGTGCACCTGTGCATGTTTTGCTTACCTGCAATTATTTTTAAACAATATGGTGCAACAGCCACATACAAAAGGTTTCTATTGTGGTAGGGATCATGAGTAATCAAGAGATGATTTAAAGCAAAATGATCTGTGCATGTTCCAGGGAGATGCCTGGCCTAGGTTTTGTATGAAGCTCTTGGGTCTCCAACCTTATTTTTACGTTTGCCTGCACGGTAAGTTCTTCAGCTGGTGGCCAGATTTCCCCGTGAGATAATGATGTGAATGAAATGTCCTGAATGCCTGCTTTCTCACACTCTGCACATCCTGGCGCAGAACTCTGGCAGCTGCTCTCGCTGGTTAACTGATGGCGTTCTCTGGGCCCCAGACCAAACTGCTTCCATGAGTCTCTGTGCCAATTTCTCCGCCATGGCTTTGAATATAAAACCTATAACTTCTGTTCCTCCCCTACAGATGTGGTTCATTTTCAGAAGGTTTTGTTAATTTCATCAGTGAACTAAGTATAAATCTCTGATTATTAAATTATGTTAGGAAAATACCCATGAAAGTGTATTTTTAAAAGTCCAGTCACTGGCTACTTATCAAAGGGATCTGTTATGTACTTACATTTTCTATAAATAATTTTGAGATGTTATTTTTGTTTTGTTCCCTTTAATTATTACATCAAGTTATATTGTGGTTGTCAGCATATTTTACACAAAACATATTTTAAATTTTGGTGATTTGCTTATGTGGCTTGGGACGGGCCAACTTTAGTTTAAGGAAATGGGAACATAGCATATTGAAGTGTGATGAATAATGACTTTGCCATAAACAGCTTGAAATAATATTGACCTCATTTCAAGTACAAGTGCCCAAGCTTTCTGGAATTGATTTAACAGTTCTTTGAAATGTTGAGTCTTTACATTTTAGCACATATATGAATATCCATGTCAGGAACACTTTACTAGACCAAAGACCTAAGGTGTAAGAACAATGTTCTGGAGAATTCTTCCAACTCAAACATTTTCACGTTTGCCTTAAGATATATTTTTGCTTAAATAACTACTTTTAAGAGATCTGGGATACTTAGATTCAACCTCAATGCACAGTATTTAATGGCGCTCAAATCAAAAGAACCATTCTGTCTACATGGTCGCACCTCTTGGACAGAAGGATCTGGGCAATTGATAGCACTTTTAAATAACTTTTAAATAAAATATTTATTATTTTTTATTTTATGTGCACGTATTTTATTTTTTGTTCTGTATGCAGGTATGTCTATGTGGGGGTGTCAGATACCTTGAAACTGGAGTTACAGACAGTTGTGAGCTGCTATCATGGGTGTTGAGAATTGAACTTGAGTCTTCTACAAGAACAGCTAGTGTTCTTAATTGCTGAGCCGACTCTCCAGCCCCAAAATGATGTTTGTAGATTTATTTTATGCGCATGTCAGTACACCACATGTGGATCTGTTACTAGAAGAAGTGGTAAGCCTCCATGTGGTTGCTGGAAATTTAATCCTGCTTTTTGTCCCCCCCCTTGAGAACAAGAAGTGTTCTTAACCACTGAGGCAGTTCTCCAACTCACAGCATGCGTGGCTTTTACCCTCACCCCAACAACTACAGAATCACCATTCAGCTGTGCTGAGGGGGGACAAGGCAAGGTTCTTTTCTAACTTCTCCCATATGATAGGAGGAGTTTAGTGTGTGTGTGTGTGTGTGTGTGAAATGCCATTCCTAAGCCTGCTTGTCCATAGTTACTTATTACTTTTATTTAGTAATTCTTTGGTTCTTAATTATTTTTCTACATTTTAAAGGAAACATGTAAAAATAGAACATATAAATTAGTTTATTTATCCTCTAAACCATTGCTGGCTTTCTGCTTTTCAGCAAGCACTCTGTTCACATGCACTGGATACAATTTACTTGTATTTGGTTTCTGTTTCAGAAAGTTGCGCATCTCATGACAGGAAGAGCCAAAGCAATTGTGTCAGCAAGAGATGGTAGATTCTGTGAGAACTGTGTGTTTCCCTGGTAATTGTTTGAGAAAGCATCTGATTCTGTGACAAGCACATCACAATGTCCTCAGTGGGGCACTCACATCTGAGAGGGAGCAGTAGATGGAGGTACTTATCTGGGCTGTGACAGCATTCTGCTTTATCCTCCCTTAGGACCTGGGGTGATGTGAGGAGTTTTGCTATTATAAAAAAAAACGCCTCAAATAACACTCACACCCATTTTAACACACATGTCTATGTCAGCCAATATCAAATCCATAAGCAGGGTGTGGTCTGGTAAAAACAGAGACCTGAGTAGGGGTGGAGGTCTGGAACATGAGGCCAAGGGGTAAACATATCTTATGTTTCTGGGAATTCCAGATTACACAGTTTTTACTTTTTTTTCCTGTGGCTAAAATAACGCACCCCTAGGTCCCTAGACATACTCATCTTAAAGTAATCTGATTCTCTTAGTTGGAACAAAGACATTAGGATTTAAAAAACTTCCCCCATGTGATTCCAACTCACAAGCAAGCCGGAGAAGCGGGACCCCCCCCCCCCCCCCAATGCCATGAGCCATTAGAGATTGTGACCCAGTGGGCAAAACATCTGGTATTTGTTGAAGCAGGGAGGGTGGATCCAGAAGCAAAAAAAGCAATCTACAGGAATCCACGAGTGACACTGGCCATGAAGGATCCGAGAGGCAGAAAAGAAGATGTGTCATTGGCAGATTAGCTGAGGGTCATAGGAGTTGAGAAGGAAGCAGAGAGGCAAAGGGTGAACTCTAACATCATGGCTAGGTCCTTGAGTAAAGGGCAGGGCCATCAAGTGAGACAGAATGGTTCTCAAGTAAGCTGCAAGAGGAACTGGCTATTGATCTGAGGGTAGAAAGGAAAGATCATGTGGTGTTTGGATTAGAGAGATGTGTATCTGGCCTAGGCTACAAGGAATGTTCAGCTACAAAAATCAATGCAGCCTCACACAGAAGTGTCACTTGGGAGGCATGAGCCTCTGAGCCTGCCGCTCTTGGACCAAGTGAGCTTGGAAACTCCTGCAGGCAGCTGGCAGAGGCCTTGTGATTTCAATAGTCACAAACTTCACATCAGATTGTACAAACCGCTTAATAGCTCTCCACAAACTGACCCGTCTCCACGTACACTCCAGGGACCTTGAAACTAGAGGGTAAGAGAAAAACGATTTAGCTGTAAGTGGAAGAGAGAGCCAAAAGCCTCGCTCCTTCAGCAGTTCTGGCCTGTGTCGGGGCCAGGAGTCCTCTCAACCACTGGGGTCTCAAGCTCTTGTACACAAACACCCAAGGGTCAGTTGTCTTCTTGAAATTCAGACATCTACAGCACTCCTGACCTGTGGGGAGGTCAGGTCAAGATGTGTCATCTCTGCTTGCTTTGGACTTTCTCCTGTCCTCTTCTTCCTTCCTTCCTTCCTTCCTTCCTTCCTTCCTTCCTTCCTTCCTTCCTTCCTTCCTTCCTTCCTTTCTTTCCTTCTTTCTTTCTTACTTTTTTATTTATCATTCCATTCGTTTACACCTTAAATGTTATCTCCCCTCCCAGTTAACCCTTTACAACATCCCCCATCCCATCTGCCCTCTCCTCCCTCCCCTTTCTCTTATTCTTTCTTAACTCAAGCTCTTTGGCTCTCATAACTATCTCTCTGCCCTGCCCACACACACCACCATCACCACCACCACATACACACCACCACCATCACCACCACACACACCACCACCATCACCACACACACCACCACCACCACCACACACACCACCACCACTACCACCACCACTACCACCACCACACACCACCACCACCACCACCACCACCACCACCACCACCACTACCACCAATGTCCATTTTGATGGGAAGTAGATGGAGAACACACATTACGAAAAGCATCTAAATTCAACATTCTCATTCCTCCTTCTACAATGCAAAACTTAGGGCAGAACTGGATATTTCTGACACTCTATGACATGTTCTGTGTGCATTCCCCCCTTGGATAGAGTAGAGTAAAGATATAACTGTTATATCTTTTAAACATATCCAGTGACTTGGAAACAATTTCCCTAAGACTGTTGAATGTGGTTGAGACAATTTTGGTAAGTAGAAAGCAAAATGTAAATGCTAAGGACTTGTATTTTTTAAATGGTTACTCCTCCCCCTTTTAAAAAGATATATTTATTTTATATATGTGAGTACACTGTTGTTATCTTCAGACACATCAGAAGACATCAGGCCCCATTACAGATGGTTGTGAGCCACCATGTGGTTGCTGGGATTTGAACTCAGGATCTCTGGAAGAGCAGTCAGTGCTCTTAACTGCTGAGTGATCTCTCTAGCCCAGGACTTGTATTAAAATAGCTGACATGTTTAAGCGTGCACACATGTGGGAAATTCATATTCAGAAGAATTCTTTGGTGGAGAGGCACAAAGGACTGATTAACACAAAAGCTAGGCCCACTTGCCCACTGAACGCTTTTCTGGAGAAGTGTTATCTGGACATACTTTGAAATAGCCCTCGCCCACTTAGGTTCCTGCAAAGGTGTGTGTGTGTGTGTGTGTGTGTGTGTCTGTCTGTCTGTCTGTCTGTCTGTCTGTCTATCTGTCATCTGCACACACATAACAATCTAAGAGATCTATTAATGGACCATTTTAAACAAATGGCACCTCCATTCAGCTGTTAAATTCCATATCTGCTAGGATTTATAGTACACCAACCCATCCAATGTCTGCCTTCCCTTCTCTTTGAGGCCCTGGTGGGTATGCAGCCTCTAGTGTCAGCCAGCATCTCATTAGCTCTGCAGAAATGATTCCTGCTTTCATGGGATCTGCAGTGGGAATGAGCTCTCTTGAGAGAGGAGCTTCCCAGTTGCTTCCCTCCTGGAGTCATCAGTAACCCTGGCAGGCTATGCCATGTTTTATGGGCTCTCGGCCTTGTTTGAAACAGAGCAATGCTTTATGGGAGAATCCCCCAGAGTTCTTGCTTTTATCCCCTCTAGTCTCCTGTCCTTTTTTCCCTTGTCTTGTTTTTCTCTGATAATGATGTGAACACAACAATGCTGAGGAAAGGCCAACTTTCATTCTTAGGGTCATCATTTCACATCGTCTCTCCTTATAACACTATATTCTGTTATAAATATCTGTCACTGGTATCTGTACATACTCCTGTGATGTGAGACATGAGCACTCTAAAGGACCTCTCCTGGTGCTCTGATTATTCGTGTATCTTGAAGACTTGGGCAGACCATGTGTATTCTTTTGTGATTGAGTTACCTCACTTAGGATGATATTTTTCCACATCCATCCATTTGCCTAAAAAATTCATGAATTCATTGTTTTTAATTGCTGAATAGTACTCTATTGTGTATATATACCACATTTTCTGTATCCATTCCCCCATTGAGGGATATCTGGGTTCTTTCCAGCTTCTGGCTATTATAAATAAGGCTGCTATGAACATAGTGGAGCATGTGTCCTTATTGCATGCTGGGGAATCCTCTGGGTATGTGCCCAGGAGAGGTATGGCAGGGTCCTCCGGAAGTGTCATGCCCAGTTTTCTTAGGAACCACCAGACTGATTTCCATAGTGGTTGTACCATCTTTTTTTTTTCATTTTTTTTTATTCGGTATATTTTTTATTTACATTTCAAACGATTTCCCCTCCCCCCCCCCACTCCCAAAAAGTCCCGTAAGCCCCCTTCTCTCCCTCTGTCCTCCCACCCACCCCTTCCCACTTCCCCGTTCTGGTTTTGCTGAATACTGCTTCATTGAGTCTTTCCAGAACAAGGGGCCATTCTTCCTTTCTTCTTGTACCTCATTTGATGTGTAGTGGTTGTACCATCTTACAGCCCCACCAGCAGTGAAGGAGTGTTCCTCTTTCTCCACATCCTCGCCAACACCTGCTATCTCCTGAATTTTTAACCTTAGCCATTCTGACTGGTGTGAGGTGAAATCTCAGGGTTGTTTTGATTTGCATTTCCCTAATGGCTAATGATGTTGAGCATTTCTTAAGATGCTTCTCAGCCATCTGAATTTATTCAGGTGAAAATTCTTTGTTTAGGTCTGTACCCCATTTTTTAATAGGGTTATTTGGTTCCCTGGGGTCTAACTTCTTGAGTTCTTTGTATATATTGGATATGAGCCCTCTATTGGATGTAGGGTTGGTGAAGATCTTTTCCCAATTTGTTGGTTGCCATTTTGTCCTTTTGATGGTGTCCTTTGCCTTATAGAATCTTTGTAATTTTATGAGGTCCCATTTGTCAATTCTTGACCTTAGAGCATAAGCTATTGGTGTTCTGTTCAGGAACTTTTCCCCTGTGTCTATGTCCTCAAGGGTTTTCCCCAGTTTCTTTTCTATTAGTTTCAGTGTGTCTGGTTTTATGTGGAGGTCCTTGATTCACTTGGGGTTGAGCTTAGTACAAGGAGATAAGAATGGATCAATTCACATTCTCCTGCATGCTGACCTCCAGTTGAACCAGCACCATTTGTTGAAAAGGCTATCTTTTTTCCACTGGATGTTTTGCTCTCCTTTGTCGAAGATCAAGTGTGTGGATAGGTGTGTGGATTCATTTCTGGGTCTTCAGTTCTAACCCATTGAGCCACTTGCCTGTCCCTGTGCCAATACCATGCAGTTTTTAACACTATTGCTCTGTAGTATTGCTTGAGTTCTGGGATACTAATTTCCCCAGAAGTTCCTTTACTGTTTTAGCTGTCCTGGGTTTTTTGTTATTCCAGATAAATTTGAGAATTGCTTTTTCTAACTTGGTGAAGAACTGAGTTGGGATTTTGATGGGGATCGCATTGAATCTGTAGATTGCTTTTGGCAAGATGGCCATTTAACTATATTAATCCTGCCAATCCATGAGCATGGAAGATTTTTCCATTTTCTGAGGTCTTCTACGATTTCCTTCTTCAGAGACCTGAAGTTCTTGTTTTATAGATCTTTCACTTGTTTGGTTAGAGTCACACCAAGATACTTTATATTGTTTGTGGCTATTGTGAAGGGTGTCATTTCCCTAACTTCTTTCTCAGCCTGCTTATCCTTTGAGTATAGGAAGGCAACTGATTTGCTTGAGTTGATTTTATAACCTGCCACTTTGCTGAAGTTGTTTATGAGCTGTAGGAGTTCTCTGGTGGAGTTTTTGGGTCACTTAAGTATACTATCATGTCATCTGCAAATAGTGATAATTTTATTTCTTTCTTTCCAATTTGTATCCCTTTGACTTCCTTATGTTGTCTAATTGCTCTAGATAGAACTTCAAATACTATATTGAAAAGATATGGAGAGAGAGGACAGCCTTGTCTAGTTCCTGATTTTAGTGGAATTACTTCAAGTTTCTCTCCATTTAGTTTGATATTGGCTACCGGTTTGCTGTATATTGCTTTAACTATGTTTAGGTATGGGCCTTGAATTCCTGTTCTTTCCAAGACTTTTAGCATGAAAGGATGCTGAATTTTGTCAAATGCTTTTTTAGCATCTAATGAAATGATCATATGGTTTTTTTCTTTGAGTTTGCCCTGAAGCTCTGAATACTGAAGATACAATTAGCATTATCAAATGATTCCCATGAAGAAGGATGAAGAGGGCCCTAATCCTGGAAAGGCTTGATCCAGCATTGTAGGGGAGTACCAGGACAGAGAAAAGGGAACGGGAAAGACAGGAGGATGGATGGAGAGAAGAGGACTTATGGGACATATGGGGAGGGGACTGGGAAAGGGGAAAGGTTTTAGAATGTAAAAAAAGAATATAGGAAAAAAAAAAAAAGACTTGGGCAGAGAGTGGTCAGAAGGCCAGGGCTTCTAACCGTGTCCTTCCTATGGCCCCAGGGAGGTTTGTGTTCAGCCCGAGGGTAAGGAAATGAGACCTCATACACACACTGCAGTGTTCTGCTCCAGGGCTTAGTCAACACTACCCCCTGATTGCTTTCTCTTCTGTGTTTGGTTGGTTTCTCAAGTCCCATTACCTGTACTGATTACTTAGTTGGGTGGAGAATGACTTGATGCACTTGTTAATGTATATGCTTTATGAAGCTGCCTCATTTTTTTCCCCTCAGACTTCCGTTCCACATCTGAGCATATGTGGGTGTAAGGGTATATGTCTGAGTTTGTGACAGTGTGTGACATATACTTTGCCCACACATATGTACAAAGTACTCATGTACACACACATGCACACTCCTGTACACTCACAGAAATCATATATTCTCATATACCAGATACTTGCATAACCCATCACATCCGTTCCCACAGGTTCAGATAGTACAGTTATAAAAAATGTGCTTTTAGACACGTGCATACACAAGGGACACAGTCACTCAAACATCAGGATGCGGCTAGGCTTTCTATTAAGAGTTTTCTGGCTACATGTGCTTTGTGAGTTCTGGCATCTCAGCACTTTCAGAAGTAACCATCAAAGGGCAGTTTTTATCAGATGTTTCCATTTTAAAGTATAGGACATTCCAAGTAAAACCCTGCCATGTGAATTTGTGAAAACAGAAATAGGCTTTTACAGTGAGCACGGAAGTCCAAATGAGGCAGAGTTAAAACACCATAACCCCAGGCTGGGAAAGGGTAAATGTCTCAAACACACAGGCCACACAGGGGAAGGTGGCTGAAACCCTTTCTTGGAATACTAAGGCAAAAATCCATGAAACCAATAGTATCTGAGTGACCATGAGTAAGTCACTTCCCTTACCTGAATCTTTATTGTTTTGCTTATGGTCAAGATTTTCATATACCTCCATCATCAGCTTTAGCTGTACAGCAGGAGTTCAGGACACATGCGTGGACCTGCAGCTAGTGAGAGGTTACTTCGGGGCAGGAGAATCTTAGGTGGGCATCATTGCTCAAGGACAATGGGCCACCTCTCCTGATTTGGTTTCCCAATTTAGTTAATGAATTTATACTTCTAGGAAATTCTAAGTAAAAAGAACTTGTTACCCTCCTGACCGAAACCTCCAGTGTGTTCACTGGAGATCTCCCAGAATGCCCCAACAGGAGTTTGCTCATTTGGATGACCCCATCCTCGCCTGACTGTCGTGTTCCCAGCCACAGTCCCTTCCCATGTGTGACCCACTTATTTGACTGCAGAATTCCGCTGTGAGAGTCAGCTCATACATGTGACACGTTGGCTTGCCTTCATGGTTTCCCTCCACAACACACTAGAAACTGATGAGGCACGGATAAAGGATGTGCTTTCTCTGACAGCCAGCCAGAGGCCTGTGCTCTCTGTAGGTGAAGTGAGGACACAGGGTTTATTTTTCTAGAGACATGTTGTTTGAATCAAGCAGTGCTCCGAGAAAGCATAGTAACCTGGAAGTGTGTCTGCCAGCAAAAAATGACTCATGGCCCAGCAGGCCGCCCTGCTCGCCCCTGATTGAAGAACATGAGAAACAACTCCTAAAGCAGACATCGTTGCACTCACAGAACTGTCGCAAGAGCTTTTTTTTTTTTTTTTTTTTTTAAATTAATTTATTTTATTTTATTTTATTTTTGAGATCAGTTTTGCTGTATAGCCCTGGCTCTCCTGGAACTCCCTTTGTAGACCAGGCTGGCCAAAAAATATGAGATCTGCCTGCCTTTGCCTAAATGCTGGGATTAAGGGTGTGGGCCACTACACCTGGCTTTGTGTGCAGTTTTAACACCATGGGGAAAGAGTTCCTAACTTCAATATGTACACTGCTCTGCTAGTATAATGCCAAACACCAGTGGAGTCTGGGACTAGCCTCATTATATAGGTGTAAACAACCTATCATGTCTGCATACATATGTATGTGTGTTGAGAAGTCACAGAAGCACAGAAGCACTAAGCAAGGTGGCTTGCCAGCATCTTGAAGTACTGAGGACTGTGCCACGGTCACAGACGAGACTTAAATGCTTAACTGCTGTGAGGATAGAGCTCAGAGTGTTACTGGCCTGGTAGGGAACAGATGCTCAGGGCACCAGTAATTTGATCATTTAAACACGTAGCTCATGAGAAACCTACTGTCATGCCCTTAGTACCTTAGTATGTCCCAGAGCAGTAGATAAATACAGAAATCTTCAAAATGTCCTGTCATGGTCACAGCCTGAAACCTTCAAAGAATCTTGAGAAGACAATAACTACAGTACAGGCTCCCGGTGGAGGTGAAGAGTGCTTCACATTTTTCTGAGTGTCTTTTTCAGCAAACCATAGCAATATATGGCAAGTGGAGAGTGTGGGAGATGCCTCTTGGGTGGGAATATCTAGTGCAGAGAGTGGGGTCGTGACTGCATTTCAGCTTTCAAAGGAAGGAGACCTCTATAGAAGGTTGGCAATGTCCACTTAGGATACTTCTCTCTTCCCATTGCCTAGTCTTCAGCAGAAGTCAGTAGTCACAGCTCTCTGTGCCCCTGAGAACAATGCATCCAAGAAGAACAAGAAGAATGCATTTGAAATACATTCTGTGCTGACAGTATCAGAACGTGCAGATGGGCTGAGAGTTCTGAAGACCTTGGAAGTTGGAGAAGAGGCTTCTGTCTAAAGAATTGAGCATGGTAAGGAGCATGTCCTATGTGCTTTGTCCCAGGTATCTCTCTCTCTCTGAGCTGTGCTTTTATCCTCACTATAGTCTATGAACCAGGTGTTGCTATGCCTATTTTGTAGATGAAGTCACACATGGGGATTTAAGGCATTCGGAATGATGTAAAGAAGACATGCTACTGAACACATGTCTCGCTCTAAGTTCTAGCGAAGTCTTTTATAAAATCCAGACTGTGGGTTCACTTCTCCTGTACCAAACACCGCCTCTTATCATCCCATGCAGTCCATCAATGCTGCCTCCACTGCTCAGACGAGAAAGAGTTCGGGGCTGAGATTCCACATGCAGCCCAATGTCCCCCCACATTCTTTAAGAAAACAATGTTGCTGGGTGGCCATATGGAAGACCTCAGGATCAGAGAGAAGCAGAGGTGCTGGAGAGCCCTGGGTACCTCCTGGGCCATCCCTGGGTGCTAGTGTGTGAGAAGCAGCCATCCCAAGAAAGGTACAAGGTAAATCCATGACATAGTGTTAAGTCTTCATTTATTTCCTTATTATTTGTGTACTTCCATGACTAACATGGTCAGACACAAAGTTAGATGTAAAATGTCTTATTTAAAAATATATAAATATATATTTAATTATTATTTACTAGAAAAGTATTTCTTTAATTTTTAAGATGGCAAACTTTTAAATACAGGAGAAAGGGTTAGCATATGGCATTCTATCACCACTAGATGGTGCTGTCTGAGTGTGGAGTCTCAGTCTGGAATTGAGCATAAGGTTCACTGGGGGCTTTGGAATGATTGAAGGTCTCAGCATGGTTGCCAGTCTGTGTCCTGATCCTAAAATATAGCAAACAGGGTAAAACTTCTGCCCATGTTGTCCGTTCTGAAATCAGTCTCTCCTTAAGCCCCTCTCCTTTGTTATTCTTTCGAACTCTTCCTTATTTCTATGTGCCCTGTATTTGTCAGAGTATGCTGTGCTCAAGCCCCATGAACATGCCAGCAGCTTACTCTCCTGGTGCCACCACACTGTTCCTGGTGACGACCTGAGCCTTCATCTTCTTACTCCAGACATCCCTGCCTGGGTATCTTCTATGTGTCGACTCTGTTTGCCCACCTCTAGAAGTGTCTTCTGCCATCCATTCTTTTTTTAAATTGGATATTTTATTTGTTTACATTTCAAATGTTATCCCCTCTGCAATCCCCCATCTTATCCCCCACCCTGCTCTATGAGGGTGCTCACCTACCCACCCACCGACCCACCCACCCACCCACCCACTCTTGCCTCACTGCCCTAGTATTCCTCTACATTGGGGCATTAAGCCTTCACAGGACCAAGGGCTTTTTGCATTTTGCACTTTCTTTGACTGTTGTTTTGCTGTTTTCTTTGGTATCTTTTGTACCTGAGATTCTTCTGTTGGTGATGCTTGCATCTATGACTCCTGATCTCTTTCCTAGGCTTTCTTTATCCGGTGTTTTCTCCCTTTGTGATTTCTTTACTGTTTCTATTTCCATTTTTAGATACTGAATGGCTTTGTTCAATTTCTTCACCTGTTTGTGTTTTCCTGTAATTCTTTAAGGGATTTTTGTGTTTCCTCTTTAAGGGCTTCTATCTGCTTACCTGTGTTCTCCTGTATTTCTTTAAGGGAGTTATTTATGTCCTTCTTAACGACCTCTATCAGAATCATGAGATGTGATTTTAAATCTGAGTCTTACTTTTCTGGTGTGTTGGGGTATCCAGGACTTGCTGTAATTGGAGAACTGGGTTCTCATGATGCCAAGTAGCCTTGGTTTCTGTTGCTTATGTTCTTGCCCTTGCCTTTAGCTATCTGGTTATCTCTGGTGTTAGCTGATCTTGCTGTCTCTGACTGTGGCTTGTCCCTCCTGCAAGCCTGTGTGTCAGCACTCCTGGGAGACCAGCTCTTTCCTGGCGGGATTTGGGATTGGAGAGCTGTGGCACGGGGTCAGCTCTGGGGTGCAGATGGAAACCGGAAGCAGCCCTGCCACCTTCTGCAGAAGATGAAAGATTGAGCTCTGCTGGAGATCCTATGTAGCCTTTCAGCTTTGAAAAACTCATCTGACTGCTGTGGTCCGACACACAGAACCTTGAATTCAGAAGTGGGTTTTCTGGATGGAATTCAAGACATGTATGCAGTGCAGCTGAGGTTGTCAGAGGGCATTGTAATGTCACCATCCATTTGATTGTCTACTAAATCAGGAGCTCTAGGCTCTTGCACACCATCCTGATGATATCTTGTGGTTAAGGTATGGTTTATGCCTTCCATTGAGGCAGTAGGGAGATGGCCCTCCCACAATGAGGATACGCAGAGGACAGCAGACACCTGTAGTACAGGGTTAAATGGTGCAGAGAAGATCACTGCCCCATAAGTCACAGGGTTTGGAAAATTTGTCAAAAGTCAGGATGTGTTCACACCCTCCAGGCCTGAAAGATGACTCCGTTACACTTTTTCCTTTTCTGTATTTTTCCTATCTTAGTACCCAACTCCTTCTTCTTTGTTTTGCTGTTGGGGGTGCGCTCTCCCTGAATGCATTGAGACCTTGAACCTTTGCTCTTCAGCTAATGTCCAACACCTCCTGCATTTACTCTCTGAATTTATGTGGGGCCTGAGTCACTTTCCCTTGGGAGAAGATGTGGTGTGGCTGTCCTTATCTTTGGCCTGAGATGATGACCCTCACCTGGCCATATCCTAGAGGTGTATAGAATTCACTTTTAGGGTACTTCTGCAGACTACCCTTGGTCCTGTAAAAAGAGCACTGGATCTAGCTTTAGAGATCCATCATCCAGGATCTAGTTGGGGATGTAGAATGGACAAGGAAGTGTGGTCATTGCCATGTTAGTTCTCAGTCTTGACTCTTGAAGCAAGATGAAAGAGTTCTGTCCTGGCTGGGGAAGTCATCAAGTTTGTACTGGAGCTGGGAAACCAGTCTCAAACAAAGAATGTACCTTTGCCTGGCTTTTTCTCAGTGGACACATTCCTCTCCCAGTTTCCCAGTTTCAACAGGCTCTCTCCATGTAGCCCCGGCTGGCAGCCAACTCCCTCAGCTTCTCCAGTGCTGAGGTTACAGATGTGTGTCACTATGCCTAGTCTCAACTGTTTTATTTTCTTTCTTTCTTTTCTTGAGACCTTCAGATCTACTTAGCACATTGCTATTTCCTCTTTTGTATAGCACATCATTTCAAAGAAAATCCATATTGCTTTGTGCTTTTGAATTCAAATCTTTTTAAACTGTGAGACCACTAGATAGCCAGATAGGAGTTGATGGAGGTGTGTTGTCGGATCCAGGCAGCCTGAGGTGACTGAGAGTTTCTGTGCAGTTGGCATTCTGACTTGACCACTTGTACATTCCTGTGAGTAGTGTTGCTAGCATAGGCTCTCATGGGAGGAGACCACAGTTTGGGCTTGCCTCACTTTGTTCTTGTGTTCCTTGTATCCTCTTCATCTTGCGGGGCTGCCATTAAACAAACCAAGAAAACAATGAATGGTAACTTAGCAATGGCAGGAGTTGATTTCTCAAAGACCCAAAGGTTGCAAGCCTGACATCAAGGCGCCTGTAGATTAGGTGGCTGGTGAGATCCACTTCCTGGCTCACTGCCTTGTGTCTGCCCTATCATAGCAGGGCCCAGGGAGCTCCCTAGGATCCCTTCCATAAAGCACTGCTCCGGGTCCTTGGATGAAACCCTCCCAACCTCCTCACCTTCAAGGGACCACATTTCCATTTTGGTTATTATTTCCTACACTTCAGGAAGCCACAATGTTCAGGAATGTAGGCACTGACATAAGATGATCTTAAAAACCAACTTTAGAAAACTCACTTTGAATACATGTCCAGAAGAAAATGAAATTATACTTCAGTGTGCCTGAAGAAAGGGACAGCCTTCAGCCAATGGTCTAGAAAAATGTTTACTAGTAGGTACAGTAATTTTTGTCCTGCTCACCATTCACTGTAGAGAGAACAAATAGAGAGGATAGTAACTAGGTTTTTGTCTTGTTTTGATTTTAACTTTTGAATTTCGTAAATTGAATGTGTTACTAATTTCCAGTATTTTCTTAATGGGGTATTCAAATCTGGTCCTTCTAAGGCCATTATGTGTAGACACATTCCCCTTATTGATGGACAAAAGTTTTTTTTCTTGATAAAGCACACATCTTCATCTCTGTAAGGAATATCTGAATGGGCTGGGCAAAATTGCAGGGAACTGATTTATTCATTAAAGGCATTATAGATAGCATGTAACTGACCTGTGTCACATCATAGATGATTATAATGAAACCCCTGAATGTTTGCATATCTGAGGGAGTGAAATTCCCATTTTTATTTTAATCTGTATGTTCTTATTCTCTAAAGCTGGCAAGACCTATGTTTCTTGTTTACATTTAATTAGCATTTCTTTTTCTATAAATTAATATTCTCTGCCCATAATTATATTATATTGTTTATGTTTTCCATTCTAATTGGTAGGTCTTCTTTACTCTGAAAATCTAGGATGGACTTAACTTTTGTGGTTTTTTAAGGTTTATAAACTTTAGGGAGTCCTCTGTAGCAAAAATAAAGCAGAAGTAGGAATGTACCTTTTCACAGCTAGCTCTTGCCATGGCCCTGGTATGAACCCTTGCATGCAGACTGTCTTGAACTCATGCCTCATTAACATTATGATGAATCTGACTTCCCCAGAACATTCCTTTTGTTATATTTGCAGCAAATATTTTCACTGTAAAGATACTTTAACTTTTCTGTTTGCAAGTCTGTCAATATTTTCCATTACAACTTATTCTCTAATGACGCCGATTCTTTTCTGGTTCTGCAAGTTACAGCCTTTGTGTGCTTAGCTAGCATCTCTGTTTGCCCCGCTGAGGTTGGATGGAAATAAATGTGGTTGGGCTGAAGTGTCAAGGGGGAAGGCAGCTCCAAATCCATGGCCAGTTTGTTCAACCTCCCCCACCTCTCCCCAGCTCCGGGATCAGCTGCTTGTCTTCCATAAATTGATAGGATGCTGGACTACAGGAGGCTGTAAATTGCATGAAAAGCGTCTTTAACTTTTATTTCCTAGTATTAATGTAAATATGTATTTCCCCCCTCCCTCCTTCTCTCTCTCTCCCTCCCTCCTTCTCTTTCTCCCTCTCCCTCCCTCCTTCCCTCTCCCTCTCCCTCCTCCTCTCTTTCCTTCTTTCCTTCCTTCTTTTTTTCTAATGGTGTTGGGATCTACCATCAAGGAACTGAGGTCTTTATAGAAAAGCACCCAACTTCTGAACTACAGCCTAACCCTCTTTTTCTCTTTCAGTTTTGAGAAAAGTTTTACTAAGCTGTCCAGGATGCCTTGACCTCATTGTAAAACCAAAGTAATTCTTGAACTAGTTGTCCTGCGTCATCTCCTGAGTAACTGAGATTGGAGGGTAGTGCCACCGAGCCCAGCCTTAGTGTAAAATAGAAGATATTTTCTATTAGAATAAGATATAGTGCCCAAAAGGAGATTTAGTCAGTTTTGTGAGGCTATAGCAGAATACCTCAACCTAGATCACTTATTTAGAAAACAAAAGACTTTCTTACAGTTTTGGCAGCTAGACATCCAAGAACAAGGTGAAAGCATGATTGGTGTCTGTTGAGTGTAGAGGAATGCTAATTTAGTAATGTGGCTGCTCTGTCAACGGATCACATCGAAAGATATTATCCGGCCAGAATGTAGACATCCTAACCCTGGATTATATGGTATGATCTGGCTGGAATACAGGCACACACATAGCACACACCTTTAATTTCAATCAATGAAGTTAAAGTTAGTCTGTAGAAGGAAGCAACCATGTTTTAAAGTGATGTCTATTTGAGGAAGAAATAAAGAGACGAATCAGAGAAAGATTTAACAGAATGAGTCAGAGATAGGACATGCCCAAATCTCACAAGAACATACACAAAAGAGAGACTACTTAAGAACAACTCAAGGAGAGAAAAGTGTGTGTGTGTGTGTGTGTGTGTGTGTGTATTTTACTGGGACAGGTTGCAGAGAGAAAAAGCTAGTCAGGGGTGAAGACAGAATAAGCCAGACATTGAGAAGGAGTCAAAAGATTAGAACAGATTGTCAAAGTTAGTATTAGGGCAAGCAGAACAATTTTAGTCAGAAGCCAAGAGAAGCAGGATTGAATCAGTCAGCTTGGAGAGTAGTTTTGAGCTAGAACAACCGAGTTGAGCTAGTCAGAGTTCAGAAAGAACTAGGAAGGATGTGCTTATTCAACAGTAAACCTCCCAGATGACAATTACAGTTGGCAAATGAAAGTTACGTTTACAGTTGATGTCCCTGTTTGTGTTTGATTGTGGCATCAGCTTGAGTGGAAGGATTCTTCCTTACCTGGCATAAGAGCTAAATTTGTGGAACTTTCTTTACACATCAATAGTCTATTCACAAGTTTTTGTCTGAGCATCTCTTATCAGGCCACACTTCTCAGCACTGGCACAGAGGTCAAGTTTCAGTTTGGGATATAAACGTTAGACTATAGCAGTGTTTGCATTTTCAGTGTGTTGTCAGATCAGTCCTCTCAGATCTGACATCCTTTTAAAGAGAAGAGACATGCTGCACTGTAAGCCAGAGAATTCAGTTTCTTGTATGTACTTAACAGGCAACACTAAGCCTTTCTTTTTTTGGTTGTTTTTGTTGTTGTTGTTGTTATTTTTCCCAATATATATCTCTCTGTGTAGAGCAGACTGTCCTTGAACTCACAGATAAGAGTGCCTCTGCTTGTTGAGTTCTAGGACTAAAGAAAGGTACCACCATTGCCTGGTAAACCTAAAACTTTTTAAGCCATTAAATGCACTGGATTTGTTTTGTGAAATAAATAGTTGGAATGAAGCATCCAGAGGAGACTTCATCTTTGCTAAGTGGTATGCTTATCCACCCTCACTGCACAGTTTCTCCAATTCTGTTTCCTCATAACTGGTCATGTGGTTGTTGTTGTTTGTTTCTTTGTTTGTTTTTCAGTGTAATGCAACATTCCAGATGCTAGTTACAACTTATTTTGAATTTCAGTTTGGTATTGCTCTGGTTCGGCAAGAAGACTGCAATGTGGGACAATTATAGCTCCTTCATAAGGAAGAGGAGTTGGCCATTTTAAGACAGATGACAGTCTGATGATCTAGGGAACCCATTGCCTCTTCCCTCCTTTGTTCTTCATTTTTATAGCTTTCATACTTCCTACTTCTTCAAATGGGTGGCCTGTTTACTATTCTTCTATGAACTCAAGCTTGTGCGTCCAGTGAGAGACTGTCCCTTTGTATGTCAATAAATTTTAGAGGAGACTGCAGTTTCCATCTTTAATGCACGCGCACACACACTCTCTCTCTCTCTCTCTCTCTCTCTCTCTCACACACACACACACACACACACACATACACACACACACACACACACACACACACACACACACACACACACACACACACATTTTAATGGAGAGATTGAATTTCAGGACCCAAGAGCATCAGGAATAGATTTATCCATCTCTCCCAAATCTCACACACTGAGCTTTTGACAGTTCTTTTATGAATAAAATATGGATCATGGTCAGGGGTATCAAATAAATTAGGCAAATGAACACATCCAGCTGAGAAACGATTTCATTCATCAAAAGGACTGGGAAACATCCCTTTACTGGCTGGATTTCACAGTAGAACAGGAAGATGTTATGAAAGCCATTAGAAGAACAAGAACATCAATGGTTGTACTTGTTGTATGACCTGTGTTGGGTAATAATGGTCTGACAGGCAAGATGTGCTTATCAGTGCAATAATGGCATGAATATTAAAGGGTGTGTACTGGCTGGTTTTGAGTGTCAACGTGACACAAGCTGGAAATATTACAGAAAAACGAGGAAATGCCTCCATGAGATCCAGCCATAAGGCATTTTCTCAATTACTGATCAAAGGGTGGGGGAGGGCCCATTGTGGGTGCTGCCAACCCTGAGCTGATAGTCTTGGGTTCTATAAAAAAGCAAGTTGAGCAAGGTGGAGAAAGCAAGTCAGTAAGTAAGTAACATTCCTCCAGGGCCTCTGCATCAGCCCCTGCTTCTTGACCTGCTTGAATTCCAGTCCTGACTTTCTTTGGTGATGAATAGCAATGTAAGCTGAATAAACCCTTTCCTCTCCAACTTGCTTCTTGGTCATGATGTTTTGTGCAGGAATAGAAACCCCAACTAAGACAGGGTAACTAACCACTTTCAGATTGGATTTAAGGCCTGCTTCACAAGAGTGAATTTCATGCCTGTTACTTTAATCCTGGTCAACAACCCATGGCTGGGAGTTCATTAGCCCTAGGTTAGTCTGATATTGCTCAGTTGTTATTTTGCTTAATTGCAAGCTGTCAAATTGCCTTCTAAATATTGATCATTATATCCACAGACTTGGGCTGCTCTCAACCTTGGTCAGATAAGCTATTTATTTTTATTTTTATTTTTTGCAGTCAACAGTAGTCAATGGAGAAATTTATAAATGGCGAAAGTTCTGAGAACAAGAGACTCAGTGCCAAGGCCTGAATGGAATGTCTATATTAACCCCATCACCAGCAAGGCTTAGCAGACATTATAGAAGAGAAGATGGAAAGAACATCAGGATCACAGAATGGTGAGGAGTTCTATAAAATGCGATCTTCTGTACATGACATGGGCATTGCAGTCCTGATCTTATAGCAGCTGTGTCTACCTGCACAAGACCTGTTCAAGATCATGTCAGCAAAAATCCCAGCTTAGATGTGGTGGATAGTCTCTAGGTCTACCCCTTGCTGAGCAGTTATAGGAAGCTAATAGTTACCGGGGCAGAGACTGTCTCCTCCCCTCCCTCTAAGCACTGGTAAGTTTCTCATGTTCTAATAAATGGTTCTACATCCACACACATATGGGCAGCACAAACTGGACTTAATAGGTTATATTTATCCTAATTCCTCCAGAAAAGAAAACAGAAGTAAAGTAGGAGAGAGGAGATGGAGGGAGGAGAATTTATTGAGACAAATAAATTTAAATCCCTCAAACAAATGGGGGTACATATAAATATGTTTCAGTGAATATATGTAAAAAAATGAAGAAAACGTTTTTTTAAAAAGAATAATCTATCCCAATGCTTCACAAGCCTGAAGACATCTGAGGAACACCACTGCACCACAGAGCAAATAATCAGTGCTTCATTTTGTATAAGAATGCTCTCCTCAGGCACATTATTGTTAAGTATTTTGAGCTGGACCACTGGGGTCAAGTAGGATCATAACAAAGACCTCCAGGCTGAGCCACATGGGAGTCATTCAGTCCGCTCTGGAAGAGCCAGGCTCATGAGTCTCACAATCCCCTGGAGTCAGGAGCTGTCCAGCTCGAGCGCCAGACCAAATAGATTAGGACAAACATAAGCAAGATGGCAGGGTCCAGCACAGAAGTCAAGAAAGGTCAAAAGCTCCCCAGACAAATGTCTGACTTTTCCAGTGTTTATTTACTTTTACAGCATTGGCAGCACTCAGTGAGGGTCCAAGAGCAGCGACTAGATAGATAGGGCTTTTCCTGTCCTTTCCATACCCTCCCATTCCACTTCTAGTTCATCTTCTGGCTTCAAGACCCCAAACAACTACAAAATTTGGATGCCAGAATAGAATAGACAAAAAGAAAACTCATATTGTCATGAATATTGAATACATTTTAAACATTGGAACATCAGCCACATCTACTCATGAATGCCATTTTCCCATAAACTCAAGTGTTGATTATAAAAATGTCTCTTTTTTTTTTTTCTGTGTATCGCTTACATGTTGGGCCCTAAAGTCTATGAGTTAGAGACTCAAAAGACTTTCTTCAACTTAGTTTCATCACAGAGCCCAGAGAGATATGACCAACAATGTTATAATTAAAAAAAAAAACAACTTGTTCATGTCTATAACACAAATACATCATTCTGGTGGTCCGGCATTTGGGAAGCTTACAGAGTTTTAAGCAGTGAGGCAGGGAGGTGATCTTGAGCAGTGCAGAGGAAAAGACCTGTACAAGGACCAAGGAGGGAGTTAGACAGGAAAAGTAAAAGCAGGCACAGTGTGGGAGGGTCCAGGACTTGATGCTGTTGAAAACACTTTTGATGTTTAGAGGAATCATAAGATACTAACTTCCATATCAACACTGCTCAGGCTCGCCCTGCTGGTGATGGGGATAGGACATGAATTTCTAGCTGTGTAAATTGCAAAATTTGAATCAAGCCAGCTATTTTTCAGATAGCCTATTCACAAATACCCAGCTCACCTTCATCTTACTGTCAGATTAAAGAAAACCCCAAGGGTCACACAGTCCATGGTGATGGAAGGAAATTCATTTGTATGTCCTAGGCCTGAATGTCTAGAGCACTATCATAAAGAAGACTCCAGGCAAATCAGGTGGGTGCTCACATTTGCATATCAGATGTCCTGACAATCATTTAGGAACATCAGGTTACCAGGATTTGCCGATTTATATTTCTCATGCCAAAATAAACTATGTAAACCTTTCAAGGCCATTACTAGCCTAAATATCCTGACCTGTCTGCCTTGGACTTAAGTGTTATCACAGGACAGCACAGGGCCCTTGCAATGTGTTGGCTAATCAGCTCTCCAGGTTCCAGGCTGGGGTTTTGGGTAGCCATTCTGAGCATTACAGAGGCTCCATTCTTTATGACTTCTGGAGCAGAAAACACATCATCTGTAGTTTTTAAAGAAACAGTTTATCGAGATAGATTTTCTATTCTAAAATGTTATCCCTTGTAGGCATGTAATTTTAGTCCATTTTACTTGATTTCTGTGAATTCTCAGCTGTGCCCTCAGTGCTTCTGAATGCTCTGAGAACTGAAAAATGTCCCACATTTCTGCTTGCTGTAATCCCTGTCATTTCTTTGTGTTTTTTAAAAATATTTTTATTTGCTATATTCTTTGTTTACATTCCAAACGATTTCCCCTTTCCTGGATCCCCCCCCCCCCATATGTCCCATAAACCTTCTTCTCTCCATCCATTCTCCAATCACCTCCCTCCTTTTTCTCTGTCCTTATATTCCCCTCCAATGCTAGATCAATCCTTTCCAGGATCAGGACTCTCTCCATACTTCTTCATGGGAGTCATTTGTTATAAGATTTGTGCCTTGGATATTCAGGGCTTCTGGGCTAATTAATATCCACTTATCAGAGATTGCATTCCATGTGTATTCTTTTGTGATTGGGTTACCTCACTTAAGGATGATATTTTCCAGATCAAACCATTTGCCTAAAAATTTTGTGAATTCATTGTTTCTAATTGCTGAGTAGTATTCCATTGTGTAAATATACCACATTTTCTGTATCCATTCCTCCTTTAAGGGGCATCTGGGTTCTTTCCAGCTTCTGGCTATTATAAATAAGGCTGCTATGAACATAATGGAGCATGTGTCTTTATTGCATGCTGGGGAATCCTTTGGGTATATGACCAGGAGAGGTATAGCAGGGTCCTCCAGAAGTGTCATGTCCAGTTTTCTGAGGAACCGCCAGATTGATTTCCAAAGTGGTTGTACCATCTTACAGCCCCACCAGGAGTGGAGGAGTGTTCCTCTTTCTCCACATCCTTGCCAACACCTGCTATCTCCTGAGTTTTTAACCTTAGCCATTCTGACTGGTGTGAGGTGAAATCTCAGGGTTGTTTTGATCTGCATTTCCCTAATGACTAATGATGTTGAGCACTTCTTAGGGTGTCTCTCGGCCATCTGAATTTCTTCAGGTGAAAAGTCTTTGTTTAGATCTGTATCCCATTTTTTAATAGGGTTATTTGGTTCCCTGGGGTCTAACTTCTTGAGTGCTTTGTATATATTGGATATTAGCCCTCTGTCAGATGTGGGGTTGGTGAAGATCCTTTCCCAATTTGTTGGTTGCTGTTTTGTCCTTTTAACAGTGTCCATTGCCTTACAGAAACTTTGTAATTTTATGAGGTCCCATTTGTCAATTCTTGATCTTAAAGCATAAGCTGTTGGTGATCTGTTCAGGAACTTTTCCCCTGTGCCCATGTCCTCAAGGGTCTTCCCCAGTTTCTTTTCTATTTGTTTCAGTATGTCTGGTTTTACATGGAGGTCCTTGATCCACTTGGAGTGAAGTTTAGTACATGGAAATAAGAATGGATCAATTTGTATTCTTCTGCATGCTGACCTCCAATTGAACCAGCACCATTTGTTGAAAAGGCTATCTTTTTTCCACTGGATGTTTTCGGCTCCTTTGTGGAAGATCAAGTGACCATAGGTATGTGGATTCATTTCTGGATCTTCAATTCTACTCCATTTGTCCACTTGTCTGTCACTGTGCCAGTACCATGCAGTTTTTAACTCTATTGCTCTGTAGTATTGCTTGAAGTCAGGGATACTGATTCCCCCAGAAATTCTTTTGTTGTTGAGAATAGTTTTAGCTATCCTGGGTTTTTTGTTATTCCAGATGAATTTGAGAATTGTTTTTTCTAACTCTGTGAAGAACTGAGTTGGGATTTTGATGGGGATTGCGTTGAATCTGTAATTTGCTTTTGGCAAGATGGACACTTTAACTATATTAATCCCTCCGATCCACGAGCATGGCAGATTTTTCCATTTTCTGAGGTCTTCTTAGATTTCCTTCTTCAGAGACCTGAAGTTCTTGTCGTATAGATCTTTCACTTGTTTGGTTAGAGTCACACAAAGATACTTTATATTGTTTGTCGCTATTTTGAAGGGTGTCATTTCCCTAACTTCTTTCTCAGCCAGCTTATCCTTTGAGTATAGGAAGGCAACTGATTTGCTTGAGTTGATTTTATAACCAGCCACTTTGCTGAAGTTGTTTATCAGCTGTAGGAGTTCTCTGGTGGAGGTTTTTGGGTCACTTAAGTGTATCCCTCAACAGAAGAGTGGATGCAAAAAATGTGGTATATCTACACAATGGAGTACTATTCAGCCATTAGAAACAATGAATTCATGAAATTCTTAGGCAAATGGATGGAGCTAGAGAACATCATACTAAGTGAGGTAACCCAGACTCAAAAGGTGAATCATGGTATGCACTCACTAATAAGTGGATATTAACCTAGAAAACTGGAATACCCCAAACATAATCCACACATCAAATGAGATACAAGAAGAAAGGAGGAGTGGCCCCTGGTTCTGGAAAGACTCAGTGAAACAGTGTTCGGCAAAACCAGAACGGGGAAGTGGGAAGGGGTGGGTGGGAGGACAGGGGAAGAGAAGGGGGCTTACGGGACTTTCGGGAAGTGGGGGGGGCTAGAAAAGGGGAAATCATTTGAAATGTAAATAAATATATCAATAAATTAAAAAAGTAGACTATAATGTCATCTGCAAATAGTGATAATTTGACTTCTTCCTTTCCAATTTGTATCTCCTTGACCTCCTTATGTTGTCTAATTGCTCTAGCTAGAACTTCAAGTACTATATTGAAAAGATATGGAGAGAGAGGACAGCCTTGTCTAGTCCCTGATTTTAGTGGGATTGCTTCAAGTTTCTCTCCGTTTAGTTTGATGTTGGCTACCAGTTTGCTGTATATTGCTTTAACGATGTTTAGGTATGGGCCTTGAATTTCTGTTCTTTCCAAGACTTTTAGCATGAAAGGATGCTGAATTTTTTCAAATGCTTTTTCTGCATCTAATGAGATGAGCATATGTTTTTTTTCTTTGAGTTTGTTTATGTAGTGGATAGCATTGATGGATTTCCTTATATTGAACCATCCCTGCATCCCTGGGATGAAGCCTACTTGATCATGGTGGATGATGGTTTTGATGTGTTTTTGGATTCGGTTGGCAAGAATTTTATTAAGTATTTTTGCATCAGTATTCATAAGGGAAATTGGCCTGAAGTTCTCTTTCTTTGTTGGATCTTTGTGTGGTTTTGGTATCAGCGTAATTGTGGCTTCATAGAACGAGTTGTGTAGAGTTTCTTCTGTTTCTATTTCGTGGAATAGTTTGAAGAGTATTGGTGTTAGGTCTTCTATGAAGGTCTGATAGAATTATGCACTGAAGCCATCTGGTCCCGTGCTTTTTTTTGGTTGGGAGACTTTCTATGACACTTTTTATTTCTTCAGGTGTTATGGGACTGTTTAGATGATCTATTTGATCCTGATTTAGTTTTGCTGTCCAATATCTGACTAGGAAACTGTCCATTTCCTCTAGATTCTCCAGTTGTGTTGAGTATAGGCTTTTGTAGTAGGATCTAATGATTTTTTGAATTTCCTCACTTTCTGTTGTTATATCTCCCTTTTCATTTCTAAATTTGTTAATCTGGATACTGTCTCTGTGCCCTTTGGTTAGTCTGGCTAAGGGTTTATCTATCTTGTTGATTTTTCTCAAAGAACCAGCTCCTGATTTTGTTGATTCTTTGTATGGTTCTCTTTGTTTCTACTTGATTGATTTCGGCCCTGAGTTTGATGATTTCCTGCCTTCTCCTCCTCCTGGGTGAAATAGCTTCTTTTTGTTCCAGGGCTTTCAGGTGTGTCATTAAGTTGTTAGTGTATGTTCTCTCCATTTTCTTTTTGGAGGCACTCAGGGCTATGAGTTTTCCTCTTAGCACTGCTTTCATTGTGTCCCATAGATTTGGGTATGTTGTGTTTTCATTTTCATTGTGTTCTAAAAAGTCTTTAATTTCTTTCTTTATTTCTTCCTTGACCAAGGTATCATTGAGTAGAGTATTGTTCAGTTTCCACGTGTATGTGGGTTTTCTGTTGTTTCTGTTGCTATTGAAGACCACTTTTACTCCATAGTGATCTGATAGGAGGCATGGGATTAGTTCAATCTTCTTATATTTGTTGAGGTCTGTCTTGTGACCAATTATATGGTCGATTTTGGAGAAGGTACTATGAGGTGCTGAGAAAAAGGTATATTCTTTTGCTTTAGGTTAGAATGTTCTATATATATCTGTTAAATCTAATTGGTCCAAAGCTTCAATTAGTTTCATTGTGTCCCTGTTCAGTTTCTGTTTTCCTGATAGGTCCATTGAGGAAAGTGCAGTGTTGAAGTCACCCACAATTATTGTGTTAGGTGCAATGTGTGCTTTGAGCTTTAATAAAGTTTCTTTTATGATTGAGGGTGCCCTTACATTTGGAGCATAGATGTTCAGGATTGAGAGTTCTTCTTGTTGTATTTTTCCTTTGACTAGCAAGAAGTGTCCCTCAGAGTCTCTTTTGATGACTTTGGGTTGAAAGTCAATTTTATCGGATATTAGAATGGATGCAGCTTGTTTCCTGAGACCGTTTGCTTGTAAAATTGTCTTCCAGTCTTTTACTCTAAGGTAGTGTTTGTCTTTCCCAATGAGGTGTGTTTCCTGTATGCAGCAAAATGTAGGGTCCTGTTTATGTATCCAGTCGGTTATTCTATGTCTTTTTATTGGGGCATTGAGTCCATTGATGTTAAGAGATATTAAGGAATAGTGATTATTACTTCGTGTCATTTTTGATGTTATTTTTTAAATTTGATTGGTTATCTTCTTTTGGGTTTGATGAAAGAAGGTTACTATCTTGCTTTTTCCAGGGTGAAGTTTCCCTCCTTGTATTGGTGTTTTCCTCCCATTATCCTTTGTAGGGCTGGGTTTGTGGATAGATATTGGGTAAACTTGGTTTTGTCATGGAATATCTTAGTTTTTTCATCTATGGTGATTGAGAGTTTTGCAGGGTATAGACGTTTTGGCTAGCATTTGTGTTCTCTTAGAGTCTGCATGAGACCTGCCCATGATCTTCTTGCTTTCATAGTCTCAGGTGAGAAGTCTGGTGTGACTCTGATAGGTCTTCCTTTATATGTTACTTGGCCTTTTTCTCTTACTGCCTTAAATATTCTTTCTTTGTTTAGTACATTTAGGGTTTTGATTATTATGTGACAGGAGGTAATTCTGTTCTGGTCCAGTCTGTTTGGAGTTCTGTAGGCTTCTTGTATATTCATGGGCATCTCTCTCTTTAGGTTAGGGAAGTTTACTTCTATAATTTTATTGAAGATATTTGTTGGCCCTTCAAGTTGTAAGTCTTCACTCTCATCTATGCCTATAATCCTTAGGTTTGGTTTTCTCATTGTGTCCTGGATTTCCTGGATGTTTTGGGTTACAAGCTTTTTGCATTTTGCATTTTCTTTAACTGTTGAGTCCATGGTTTCTATGGTATCTTCAGCATCTGAGATTCTTTCTTCCATCTCTTGTATTCTGTTGTTGATATTTGCATCTATGTCCCCTGATTTCTTCCCAAGGTTTTCTATCTCCAAAGTTGTCTCCCTTTGAGTTTTCTTAGTTGTTTCTACTTCTGATTTTAGATCCTGGATGGATTTGCTTAGCTACTTCACTTGCTTGTTTGTGTTTCCCTGTCATTCTTTAAGAGATTTTTCTGTTTCCTCTTTCCTGACCTCAGCCTGTTGACCAAAGTTCTCCTGTATTTCTTTAAGTGATTTTTGCGTTTCCTCCTTATTGGCTTTTGTATTCTCCTGAATTTCTTTCAATGATTTTTGTGTTTCCCTTGTAAGGGCTTCTAACTTTTGATCCATTTTCTCCTGACTTTCTTTAAGTATGTCCTTCATGTGTTCCTCTACCAGCATCATGACCATTGATTTTAAATCCAGATCTTGTTTTTCTGGTGTGATGGGGTATCCAGGACATGCTCTTAAAGGAGAATTGGGTTCAGATGCTGCCATATTGCCTTGATTTCTGTTAGTGATGTTCCTGCATTTGCCTTTTGCCATCTAGTTCTCACTGGTGTTAGTTGGTCTTGTTGTCAATGCTGGACTCACTAGTGCAAGCTGCTTCTTCCCAGGTAGCCTCTGTTGCACAGCTGACCTCCTGTACTTCCTGGAGACACGGTTCTGTGGCCCAAGCTGTTCAGATCCTGAAGCAGACACCTGAAGGCTCCAGCTGGTGGCCTCCTGGACTCACTAGAGCACACTGACTCCTCCCAGCCAGCCTCCAGGTTGCCCCTCTGGCCTCTTGCAGGACCTGGAGATGTGGTGTTGCGGCCCAGGCTGTTCTGGATCCTGAATTGGAGATCTGAAGGCTCCAGCCAGAAGCCTCAGGACTGGAACCTAAGCTCCTTGCCGCTGGAGCAAGCTGTGTGCTCCCAGTCTGCATCTGGGTGCACCCCAGGCCTCTTGCACTTTCTGGAGTCTGAGTGCTGTTGCCCAGGCTTTTCAGATCCTGAAGCAGACACCTGAAGGCTCCTGCTGGGGCCTGCTGGACTCACCAGAGCACACTGACTCCTCCCAGCCAGCCTCCAGGGTGCCCCTCTGGCCTCTTGCAGGACCCGCAGATGTGTGTTGCAGCCCAGGCTGTTCTGGATCCCGAAGTGGAGATCTGAAGGCTCCCGCCAGAGGCCTCAGGACTGGCACCTCTTATCATTTCTTAGTAAAGGGTTCATACAGTATGCAGCCTTGTGTATGACATCTAGTAAAATGTATTCAAGGCTTATCTGTGTTTTAATATGCATAATCAGTCCCAGTCCATTATGTTCCAGTACCTGAACACATCACCCCTTGTTTTACCCATTTAACAATGCACAGGCATTGCTTATAACCTTAATTAAAATGACTAATGTACATTGAACAATTACACATGTCTTATGTGCCTAAATGTTGTCATTTCTCTTGAAGGCAGAGTAGAATTCCTAGTTACATGGTGACTTTACACTTAATGTCTTATGAAACTCCCAAACTCCCATTTCCAAGGAGTGGAAATCCCAACCCCAATGTTTAAGAGCTCTAGTCTCTTTTCATTCCAACCAACATTTATTATTGTTTGTTGTTCAATTGTTTTTATGGATGTGTACTGGTGTCTAGTTGTGATTTACAATCCTCTAAATACCAATAAGGTTGAAGATCATGTTCTGTTAATGCCTGTATTAACTTACTCTGGTGGTTTGAATGAAAAAGGTCCCTACAATCTTGGGCATTTGGAGACTTAGTTCTTAGTTGATGGCGATTTTTGGAGACATTTAGGTGGAATGACATTGTTGGAGGAAGAATGTCACTAGGAGTGGACTTTGAGACTAAAAGCCTCATGATGCTTTAAATTCTTTCTTTCCACTACGAGATCCCTGATCTTGTTACTATGCCTGCTGTCTGTGGCCATACTGTCCCTGTCATTACAGACTCTAACCTTTTGGAACTATAAGGCCAAAGTAATTTTTAAAATCCTGTTAGTTGCATCAATCATGCTGTTTCATCACAGCAACTGAGAAATAAATAATATGTACATTAATAGGTAACATGTACTAGTATTTTGATAATACATATGTATATATATAATCATAAGCCAATTGACTTGGTTATCTAATTATGCCTCAAGTTTATAATAGAAAGTAATGTCTCCCCAAGTTTGTTAGAATTGTCTTAGTTGTAGGCTCTGTGACTTTTCCATGTACATTTTAGAATATACTTGTTTATGTCTGAGAACATCCTTGAGGTTTTGATCAGGATTCACTAAGACTGAGTGTTCCTCATCTTTCTTTTGGTGACTTCCTCCACTGCATGAACACACTTCCGCTGCCTTTCTTTCTTCCTTCCTTCCTTCCTTCCTTCCTTCCTTCCTTCCTTCCTTCCTTCCTTCCTTCCTTCCTTCCTTCCTTCCTTCCTTCCTTCCTTCCTTCTTTCTTTCTTTCTTCTTTCTTTCTTTCTTTCTTTCTTTCTTTCTTTCTTTCTTTCTTTCTTTCTTTCTTTCTTTCTTTCTTTCTTTCTTTCTTTCTTTCTTTCTTTCTTTTGTTCTTTCAATCTCACCACGATCAGTTTACTGCCCAAGTCCTATGCATGCTTGCTCTATGAATACCCAGCTATTGTAACTGCAGATTTGCTTTGGTTTCTGTGTGCTTTGTCCACTTGGTCTGGGGCTTACTCATTGGAATGTGAGCATTCTGGAAGGCAGATAGAATTGTTGGGAGGTCTGTACTGAAGGTAGGAAGGTGTGGCTGTGGGTTTTCTTCTTTCTGGTCCTGGGTCCTGGACAAGGTACTGAGCCTCAGGTAAGGCTGCCATGCAGTTCTCTAGAGCTAGAACTGCATGATTTCACATGCCAATGATTACAGGTGCTCTGCCCTTGAATTCCAAAATATGAAGAGATGGCTGCATGTTCACTAAATGCTTTTGATAATCTACTTTTAAAATGGAGAGCAAATCTGTGGGGCATAGTTTAAAAACAAAAAGTCAAATAAATTGTCTATACCCAAACATAAATCCAGACATGAATGAGGAATAAAAGTAAATCTGGAGACAGGCAGCAATGAAGTAGATGGAAGAGGCAGATTGTGGAGAATCTGTCTTGGAGGTCAGAACTGCAGAAAGGTGACATCTACTACTGACATTCATAGTCAAGGGAGGAAGTGTAAATCTTGGTCCTCCCTATCATAGTGATGCTCAAGGTAGCCTCGGACTATATGCCAGGTGATCTGGGGCATGGTGGTTAGTGCAGCAGTTTATTAACTTCTGATATGAAACAACATAGTCTTCTCTTACTGGAGTGTGTTGAGAAATAAAATAGTGTGATGACTCTCATTATTCTTCTCCTTCACCCTATCTATCTTCATGTTTCTGTTCCGTCCCTCTTTTTCTGTTCTCTTTCTGTGTTGCTTAGTGTTGCTATTGTGTATATTGGTCACTAAAACTCTTTATTAAAATTTGGAATGCTGGCTGAGACTATAGCTCAGTGGTAGAATACTTACCTGTTATACATAAAGGCTTAGGTTTATTCCTTAGTGTTCCAAAAGTCAGGACAGCATTGAAAAACATTGAAAATACCCAAATACCTTAGATAGGTAGTAGAATATTAGCAAGTGGAAGATAGACAGAATCAATAAATCAAGGCTAGACTCATGCCTACTTGTAGGAAAGAAGAATCATTGTGTGTGGATAAAATTCCAAATAAAAAAGGAAATCGAAGCCAAATAGTATTAGCAACCAGGAAGTGACAAAGGCCAATATAGACACTATCAATAAAGTATCTAGAGATACTGTAGAACTATTTTTCAAAGGCCCAGCCTATAGAAATATCAAATATAGGAAACTACTCTGCATATCCAATGCAGAATTCATCCTATAGAAGTACCAAGTGCAGGGAATTCACACTGGCTTAGGATATATCTCCCAGGGCAGGCTGTGTGATCTATCAGCATCTGTGTTTTCTGAGATCTGGTTGAGAGCCAAGGGAGGAAGTATAAATTTTGGTCCTCCCTATCATAGTAATGCTGAAGGTAGCATGAAACTATATGCCAGGCCTGAGCTGGGGCACGGTGGCTAGTGTGGCAATTTATTCATTTCTGATATGGAACAAGATAAAGTCTTACTTTACTGGAGTGTGTTGAGAAATAAAACAGTGTGGCGACTCTCATTATCCCTTTGATTATGGCTCCCATTAGAATCAAGCTTAATTACCAGGGATATGGTCTGTGCTGCTTAGCATCTTCCGGCTCACAGGGGAATGCTAGTACACAGATGATCGCAGGAGGTGTGCAGAGACAGATGGAATGAATTAGTGTGAGCAATTCCTGCACACATTAAATCCTTCCTATCTTTGCTAGAGGATTAAGTCGTTCTAAGTAGGCAATTAAACTAGATAGTGTAAACATATGTTAGAGATTTGAAGTCAACCTAAGTAACTCAGCCAAAGCCCCAGAAAGAGACCCGAGGGACCAAAGAGGTAAGAATGCTTAGGACGACCCCAAGTTGCTCGAAAATGCCCTTAGGTATGGATTACTCCTGCATTGAAGTGTTTCAACCCTCTTACAACCTATTCTGCTTGTAGACTCCAAGAAAAATACTGATTTAAAACAGTGCCATCCAAACTTGATTTAGAAGTAACTCCACTTAAAGGAACTTTTGTGTGTGCTGTTTCCTTCTTGAGACCACTACCTTGTTATCCATGGTTCCGTTCATACAGTCACTTGCAAATGAACTGGAGACTGAGAAAAGCAGCCCATGAGCCCTCAGATAACCGAAGTTGCCTAACAAAACTCAGGCTATGACATTTGTTATTTAGAGGGTCTTTTCATGATCAAAATATTTGCTTTTTCTTCCGGCGCCTTCCAAGAGAGTTTATCTTAATACACAGGCTAGCTGGGGATTTTCAGTTGAACCAACATTAGTCAGACAAGTTGCCTTGGTCTTCTCTGATGTTTTACTGAAACAACATCAGTAGTATTTAGTAACAGGCCTAACTATGGAGTCTAGAAAAGAAAGGTTGGGTTATTAGCAAGCCCCCTGCTCACCACTCTGAGGGAACCAGGGTGCAACTGCTGTCTTCATGCTGCGTGAGGGCCGGTGATGGACACACTGCTGTTTAGTGACTGCGTGTAGTCCATGTTCTCTACCCCTCCTTGGAATGCTTTTGAACAGGAAACTTCTAACCACACTCATCTTTGCACAGGAAGAGATGGTTATGGTACAACTTGAGTGGTCAATGGGCTGGAATCAGTCAGCTGAACGCAGCCAGTGACACAGAAGCCAACTGCTGATAGACAAAACAAATGGCAGAGAAAGCCTCCATCTTCTCAGATCCTGGTTTTTTAACAAAAGCAAAATGGCCATAGCATGAGCCCAGAGACAGACCAGCACTCTATAACTAGAACATGCAGAAGACAGAAGTCACCTCCACTTTCATCCATAGTCCTCAGGTCGGGTCTTTGGCTTGATCTAGGAATCAAATAAATATAGAAGAAAGAAAAAAATATAAAGATCTTTATGAAACATACATGTACTTATGCTCTTTACAAGAGAGCAAAATGACTGAAGCAATAGATACTTTCAGTTAAAGAATAGTAAAGCCCATGAGAGGATCACAGAGCACGTGGATCTCTGGGCTAGAATAGGTATGGAGGTGCAGCTAGGAGGCAGATGGGGAAGAGTTAGAAACTCCTGGCAGAGGTCTTCAGAGGTGTGAAGAAACCACCTGAGGGATTCTTTCTGTCTTGTTGCATTTTTGAAGCCAGGCCAGATGGTCTTGCAGGAACTACAGCCCCTCTGGCGATGCCATCTGAAATTGAAATGGTGAACACTTACCTCCTCCAGTGCATCCTGTCATAATCAGTAGTGCATTAAATAAGACACCACGGAGGTAGGAAATACCCTCTCATAGATGAGCGATGTCTGCATGTCATGGCTGCTGTGTACTTTGTCTAAGCAGAAAGATGAATCTGATGTGGGAATGTGCCTCTAGCAGGCCTGTGCTTAGCAGTGGTACGGTACATTGGGTCATGGTGGGGGTTGCTGTCCTTCCCTTCTATCCTGTAGGATTTTCTGAGTGGTCCTTGTGAGGCAAATCTGCCAGCCCCAAGCTCTCTGTCTTGTTTTATCTAGAGATGACCATTGAGTTTCTTACTGGAAGCAGTAATACAAATAGTGGGTCCATTAATCCTCTCTTTTGTCCCACTCTTCTATGCGAGCGATTGATCAAGTCTATCAGAAGATCATTTCTGCATTCTTCGGAATGCTGTTCCATACCCCAACTTTGTGACAGTTGCCAGAGTTTAGAGCCTCATCCTACACCCATCTCCCTTTTCAGTGTTACACACTGCTAGGCAGGCATTCTCTCCTTAATCTAGAGTCTCTTGTTTCTTAGTTTCCTTTCCATGCTACAAATAAGAAACAAAAGACTCTCTACATTAAGGAGAGAATCCTTCTCCAAGCTAACAAATCCATGCTCCCATTATTCAAGAAGACATTTAATGGATTTGGAGACTTTATGGGCAGGACTAGGTAACCCCCAAATTTATGAGGCATGGAGAAAGCCTGAGCCCATAGCAGCAGAGGCCTCCAGACAAGCCAAGGACCTGAGCTACAGAACCCACTGGAGCGCAATTCTGCTGATTGCAGGAGAAAGGATGGGTTCCCAGGCCTGAATTTTGAGTGATGTAATAAACCTTCCACCTCTGTATGAGGTTTATCTAGTTCCGCCTGCAACTGTGGTGCTTTGGCTTTGTGGTCTCATTTTTCTAGATATAATTTTAGCACACGCAAAAAGTCCCTGCTAGTGCTGCTATCTTCTCAGCTCCTCCAATAGCTTTCTTACTTCCTATCCTTGGATTTTTATTTGTTTTTAGTCTAAATAACCAAAGAGAGATTCTCCAAAGCATTGTAATAATAATTAGGACTAGAATAGCCCTGCATAGAGAATCTGCAACCTGTAGTAACTGTGGGTGCACTCAGGGGAGTTGGAATAATGGGGATGCTTCAAAATCAAATAGAGATACAAAATGACTAAATGAATTGGTGAACTCATTGGTTTGGACACTAGTGGTAGGCCTTAGGGCTCCTGCTTCAGCAGAGCCCCTGGCCTGCTGGGAAAGCGTCTACCCAGGGCAGCTGCATTTTGGTGAAGCTCCTGCCAAACTGGGAAGCAGTCCATCAGGCTGTCTTACAGAATGCTAAAGATGCACTTTGTACACAAATCTGTGTCTACATGCAAGACTTGCAGATTGTGGAATGAGGACTCTCTTTTGAGGCTTTAGCCCATCCTTACAAAAGTACTTCTCTAAGACAGGCAGGCAGAAACCACCCCACTTCCCTAAGAAACTGTACAATTTTGTTTGAGTCTGTCAAGAGTGTCACCTGTTTGTCATCTTCAGCTTTCATCCCATACAATCAAGTATGTAAATAAACCAATTTTTACTTTTTCAGATATATTGTGAGGTACTGACCATGGTCTCCTTAGAATATTGAACGATCATGGGATGCTGGTTAAGTTCTCTCCCTTCTCCCTTTTCCCTTCTTCCCCCTTCCTCCCTCTATATAGTTTTCTCGAGAACCATCTGATGTGTCAGAGATAAGGGAAACATTTTTGAAGTGAGAACTTTTCCTTGTGTTAAGGACATGCCAACCCAACCAGTTTTGATACTAGAATACTACTCAGGAACAATTTTAAAGAGTTTTTATGTTTGGGTGCTTTGTCTGCATGTATATATGTACACCATATGTGTGCATGCCCAATACCCTAGGAGTCCAAAAGATGGTATTGGAGCCTCTGGAACTCAAGACACTTGTGAGCTTTCATGTGCGTGCTGGGAATCAGTCCCTGGTCCTCTAGGAGAGCAGACAGTGTTCTTAACTGCTGAGCCACCTTTCCATCCCTGTTGAACTGTTTTATGCATTTCAGTTGTTCTGTAGGATGGATTCTGTTATTTACTTTCATGGTTTATAGTGATTCTATTTTGAAATCAGAATGAAGCTTGCTAGTAAAATAAATGTGCTATTTGTTCATCCTTTAATATCTTCTGGAAGTTTTTTTTTATGATTTTAGAAGGAACCCCTTGTAGCTTTAATTTCCTTGAAAGGTAGAGTTTTTCCTAGAATCTTACATCAGTTTTGGTTGTTACTTCCTGTAGGTCTTCTCAAATCACCACACTATAGGTCATAAAATTACTTCAAAGATGAATAAGAATCACAGGCACTCTCTCTGCACTCACAAGGCAAGCCAGCATGTTAATAACCCTGCAAGTAGGTATCTGCTGATGTTACAGGCGAGGAGAGTGAGGCTCTGAGTGTCTCTCTAGTGTCTCCTGGGTCACACCAAGCAGCTGAGGAGAAGCATCATATGAGCCTGGCGGCAAAGCCTGTGCTCTTCAAAGATTCTCCTCCTCCTGCCAAGTCTGGTGACTACTGTTTATATTAATTATTATCCCTTCCAAGTTGTTAAAGGAAACGGCTCAGAGAACAGTACATTCTCAGCCATGGTGAGTTTCCCTTCCAAGCCAGCTCCAGCCATGCAGAATGCTTTCCTGACATTGCCACCCAGAGCGCAGCTCCTGACTCCTTCCCTGTGAATAGCCTGCTCCAGTTTCTTTTGATTGCCTGCATCCTCCCAAGCGTTTGTTGTGTCTGAAGCTTCAGAACCAGGTGGCCTATTTCCCAGATATGCGGCTGCAGTTCCATTCCCCAAATTCCCACTCTGTGCGCCCCACCCCCAAAACAAACCAGAAGTTCTCTCTCCGTCTTTTTCTAGATTTCTTCTCATTGGCTTTCTCCACTGTATTCTAGCTTTTAATAGCCATAGAAAAGCATTAAGGTCAGTCTTCCAACTGCTCATGGCTTTTTCGGAGAAACTCATTGTTTTCTCAAAGCCCATCTTTGTCTGATCATGGGCCTCTGAAGCCAGACCTAGAGGAAGGCAGGAGCTACTTCAGATGGAAATAGGACCCAGTGCTTGTCTGTGATGGTCTGCAGGGTTGATACTGAGAGACTGTCTGTTCATCAGGCCATCTGTGATACTTAACTCCTACTTCAGGGCTGGCAGTCCATCCAAGCAAGAGGCATTCCTGGGAGTTGTTCTAACTTTTCATGTGCTGCAAGCAAATATCTACTCACCTCAATAGAGTACCAGTAATAGAACAAGGAAACAACACCACCTAAGTCCAGTCTACTGTGTTAAACAGGAGTTACATAAAGGTAGGTGACTATATCTTACAGGGCAGGGATGGGGAGCTTAGATCTCCCACCCCATTCATCTCTGATGAGGCATGGGCCATTCTATTGCAGGTCTCATGTAGGTAGTTACAGCTATAGAGTGTTCAAGAGGGAATGACTATATTATACCCACAGGACAGCATTTCACAACACTGGGAATTCTGAAGTCTTTCACAATGTCTCCTACCACTTGTCCAAATATTATCATCCATGACTTGTTAATATGACATAGTAATGCACACAGAACTTGAAATCTGACCATCCAATGTCTGAGTACTTTAGAGCTACTATAACCAAGTAACACAGGCTGGTGGTTTTGAGAAAAAAAATGTAATTTATCTCTATGCTTCTTGGGGTAGGATGAATGCCTGAGACAAAGATGACAACATGTTTGGGTTACATGAGGACTTTCTCATGGTTTCAGAAGACTGCTTTCTTATTGTGTCTTTGTGTGGCAGAAAGAGTCCAAGGTTGGCTTTGGGAGTCTCTTTATGAGGGTATCTAATCCCATTAACCATTGTTTTACCATTATGACTTACTCATCTCTTGTGGGTAAATTTCATCCATGGGAATTCATCTTGGGATGAGGATTTCAATATGGGAATTTAGGGCTGTACAGGAATGCAGTTCATAGCATCCTGGAGTCATTTTTGTCATCTGCTACCGAAGCTGTGTGAACTTGGACAGAACATACAAGCTCTCTGAGCTCCAGCTTATTGTGTACTAGTAGGACTTCACTGGATGCACCTAGTAAAATCTTACTGAATGAACAATGACACTGACTTGTGAAGTGTTTTTCAAGATCATTCCCCCAAACAAGTGCACAGCTGTCAGGGTGCAGGTTCTTCCATGGTGAGGAATCAAACAGGGCATGGTGCTCCAGGCCTGAGCCTGCTCCTCAGACCCCATGCTCTGCTCTTCTGTTTCTACTGACTCAGATGCTGCAACAGGACTGACAAGGTTCCCTTGGCTTGCTCACACCAGGCCCTTTTGTGTGGTCTTCCTGCAGCAAAGCTCCAGTATAATGCACTTCTTCTTTGTCTCTTTCCCATGCTTATGAGGATTCCCATGCTTATGTCCACTGAGGACAGTGGAAGGTGGGCTGTACTCTGAAGGATGTCTTCCCTCAACACTGACCACTCAGCTGCACTCAGGATTTGTGCAGTGACTGCAGGATTAAAAGCTCACCACGTTGACTCACCCAGTAAAACAACTCCAGCGTTTTTTGTTTCTCTCTTGGGGAGTTCCTGTAATTCTTAAATGCTTGGAGACTTTATGGTTTTGTTCTTGCCGTCTGTTAGCTGTGTCCTGGATACGGTTTCTATGTGGAGTATAAACTAAGTTGTACACTCAGCTTATTGTGGGATGCACAAAGGCTCTAGTGCTGATATGTGGGCTGGTTGGGGTTTATTTACACAGCAAGACACATATGCTGGGAGGTCCTGGGCTGTGCAAGAAATTTTTCCCCTCCCATTTGACTCACTCAGTGGAGACTGGCAGATTTGTATTGAAGTGTGATTTATGAGTGAAATGTTTTCTTGTATCATAGAGATCTAGGATAAAGTGTGTGTGTGTCTGTTGTATATGTGTGTTGTTTATGTGTGTATACATGTGTGCGTACTCACTGTGTGTGTACATGTGGACAACAGAGGCCAGTGTCTAGTGTCTTCCTGTACGGCTCACCATATTTATTGTGATCACTATTATTTGAGACGAGCCCTCTCATCTAGTGATTCTGTGACTCTGGCTTGCCAGTAAGCCTCTGGAATCTGACTAGGTCTGATCTCTGACGTGTTGGAATTACAAGCTTACACAGCACTGCTGGCCCTTTACATGAGTACAGGGATTCAATCTAAGGTCCACATGCTTGCACATCAAGTGTGTCACCCAAACCATCCTCCCGGACCCTAGACATATCTTCAAACGTTTATGCTAGTCCTAGCTTTTTCTCTATTAATTATTTCCATGATTAAATTATTCTATATCACAATTAAAAAAAAGTCACAGAAGTTTTGCTTCTAGTTAAGCATCCTAATATTCTAAAAGGATTTAAAAACTTACATGTGTGTTCCTAATGAGATACCCAATGTGCTTCATATGTTGGACTGAAATGTCCTCTAGAACTCAAATTTCTGGATGAGAATGGGTCAGGGATGAGTCACTTCTAGGATGATGGACACATGAGCCAATGCAAAGCCATCCTGTGGTCAGAAGTGCTGACGGAGAACATGCTTCATGAGGAAACTGAACTTCATAAAAGTGTGCCTTTTAAAAGTGAAAAAAGAATAGATGAGAACTGAGGCAAAGGAATAAGGTGAGAGGGTCTGGAAGTAGAGTTATTATCTGGGGACTTTGGATTCAGATACAATGCCAGTGCTCACTGCTCTGTCCTCAAAAGACAACTGAGAGGCTCCCGAAATGTTTGCCAAGATCACATGAGCTGCTGAGCAGACACTACGCTTCAGCAATATGGAGATGGAAGCAAGAAGATGATGCTGGGGCTTGGACAGGCTGAGCAAGAAGTCATTAAGGGCCTGAACCACAATGATGGGAATGGAAAAACCAGGACTTGAAGGGTAATTGACTGGCACTGAGAGCTATCAAGGTTGCTGACTGTTTATTTCATTTTGGTAAAACAGATGAGTGGTAAAGACATTTATTTGGGAAGGAGTACTTTAATGCACATTTCTAAGGAGCACAAAATAATGCTCAGTAAGAGGTGTATGTAGTGAAATGACTGCCACTAGACAAGGGCTTGAATAACTAATCCATTCTGCTGAGACGGATGAGAAATTATCCCTCCAGGGTTAGAAGCATGGAGGTCCCTGTTGGCCTTGGCTAAAGCATATCTTGTAGGACCATAGGCACAAAAGCCTGGCCAGAGTTTACTAGAAGGGACAAGTGACAGGATGGCAGACTGGACATAGGAAAGCAGTCTCAGTACTCAGGCAATGCAGTATACTCCCAGTTAGAGTGTGTTCCCAGGCAGCAAACTTCCTTTGATCTTAAGGTGAGTAGTGGTAGAATGAATTAAATACTATGAAATGAACTTAAAACATGAAGGCATGGACACCGATGGCTTGAAGTATATTTAGTTTCTAAATCTATTGCTATTTAAAAAATGCTTCTTCTTTGTTACCATGTGGATGCAAATTTTATTCTATCTACTTTGTTTTATATTCACTTGGTAGTCTTGGCATGTAGTGCTTATTCATAATCCCATTACTACACTTGGTAATTATCCTCTAGATAAATAATACAAAAAGTAATTGGAAAGAGATAGTGCAACACTCATTTTTTTCTGTACTGGTGATTGTGACAAACAAATCTGAAACCCATCACATAGGTGTCAAAGTTGGTACTCACGAGCTTGTCATGATCTGTTTTTCACAATAGCCCTTGGTATCTTATCAATCAGTCTGCAAGTTCACTTTAAAAATTAGGTAGTGTGAGATCTTATAGCTAATTACTGACATCTTCAATATTTGCAGCACAGTGTCTCAGTATTTTATATTTTTGGGGGGAAGATTATAAAATTTATTCAGAAAAGTTCACTAACGTGCAATTTTTTGCAGTGTGAGCCCATTAATGTAACCACCACCCAAACTAAGAGTCTAAGCTCCAAAGTATAAATTTCTATTCACTATCTATTCCATCAACCTCCAAGAGTGAGCAAAATCCTAAATTGTAGTAGAATGCATTGTAACTGTTGCATTTTTTATCAGTGCAACAATAGTGAATATAGTTTGTCTTTCTAAAAACAATTACCTCATCTTGTTTGTCTCAGGTCATCATTATACTTTAAATACTCATTATTTAGTTTACTCAATCAACATAATTGTTTTATATTATGCATCTAAAATTTATAAAATCTATAGTGTTTATTGCCACTGTTCTGATTCTTACTGGAAGTTTCCATTAACTCTTGTTCATGGTGGTTCATATCTATCTGCACTGAGGAATGCTTTTTAAAGTATAAAACCTTATTCTCAGGCCAGCAAGATGGCTCAATAGGTAAAGGTGTTTGCTCTCAAGACTGGCAGCCTGAATTTGATCTAAGGACCAGCATAAAGGAAGGGTAGATGCAATTGCTACAAGTTGACCTCTGATTTCCACATGTGCACAGATGTGTACACACACACACACACACACAAATAAGTGTAATTAAAATCACTTAAAATACAAATGAAACTGTATTCTTTAGATACAGTGCATACTAATGTGCAAAAGTCATGTGAGTCTCCAAACTGAAGTAGCATTCTCTGAAAAGAGTATGTTTAAATCAAGAACACTACTAACACAGGACAATTTGAGAATGAGGTTTAGCTTAGTTTTGAGATTTTTCTCTCAGCAATGTTAAAAAGCAGAGCTGTAACTTATCAGGATAGGGTGTTCAATTTCAGTGAGGTATTTTCTGGGGATACAAAAATGGTGGAGGAGATTTCTTGACCTGTGTGGTTTTCCAGGATGACATGTTCAGAGGATGTGGGTCTCAGTGTCACTAAGCACAAGTCTGACATGGGCTTGCTTTTTTTTTTTTTTTCCATTTTTTCACTATAGCTTTTGGCTTCTGGAAGACATGCGTGAGAACTTGCTCTCTGTTTCCCATTGTGTGCTCCCAGGGGAGACATTTGTGCCAGGAATGAAGCTGTGATAACAAAACCTGTGGTGTAACAATCTCTCTCACTCTTACACCTTGTGTTTGCAAGTCAAGTTAGCCCCTCCCCTGCCCCTTAGATGAGGAGTGACCTTGGTTTCCCTCTTCCTCTTCCTTCTGAGAGTATCATATGCCTTTCTCTCTCACACACACCACACATGTTCTCCATGTAAGATCTTGGGAAAGCCTGCCTGATATTATTAAGTATACATAAAAGGCCTTTATTTACTTAACAGAGGTTTAAAATAATATAGATCTTGTTATCTTTGAAAGTATACTAGTTTTTGCTGTGTGCACACACGTGTATGTTTAAGTCTAACTCTTGGCCTTTTTAATGACAATACCTATGCACAGGGTGACTTTTGGGAGTAATGTCTGGAACATGACATGATTTGAAGTGGTAAGTTAAATGTTTTCTGCCAACTCTTAGTGCAGCCTTAACTGATTCTTCTGTGGACAACTTTAGCCTACAGTTCACCCTTAGAACTCATGAAATATACCGTTTCATGACTACATTTATTTTACATAGAAAACTATAATTGGAGAAATGATTTATCTGAACTTGCACAGCTATTGAATGTCAGGGGCAAGGTTAGAAACCAGGAGTTTTTCTTCTTCTAGATTTACTAGCAGGCTCTAGTTTCCAAGGATATCCAAACATTGAGACAAGGCAATGTTTTCATTGTCCGTTTTTTGTGCCAGTGGCTGAATCTAAGCCATACCCTCCATGCCTATCCACTAACTCCCCACCTTAGCTGTTTTATTTTCATGATAACACTGAGTACTGTCTGAAACTCATCTTGGTTTTGTATTTTATGTCTCTCTACTGGCTGGATTCTCTAGAAGGTTAGCTGTTGGAGAATGTCCACATTTAGCCTAGACTTTCAAGTACAGAGAAATCCTCACTGTGGCTAGAGAGATGGCCAGTTGGTAAAATGTTTGCCTTGCAACTGTGAAGATATGAGTCCAATTCCTAAACACATGTGGAAAACCAACAAACCAACCAAGCAACCAAGCAACCAACCAACCAACTGACCAAACACAAAACATAAACAAAATCCACCACTGGGTATATCGGTGCATGTTTGTAATGTAAAGCCGTGGAGGTGGATACAGATAAATACCCAGGACTCACAATTCAGTCAGCTTTGACTGCTTGGTGACTTTCAAGCTAACGAGAAACCTTCTATCACAAAAAGTGGGTATTTCTTGTCATAGTTGCAGGAGTTCACACAAGTAATAGTGTAGAGAGCCTTATTGGGGTGCCATGCCACCTGACAGGAACTTGACATCAACCAAGGTGAAGTTCCTTTTCTTGCCTTTGAGCAGGAACTCCTGTGTTAGCCAACAATCCCTTCCACCTAGGGTGGTGCACTCAGACAAAGATGAAGCCCATTGTTCTTCAAGGACCTGCAGTTTCCTGAGAAACACTAGCCACCTGTGGAACAACTGAACCAGTTCTTCAGTTCTTCAGAGAGTTTCCAGCCTTTGGAGGAAGGGTTTTCCTCTGCTTATGTATTTGGAGTCCTCCATTAAACCTTGAGACCTTGAACAGCAGGTGCTGTTTGGGTCTTGATCTATTTTCACCATCTTCTCATACATCCCCAGCTTCTCTTCCAGGTAACCTGTTCGAGGTAACTGAGGGCAGTTACATAATAGAAGTAGACAAACAATGAATACAAGTAAACAGAGGTATTCTGATTTGTGGCTTTTACCAATGTTACTATCTAGGTTGTGACACTGGACTGTAGTTTTGTGAAATGCAGAGAAACAATGTGTAGGCTGTGAAGGATCACCCTGCCATTGTGAATCTACAAATATGTTAATATGTTAATACAGGTTTCAATTACAAATGTGTCTAGAGGCCTGCTGTGCACCTTGAGGCAGGCTGGGAGGACACAGCGTGCTCCTGTGGGTCTGGTCCCACAGAGCTTAGGTTTCAGTCCTGAGGCCTCTGACAGGAGCCTTCAGATCTCTGCTTCAGGATCCAGAACAGCCTGGGCTACAACAACATGTCTCTAGGCCCTGCAAGAGGCCAGAGGGGATCCCGGGAGGCCACCTGGGAGGAGTCAGTGTGCTCTGGTGAGTCTAGCAGGCCCTGGGTGGGAACCTTCAGATGTCTGCTTTGGGATTTGAACAGCCTGGGCCACAGCACTCGGTCTCCAGGAAGTGCAAGAGGCCTGATGTGCACCTGGAGGCAGGCTGGGAGGACACAGCTTGCTTCCGTGGGTCCTGCCCCACAGAACTTAGGCTCCAGTCCTGAGGCCTCTGGCGGGAGCCTGAAGATCTCCACTTTGGGATCCACAACAACCTGGGCTACAACACCATGTCTCCAGGCCCTGCAAGAGGCCAGAGGGTCACCCGGGAGGCTGGCTGGGAGAAGGCAGTGTGCTCTGGTGAGTTCAGCAGGCCCCTGGCAGGAGCCTTCAGATGTCTGCTTAGGGATCTGAACAGCCTGGGCCACAGCACCCTGTCACCAGGCAGTGCAGGAGGTCAGCTGTGCACCAGAGGCCAGCTGGGAAGAGGCAGCTTGTACTGGTGAGTCCAGCATTGACAACAAGACCAACTAACACCAGTGAGAACTAGATGGCAAAAGGCAAATGCAGGAACATCACTAACAGAAATGAAGGCAATATGGCAGCATCTGAACCCAATTCTCCTTTAACAGCATGTCCTGGATACCCCATCACACCAGAAAAACAAGATTTGGATTTAAAATCAATGGTCATGATGCTGGTAGAGGAACACATGAAGGACATACTTAAAGAAATTCAGGAGAAAATGGATCAAGAGTTAGAAGCCCTTAAAAGGGAAACACAAAAATCATTGAAAGAAATTCAGGAGAATACAAAAGCCAATAAGGAGGAAACACAAAAATCACTTAAAGAAATACAGGAGAACTTTGGTCAACAGGCTGAGGTCATGAAAGAGGAAACACAAAAATCTCTTAAAGAATTACAGGAAAACAGAAACAAGCAAGTGAAGGAGCTAAGCAAAACCATCCATGATCTAAAATCAGAAGTAGAAACAACTAAGAAAACTCAACGGGAGACAACCTTGGAGATAGAAAACCTTGGAAAGAAATCAGGGGACATAAATGCAAATATCAACAACAGAATATAAGAGATAGAAGAAAGAATCTCAAATGCTGAAGATACCATAAAAACCATGGACTCAACAGCTAAAGAAAATGCAAAATGCAAAACAGCTTGTAACCCAAAACATCCAGGAAATCCAGGACACAATGAGAAGACCAAACCTAAGGATTATAGGCATAGATGAGAGTGAAGATTTACAACTTAAGGGGCCATCAAATATCTTCAATAAAATTATGGAAGTAAACTTCCCTAACCTAAAGAGAGAGATGCCCATGAACATACAAGAAGCCTACAGAACTCCAAACAGACTGGACCAGAACAGAAATACTTCCCGTCACATAATAATCAAAACCCTAAATGTACTAAACAAAGAAAGAATATTAAAGGCAGTAAGAGAAAAAGGGCAAGTAACATACAAAGGAAAACCTATCAGAATCACAGCAGACTTTTCACCTGAGACTATGAAAGCTGGAAGATTCTGGGCAGATCTCATGCAGACTCTAAGAGAACACAAATGCCAGCCAAAACTTCTATACCCTGCAAAACTCTCAATCACCATAGATGGAAAAACTAAGATATTCCATGACAAAACCAAGTTTACCCAATATCTATCCACATACCCAGCCCTACAAAGAATAATGGGAGGAAAACTCCAATACAAGGAGGGAAACTACACCCTGGAAAAAGCAAGACAGTAACCTTCTTTCATCAAACCCAAAAGAAGATAACCAATCAAATTTAAAAAATAACATCAAAAATGACAGGAAGTAATAATCACTATTCATTAATATCTCTTAACATCAATGGGCTCAATGCCCCAATAAAAGACATAGACTAACTGACTGGATATGTAAGCAGGACCTTACATTTTGCTGCATACAGGAAACACACCTCATTGTCAAAGACAAACACTACCTTAGAGTAAAAGGCTGGAAGACAATTTTACAAGCAAACAGTCTCAGGAAACAAGCTGGAGTAGCCATTCTAATATCAGATAAAATTGACTTTCAATCCAAAGTCATCAAAAGAGACTCTGAGGGACACTTCTTGCTGGTCAAAGGAAAAATACAAGAAGAAGAACTCTCAGTCCTGAACATCTATGCTCCAAATGCAAGGGCACATAAAAGAAACTTTATTAAAGCTCAAAGCATACATTGCATCTAACACAATAATTGTGGGTGACTTCAATGCACTTTCCTCAATGGACTGATCAGGAAAACAGAAACTGAACAGGGACACAGTGAAACTAATTGAAGCTTTGGACCAATTAGATTTAACAGATATATATATAGAACATTTTATCCTAAAGCAAAAGAATATACCTTTTTCTCAGCACCTCATGGTACCTTCTCCAAAATCGACCATATAATTGGTCACAAGACAGACCTCAACAAATATAAGAAGATTGAACTGATCCCATGCCTCCTATCAGATCACTATGGAGTAAAAGTGGTCTTCAATAGCAACAAAAACAACAGAAAACCCACATACACGTGGAAACTGAACAATATTCTACTTAATGATACCTTGGTCAAGGAAGAAATAAAGAAATTAAAGACTTTTTAGAATTTAACGAAAATGAATTCACAACATACCCAAATCTATGGGTCACAATGAAAGCAGTGTTAAGAGGAAAACTCATAGCCCTGAGTGCCAACAAAAAGAAAATGGAAAGAGCATACACTAACAGCTTAACAACACACATAAAAGTCCTGGAACAAAAAGAAGCTATTTCACCCAGGAGGAGTAAAAAGCAGGAAATTATCAAACTCAGGGCCGAAATCAATCAAGTAGAACCAAAGAGAACCATACAAAGAATCAACAAAACCAGGAGCTGGTTCTTTGAGAAAATCAACAAGATAGATAAACCCTTAGCCAGACTAACGAAAGAGCACAGAGACAGTATCCAGATTAACAAACTTAGAAATGAAAAGGGAGATATATCAACAGAAACTGAGGAAATGCAAAAAAATCATTAGATCCTACTACAAAAGCCTATATTCAACACAACTGGAGAATCTGGAGGAAATGGACAGTTTCCTAGACAGATATCTGACACCAAAACTAAATCAGGATCAAATAGATCATCTAAACAGTCCCATAACACCTGAAGAAATAAAAAGGGTCATGGAAAGTTTCCCAACCAAAAAAAGCACGGGACCAGATGGCTTCAGTACAGAATTCTTTCAGACCTTCATAGAAGACCTAACACCCATACTCTTCAAACTATTCCACAAAATAGAAACAGAAGGAACTCTACCCAACTCGTTCTATGAAGCCACAATTACTCTGATACCAAAACCACACAAAGATCCAACAAAGAAAGAGAACTTCAGGCCAATTTCCCTTATGAATATTGATTCAAAAATACTTAATTAAGTTGCCAACTGAATCCAAGAACACACCAAAATGATCATCCACCATGATCAAGTAGGCTTCATCCCAGGGATGCAGGGATGGTTCAATATAAGGAAATCCATCAATGCAATCCACTACATAAACAAACGCAAAGGACAAAAACTATATGATCATCTCATTAGCTGCAGAAAAAGCATATGACAAAATTCAGCATCCTTTCAGGCTAAAAGTCTTGGAAAGAACAGGAATTCAAGGCCCATACCTAAACATCGTTAAAGCAATATACAGCAAACCGGTATCATCATCATCAAACTAAATGGAGAGAAACTTGAAGCAATCCCACTAAAATCAGGAACTAGACAAGGCTGTCCTCTCTCTCCATATCTTTTCAATATAGTATTTGAAGTTCTAGCTAGAGCAATTAGACAAGGGGATACAAATCGGAAAGGAAGAAGTCAAATTATCACTATTTGCAGATGGCATGATAGTCTACTTAAGTGACCAGAAAACCTCCACCAGAGAACTCCTTCAGCTGAAAGCTTCAGCAATGTGGCTGGTTATAAAATCAACTCAAGCAAATAAGTTGCCTTCCTATACTCAATGGATAAGCAGGCTGAGAAAGAAGTTATGGAAATGACACCCTTCACAATAGCCACAAACAATATAAAGTATCTTGGTATGACTCTAACCAAACAAGTGAAAGATCTATACAACAAGAACTTCAGATCTCTGAAGAAGGAAATCTAAGAAGACCTCAGAAAATGGAAATATCTGCCATGCTCCTGGATTGGCAGGATTAATATAGTTAAAATGGCCACCTTGCCAAAAGCAATCTACAGATTCAACTCAATCCCCATGAAAATCCCAACTCAGTTCTTCACAGAGTTAGAAAAATCAATTCTCAAATTCATCTGGAATAACAAAAAATTAAGGGTAGCTAAAACTATTCTCAACAACAAAAGAAATCTGGGGGAATCAGTATCCCTGACTTCAAGCAATACTACAGAGCAATAGTGTTAAAAACTGCATGGTATTGGCACAGTGACAGACAAGTGGACCAATGGAATATAATTGAAGACCCAGAAATAAATCCACACAGCTATGGTCACTTGATCTTCGACAAAGGAGCCGAAAACATCCAGTGGAAAAAAGATAGCCTTTTGAACAAATGGTGCTGGTTCAATTGGAGGTCAGCATGGAGAAGAATGCTAATTGATCCATTCTTATCTCCATGTACTAAACTCTACTCCATGTGGATCAAGGACCTCCATGTAAAACCAGACACACTGAAACTAATAGAAAAGAAACTGGGGAAAATCCTTGAGGACATAGGCACAGGGGAAAAATTCCTGAACAGAACACCAATAGCTTATGCTCTAAGATCAAGAACTGACAAATGGGACCTCATAATATTACAAAGTTTCTGTAAGGCAAAGGACATGGTTAAAAGGACAAAACAGCCACCAACAAATTGAGAAAGGATATTCACCAACCCTACATCTGCTAGAGGGCTAATATCCAATATATACAAAGAACTCAAGAAGTTAGACCCCAGGGAACCAAATAACCCTATTAAAAATAGGGTACAGATCTAAACAAAGAATTTTCACCTGAAGAAATTTGGATGGCCGAGAGGCACCTTAAGAAGTGCTCAACATCATTAGTCATTAGGGAAATGCAAATCAAAACAACCCTGAGATTTCACCATACACCAGTCAGAATGGCTAAGGTAAAAAACTCAGGAGACAGCAGGTGTTGGCAAGGATGTGGAGAAAGAGGAACACTCCTCCACTGCTGGTGGGGCTGTAAGATGGTAGGACCACTTTGGAAATCAGTCTGGCGCTTCCTCAGAAAACTGGACATGACACTTCTGGAGGACCCTGCTATACCTCTCCTGGGCATGTACCCAAAGGATTTCCCAGCATTCAATAAAGACGTATGTTCCATTATGTTCATAGCCACCTTATTTATAATAGCCAGAAGCTGGAAAGAACCCAGATGTCACTCAAAGGAGGAATGAATACAGAAAATGGGGTATATTTACACAATGGAATACTACTCGGCAATTAGAAACAATGAATTCACAAAATTTTTAGGCAAATGGTTTGATTTGGAAAATATCATCTTAAGTGAGGTAACCCAATCACAAAAGAATACACATGGAATGCAATCTCTGATAAGTGGATATTAATTAGCCCAGAAGCTCTGAATACCCAAGGCACAAATCGCATATCAAATGACTTCCATGAAGAAGTATGGAGAGAGTCCTGATCCTGGAAAGGATTGATCTAGGGTTGGAGGGGAATATAAGGACAGAGGAAAAGGAGGGAGGTGATTGGAGAATGGGTGGAGAGAAGAAGGTTTATGGGACATATGGGGAGGGGGGATCTGGGAAAGGGGAAATCATTTGGAAAGAATATGGAAAATAAAAATATTAAAAAAACAAACAAACAAATGTGTCTGAAGGTTGACCTTAGTGGCCAGCATTTAAAACCCCAAAATTCTGAGGCTGAGGCAAGAGAATCCTCAGTTTAAGTCTAGTATGATCCACATAGATTGTCTCAAACCTGTCCCTCAAATGTAAATGTGTTTGAACTCTGAAGGGCCTAACATATCGCATCAGGTTCACTGAAAGTTAGGATTTTCTTTACATGTTAAAATAACCCTAAAGGTACCTACATTTACTCCACATTCCCAAATATTAGTTACAGATTTTTATCTATGAATATCCTGTAACAACAGGCTACCATCCATGACATAGAGACAAAGGGCCCATTTGAGACTCTATGATTTACTAGCTTTGTTTCCTTGGGCAAATTGCTTGACCCCCCCTGTCTTAGTTAGGGTTTTACCATTGTGAACAGACATCATGACCAAGGCAACTCTTATAAATGACCACATTTAATTGGGGCTTGCTTACAGGCTCAGAAGTTCAGTCCATTGTCATCAAGGCAGGAATATGGCAGCATTCAGGCAGGCATGGTACAAGCAGAGCTGAGAGGTCTACATCTTCATCTGAAGGAAGCCAAGAACAGACTAGGCATCCTCAGGCAACTAAGAGGCAGATATCCAAGCCCACTCCCACAGTGACACACTTCCTCTAACAAGGCCACACCTTCCAATAGTGCCATTCCCTGGGATAAGCATGTGCAAACCGTCACCCCCCCCCCCATTGCGTCTTCTATACTATTGTGACAGGTAGGATACATAATCCTCTGGGTGACAGCCTTGTGAAATCCCCAGGTGTAGCTCCCCTGGTCATTAGATACAGGTGTGGCAATAATCTGCTTCCTGATGTGAGGAATGATGCTTTGGGCTCTTCACACTTGTGTCCCAACTTCACTGTTAGGGTGTGAGGTCTGGGAATTTCTATTAGTTGGAGCAGGAACAGATTTTAAGACACCCTCTTCACAACATTACTCATCATCTCAGTTAAGACCGCAACCTGGTGCAGATTTCAGATGTTCCTTTGTACAACTCAAAGCCCTGCTGCTGGACCTATGTCCAAGGGACATTCTGTGACCCAGAACAAATCCAGAGCCGGTCAGTAGACAGGGAGTGTGGAGTGGCTCATGCGTAATCGAACAAGCTTTCTTCTTGAAGATGAAGAGTGGGGGAAGCTGGGGCAGCTCCTTGGGGCTCTATGCTTCTGTACTGTATGCCAGGCTCTCTCCCTGTATTGCCCTTTAATATGTTTAATTCAAGTCTGTGATGTCATAGCAAATCACATGGCTCCATGAAATGGTGGTTGTTTTCTGGGAGCCAAGGTTCAAGCCTGGGAAGCTTTTAGTACCCTGCTTGCTAAAGTTCTTGTTACTACTTTATGAACAACAGGGTTTTCAGTGTTACATTTCTGAGGTCTGCTATAACCATGAATCCTGCGTAGAAATGCAGGAGGGTTGGGCATGAGTGAGGAGGCATGGTGAGGACCCTGCAAAAGGTGGAGAATGCAGTCACTGGGGCAACAAATCAGTCGTTGTGTGTCCTCGATAGGAAGAAGACAGATATGGTTACAGGCAGATTAACAGGAGGCTGCATAGATTGATACTAATGCCCAACTGCCTTGTCTCAGACAAGAGCATCAATGGAAATTAAGGATCCATCAGCCTCCAGCATCCCACTGCATATATGCCCTGGGCTGAAGAGCACCTTAGATTTCTTCTACTGTCAACATCTATTTCCTTATCTTGCTCCCTGGGGGCTTCAGACAACATGTTCTCCTGGCTTTCTGTGGCCTGGTGTGCTGCTGCCCAGTTGCCTTGGCTGAGCCTGGATATGCTAAGCGACTTCACCCTTACTCTTCATCCTCTATCTTTCAGGAACTTTGGTCTGTAACAGAAAGCTGCTCTTTGATGGGGGGCAAACAAAAGTGTCCTTGAAAATTTGGGCTAGTTTAGTCTAAAGAAAAAAGTCAGACATTTCTTTAAGTGAGGACTTAAAGTGTGTTTCACAAAGAATGAAACCAGCTATTCAATAGCTTGGCCAAGCAGAGCCGTGAGCAAGGCTGTGTTTAGAGGCCTGTGAAGCTCAATGTATATAAGGAGTTTTCTCTTAGCTGGAAGCTACTTGGGCCTTAAGAGGGCAGCCAGTACTCACTTTCTTGGGACATCTTTTGAAGAGTGAAGCCGGGTTGCCTTTCACTAGAGGCAACCATCTTCTGAGCCGAATCTTGACAAAGTGGTTCGACAATCTTTCAATTTTGCAAGAATTCGTGATCTTTTAGCTTCTCATTATCATGGGCAATGTGCTCTCTTGGGGTTAAGTCCAGAAAGCTAAATAAATCATTTGCCTAACCTCCTTGTTTAGGTTCCCCCGTGGAATGGGTGTAAGTATCTCATTAAACTTCTGGCAGCAATCTCCGATAAGCTCAGTGCGGGTGCAGCCAAGCCTCTGCAGCTGTTTTTGGATGAGCACAGGCTGAAGTGGCAGAAATGCTCTGCTGTCCTTAGTTCTGCAAAAGGGACGCTGAGCTTCATTCTCAGAGCACACACTGAAGCCCTTGCTTCTAGTGCAGCCTCCCTCTAAGGGAGATTGAGCCCCTCTTAAAGACTTGATATTGGTACTTGAGTGTTCGCTCTTGGGCTTGGCACCTTGTGACAAGTCATCATATGCATGAAACACAGGTGGTTGCGGTCTCCTGTCTGTTCAGGGCCCACACCTGGAGCTACTCAGCATCTGTAGCCTGATTTCCAGTCTCTAAAGCCAAGATAATTTGTGTGTGTGTGTGTGCTTCTAGAGGATACTGAGTCTCTTGTTCTCCAGGGGTGGGGAGTGGGGGGTGGGGGGTGGGGGGTGGGGGTAGGGGGTGGCAGTGGGGGTGGGGGGAGGGGTCTAGATCTTCCTAAGACTCTAGAAAGACTGCATGAGTTCCTTGAGCCTCAATTCTCTACTTCACAGTATAGAAAGCATCTCCCTTGAAATGTGCAAGAATTGAACATTTACTGACTTAAAATCACAATATCACACACACACACTCACAAGCTCACGGTGCATACTTATGTGCACACATGCACGTACAAACACATATACACATACACACATAAGCACATATTCACACATATACACATACACCCATAAACACATATTCACACAAGACCGCAGCACACATAACACACACACACACACACACACACACACACACACACAGACACACACACCAGAACAGCTGCATATTTTTGACTATGTGGCTGACCTCCCCACACTTGACACTCTAGTGTCTGGGATTCTAACCTTAGCCAGCTGTTCTCCACCTCCAGAAGTGCAAATTTTCACTTCTCCATTGGGACTTACCTGTTTGAATGAGTTTAAAATTGGTTTGATACTTTTCCTGCTTCTGAGTGAGCCTTGACCACTGTGCCTCTTCTTGCCCAACAATCTTGGCTCTGAATGGTCTTTTCTTTTGTCACCCAAGTGTGCAAGAATTTGTCAAATCTAGTCTCTGAAAGCAATCAGTGGACCCAGCCAATCTGGGCAGCATCATGAAGAGATCCTCTGACTTGTTTGGTGTCTTGTACTCAACAGCTGATGTTTTCTTATTAGCAAAGCCAGTTTGTCTTCCTTGAGGATCCCACTCCCTCTTCCCAGTGCCAGATGATCTGAGATGTTACCAGAGCATGGGCTTTGGTGTATTGTCTCCTTTCTGATTATGAACATTTTAGCAACATTGGATCAAGTATAAATGGAAGAAGGTTAAAGGAGAAGGCATGTTCTCACCCTGCCTTTAAACCTGAATCAGCACCTGATATTCTGTGGGTTCACTGAACAACCGTCTGAGCATTCAGTTTTGGTTTATTTCTCCTGAAAATTGGAGGAAAGGGGACAGAAAGATCAGGATTTGGTGCAAACTGTTCCTTTTTTCTTCTTTAAATGAATGTCTAAGAGCTGAGACGGCTGCAAGACAAGTTGCCAGGACCTGGCAGGGAAACTTGCTGTGTTTATTTTCTCATATGTTCTTCTATGACCTCCCCTATCTGTTCTCTCAGTGTGGTTTCTGAGAAGCAGAAGGCTGGGAGCCTACTCAAGAGATCCTGGCCCTTGTGTCAAAAGGCACAAGGCTGTAGAACTCAGTCCCACTAATCATGCACCAAGCATCCGTTTCTAGTTGCAGAATTTCTGACTGCTATATAACCAAGAAAATGAGACCTTGTTGATAAAGCATAACCAAATATATAAATACACACACAAGCCCACCCGTTCTGCCCTTGTTTTGTTTCATATGTATTACATATTGTTGTATTGTATTGCAATTCATGTGTCGATAGACTTTATCAATATGACATGTCCATATCAATGTGATGTTTATAAGGTGACCCTCCCATATATACTCAATATATTTATCTGTTGTCAAGCTACGTATTTGTCTACATGACTGAGTTGTAAAATCACCAAAATGAACAAGGGAATTGTATTTACTACACAAAATGTCTGTGTGGAATTAACTTTCCTCATTTCTAAATTTTGTCTTCAAAATTTGCTTTTATGAGCATGTATTGCTTTTTTAAAAAGGAAAACAATGTACTTTTTTTTTTTTTAAAAAATGACTTTATCCACCATTGCACATTTATGACCCTTAAGACTTTCTAAAAGTTGGAACACGATTTAAATAAAAATAGCAATTGCCACGACAATGGGCATTTTCCCCTTTGGCAGACACACAATGAGAATGCACTTGACACACAGCCCAGAACATTCCAAGTGCACTAAGAGCAGGAAACACATTCAAGCTGAGATCATTATAAGTTACTAGATGACAATTTGTTCTACGTTCTGAAAGCTAACCCAGAAAGTATGATTTGGCTACAGGAATCGAATACTAAAAATCATTAAAAACCAATGCTTCTAATGTTGGACAACATTTTTGCTGTTGTTTGAACATGGTCCCGATCTCTGCATTGTTGTCTAGGGCCCCTTGTGAGAGCCACTGGAATAGAGCAGGGGCACCCACAGCTGGAGAAAAGTTCAAGACTCCAAGATGCTTGCTAAACATTTATTGGTATATTACTATCCTTAAAATCTCATTGCCGAAGGACTTTCTTTCTTTCTTTCTTTCTTTCTTTCTTTCTTTCTTTCTTTCTTTCTTTCTTTCTTTCTTTCTTTCTTTCTTTCTTTCTTTCTTTCATTAAAAGCAACTAGAACTTTGAGATGCTCCAGGGCCACTGATAGTAGAAATAAAGTGCCCACTTCAACACATAAAGTATGTAGATGTATAATATTTACATCCTGGGCATCCAGAGGTGTGAGTCCTAAACTTTCCACAGACTTCTAATTTTCATGAAATCAACAACCAAAGCCAAAAATTGCAGAGACATCCCACAGCAGTGTAAGATATGTGGTCAACAAGTTCTCCATAGCCTGAATATTCATGGACACAAATTGTCTTCATGGGAAGAGGCATCACTTGGATGGGAGAGGGCTAATACCTATTTGCTGTGATGCTTCAAGAAGGGTGGGAGGAGGGAAGAGAAGAGGAGAGAAGGAGAGATGCCACGAGAGAATGTCAGTAAAGAAAATAAAAGATGAAATCCCACAAGACTTCATGGGTCCCTGGGTTGAAACTGTTAATGTTGTATTCATGAAAGAAAACACAAATCTTCACTGTGGACAATATCTAGCTTTCCAGTCCACTTCTTGTCCACTTTGATACTGGGAGTGCCGCTTATAGCTTCAGTCCTATCTCTATATTTCTTCTTCATTTCTCTCAGGTTCTCTCTTCTCACAGAAATCCAAATTTGAACCACTTTGTTCTCAGTACAGGAAAGAATTTCACGAGATTCTTTCAAAATAGTGGAATCTAGTGTTTTTCTATTTGTGTTCTTTCTAGACTATTTTCCCATTGTGAGCTAAACAGTAAGTCCTAAGGAAAATATGGCACCCATCCATCTTACCCAACTCTTGACCTAGATTTTGGAGATTGCAGCCCAGGGATTTAAGCATGCAATGCTAGGGTTCATAACTGATTCATACCACTTCCCTTTGTACTTTATAGCAAGGGTACCTTCAGGATAAGCTTTTTATTCAAGGCAGATGGACATTGCCTCACTGTGGAAGATTAGATTTTAGCTCTCATTCCTCACCTTGTATAAATATCTTGCATTAAATTGCTACACAATCTTTATGACTGGACTAATTGAGCTAAATGACAGGGGCTGCATTTCCACATTTATGAGAAAAATAAATACATCTTAAAGAAGCAAAGAGAAAATAAACCTAAATATATCCATGCCCATGAGGCAAATTTGTTCTGCCTGTTAAACAAGTTTCTAATAAAACAAAACACTAGATAGTTGGAAAAGAATTAGACCTCAGCTGAGATCCAGTTTATTTGTTTATCCAATAAATGTTTATTAGGACACCTAACTGTGTCCCAGGACTTGTGCTGGTGTTGTCGATTTAGGGACTCTCCTGTCCTTTAGATACATCTTTTCAGTGTTTTCTCTGTGGATGACATATTCATGAACATGTGGGTATGTGTGGTGTGGTGTGGTGTGGTGTGGTGTGGTGTGATGTGGCATAGCATGGCGTGGTGTATGTGTGTGTGTGTTGTGAAGATGTGAGGATTTCACAGAATAAAAGATTTATCTTGGAAATCACACATCTTAAGGACTCAGTATGGAAGGGAGACATTAGGAGTCATGACTTTTGTACACCTGAAATACTACAGAAAGGGTATGAGCCCTCCAAGATGAAGTGTTATCAGGATAAAGGTGCAAAGAGGGATGGGGTGATTAGGTTTGTGAGCGAAGCAAGAGAATTTGTAATGAGAGCAGTCAATAGAGTAGACACGGTGAGAAGGAAAATAATTGGATACAATCCCCCAGGGATTTCTTGTTTGAGGTAAAAGTAAAAGATGCAAAGGTCCAGGAGAAACAAATCTCTTTAGAGAGTAATAAATAGTTAGGGAAAGGACAGACGCTCCAAGCTCAGTCAGGAAGGTGAGAATGGGAGAGAAGTTAGAGAGAAGTCATGAAGTACAGTACACCTCCCCCACCCCAGAACACATACAGAAAAGAAGGGAAAGACTTGCAATATCCCCCCATATGTCTTAGAACACACACACACACACACACACACACACACACACACACACACACATCACAGAAAGAATAAGGCAGGCATCACAGCCCTTCATTTTCATAAGACACTGTACACATCAGCAGATTACGTAATTGGATAGATTCACATTAATTAAGTGGATTAGCTAGACAGATATGATTCTTTACTGTGGCGTGTCTCAATGCTTTAATATAACAGAATGATTCATTTTATCTAATGGGAAAGGTTTAATCTGGAGGGTGTACCTTACTTCTTTGACCATAGCGGCAATTCTCTTTAACATCTGGCGTTTTCCAAGAGTCTGAAGACACTTGATTCAGCGAAGAGCTCTCTTTGGCTGTGCTGTAGAGACCAAGAACACTTCCATTTGTTCTTATCAAGCATGCAGGAGAAAGGACCATATCCCCTGGGGCCTGTGAATACATTAGCGAAGACCAGTAAGGCTCAGTAATGAGGTGAGGAATAAAAATGAGAAGACAAAAGTAGCCAAACAGAAGCCAAGGTGGGAGGAGCTTGCTGCTGCTGCTGCTGCTGCTGCTGCTGCTGCTGCTGCTGTATAATGCATAGCACTGTTCACTCCATACTTGGGATCCTTCTTGTGTACTGCTTTCTGGTCCATACTGTTTCATATCAAAGTATGTTAGATATTTAAAATGGATTATCCCATATGCAGAATGCAACCATCTCCTTCAATGGATCAGGAAACTGAATCTTAAAGGTTGAATTTTCTAGGGTCACATAGCTAGTAAATGTCAAAGACCCCTGTTTTTACTACTGTGCTCTGACACAGAGCCCCTGACCGTGATATGGCCACTCATTAACAGTGCAGGTGAGTTTATTTTTGTTCCAGCCAGTGATTGTGGTTAGCACACATCAAATGTCACTACATCTCTGAAAAATGCACCACATTATTCCTAGTTTATAGAGGAAAAAGAGAATCTCATCCAGTCCAATATTATCCACCTTTCTGTCAATCTTAAAACTGTCCCATGGAGAAAGAGGACAATGATTGCATGTATGTGCTTAATCCACGATCAGTGTGCTTCTGTGCCTCAGAGGCCAGAGGGTAAAGTCACAGTCAGCCAAGAGAAAGTAGCACCCAGTGTGTATGGTCTATTTGATAGCTTGTGCTCAGCTCCCATCTAGTACACAGGGATGTTGGGAAGCAGGGGTGGGGTGGGTGAAGGAGAAAACCCTCCTGGTATAATTTTTAGAGACCTGGCCCCTTGCAATATTCTCTCATCCACTTCCATGTTTATTTGGTTCCATAGAAGGGGAAGAGAAATCCAGGGTAGAAAGAGAAAATAATCATGTGAATATTGAGGTGAATGCAAGACAGTACAGTGCTTCCCAAGGGATGCCTCATTTTACCCTAAATAGGGGAGAGGATCAGAAGTACAGAGAGGTGAGATTGGGACTAGCTGTAACTCACACATGTCTATGCCACATAGGAGAGTATAGGGATACTGTTTTGTCTTGTTTGGAATTGCTTTGAATTAGCTTACGGTTAAAATTGAATACAGCCTGCTTGTTAGTCAAGAAAGACCTTCCTGGTTGCTGGAAGAAGCCTGTCTCAGCGTAGGAGCTGACACAGAGATACGAATTGCAATGGTCAAAGCCAGAGGCATGAAGACAGAAACAGACATTGGTCTGTGTTACACTCAAGCATCTGCAAGTTTTGTTCCAGGAATGAGGTCAAGGATGTGGAAAATACATGAGCAGGAAGCATCCCCTCTGTCTTATCAAAAGGATGGGCATGCTGTCATGACTTGGCTGTGCATTAGAATGGAAAATGGGTCTTTGAATGCTGATATGTCAAGGTATCACTGTGTCGAAGAAATCTCTTGGAGTCCTAGATTTCCAAAGGGAAAGACCTAGTTGGTTCAGTTTTGTTCAGAGAGAGGACTGTATGTACAGACAAATAAACAAAGCCATTTTTCTCATAGACCCAAACAGGTCACCGGACTTTGCCAACTCCCTTTAATGAATCAACACACACATGTATGGGAATTCTTCCTCACACTAAGAACTTCCAAATTTTTGGTACACAAAGTTTTGAATTATAAAAAAAAGCTTTGAATTCTCCAGAGTAATGTAGCCAAGGAGCCGAGTTTTAGGGCTTCTTTCTCAGACCCCCATGTTAAGGCAGAAAGAGCTGTGAGGTTAGAATACTTTGGAATAGAAACTTGGTCTTCCAGCTAAGTGACCCTTTGTTTCTTGAAAACTATTTTCTTACAGTTAAACTGGCAGCTCTTGGTCAGGTGAATGCAGCTTCCACAATGGTGAGCAAGGGAACGCAGGTTGTACTAGTGAGTTTTCCTCCGGGTTGACACAGTCTAGAGGCTCTTTGGGAATGGGAAGCATTTGGGAAAATGCCTCTAGCAGTTGGGGATTTGGGAAGCAGGGGTGGGGGGGCCTGAGCAATTTTTTGATTAATGGTTGATGTGGGAGGGCCCAGCTCACTTTAGGCAGTGCCACCCCCAGACAAGTCAATAAGCAGCACTCCTCTATGGCATCTGCTTCACTTCCTGTCTTCAGATTCCTGCCCTGTCTGAGTTCTGGCCCTGACTTCTCTCAGTGATGGATGTGGACCTGTAAAATGAAATAAATCTTTTCCTTCTCAAGTTGTGTTTGGTCAAGGTGTTTTATCACAGCAACAGAAACCTTAACTAAGACACAGGTGAAAATGAATGGTTTCTTAAATATAGGTTTGATCTATCTATCTATCTATCTATCTATCTATCTATCCATCCATAATTTTGCTTCAAGTTTTCTCAGAGAGCAAAATCTGTGTTTGGGAGCTAAAAGATGATATATATGTGTGAGCAAGCATGGTCTTGTGGGAAACATACTTGTTTCCAGGCCACATGACTGCCTTGCCACTGGGGTACCAAGGGACTCACAGGAGGCAGAATGCAGTCCACCATGGGGGTCCTCAGTCTGTGTTTCCCAGGTTGGAAAATAGTGAGTGGGTGGACTCTTCTGTGTCTTCCTTCTGCCCCCTTTGTTTCTTTCACTGTCTGGGAGCCAGGAGCCGCAGCAGTAGGCAGGTAACAACAGCAGCAGGTGGCACCCTGCAATGTCTAGTCTCTGTGAAGGCCTTGGGCATCAGAATCCATAGCCCTACCATGTTACAGCTTTTGTATTAGCCTGGAAATTGAGACTCCTTATCCCTTAATGTTGGTCAATATTACAGTTCTTGGCCTGGTGCCTGAGCTGTTTACTCTCAGTTGCTATCTCTCTACTTTCACTGTCCACTTTCTTCCAGCCTTGGCTACTTTTAAAGCATCTGTTTGCTGTCAAGCAGCCCGTTCACTTTCGTGCTTTCTGACTGCTTCTGCTAGTACGGCTGCTCTGGCATCTACTCTTATTGGTGCTTCCTTCTTCTGTTGTTTTTTTTCTTTATATGAGCATCTCAGCACACACTGTCTAATGTCACATCACCAGGAGGGAATCTCTCAGCCACTTTACCAAGTGAGCTGGCCATCCTGCCTATATAGCTGGAGATTGGGCTATTCAGATCTATCATAGTCTTGCCTCCTTACATCAGATAAACCATCCCTCTGCTAGGTTATGACCTAGGTGGAAATGGCACAGAGTCGTCTAGAGTTCACCAAGGCTTGTAATAGCCAAAGGTCTGGTACAAACTGTTTCAAACAGGCCTGGCTCAGACTGCGCCTTCAGCAGCTGCAACTGTTGTGTTATTCTCAAGGGGTCTGTGGAGTGTGTTCAGGATGACTGGTGTTGGCACCAGGGTAGCCTGGCTGGCTGTTTGACTGACAGTCTTTTAGAAGGGGGAGTCCAAGAACTACTAATGGGAAATGGGAAGTCAGATTGCCCAATTCCACAGCATCTCTGCTTATTTATAGGCAAGCAATCAAGAGTGCTTATAATAAGAACATAGCATTTTGGCCAGTAATGGTTTTAAGATAGTTTTAAGGATGTTTAATACCTTTCCAGCATCCCAGAGAGCAGTGAGTCTTCTTTATCTATCACACAGACTTCTGACTCTGGTTTCTGAGATTTTGGTCAGAAATTTTACCATACCAAATTCTGTGTGTCACTTCATCCATCATAACTCTTTCAAATGTCTTCTCTTTGCTCAAAAGGTTGTCAGGGTTCATTCTCTAGGTTAAATGTTTTGCATATTGCCCAAAGATGTGCGGGAGTCCTAAGGTATTCTTTCATGGGGTGCTATGTCACTAACCAAGAAGGTGTTGGGCACAGCCTACTCTTCCAACAGACAACAGAAGACAAGAATTTGCAGAGTTTCTTTGTCAGGATTAAGATACATATCAAGTTGCTTTGAAAACTGGATTTTTCTCTTTTGTGAAGGTGTAGTGTGTATTGTTCAACCCTGCCTAAGCTCAGTCATTGGACTGCCCTACCAGCCCCCACCCAGCTTCCTTCAAATCTACAGACAAAACACACACACACACACACACACACACACACACACACACTTACAGCTGTTCGTTTTCAACTTGCCTACTTGGCACAATTGCTGGGAATTACTATCTCCTGCCTAGAAAGAATGTACCCTTATCATTACTCTTAGCTCCACACCTCCCACCTGCCCTAAACTTTAGTGACTAGTCTCATCTAGGCCCTGCTAAATGCACCTGAACACCTGCCTGTAGGATCAGCCTGCGTGGCCACTCTGTTTTAAGATCTCGCACGGCTCTTCAACCCCTGCCCATCAGAAACATGCCGCAACTCTCCTCTCCTCCCTTGTGTCTCATTGCTTCCTCCAGGGACCTGGAAGTGCCTCTTATCCCTTCCTCCCAGAACAGGACCTTAGCATCAAAATTGCACCTACAGGGAGAGTTTCTTCTAAGCAGATATTTTAATTCTGAGCTTAGCATGCTCAGAAATGTGTCTGCTTTGCATGTCTGTCCTATATGAACATACATGTTTTCTGACAAAAGTCCTTTGTTTTGTTCTTTCTGAGACACACTTGTTTAGGGGTTCAGAGAGTGACTCATGCTTCAGATTTCTTTCCTGGTTGTGTCCAATGGCCTTGCACTGGCTGAGGGATGGTCTGCTCTGTGCTAGCACAAAGGGGACTGATGGTATCTAATGCTAATGGCAGCTCTAATCATCATTTTTATGAACTTTGATGTAACTTGACCAATTTTGTTTACTTGTTATTCTGAATGCCAAAATCACTGTAAAAGAACTTACAGATTTGGAAAAACCTGTGATCAACACATCCTCTGAATATTGTCATTTGTCTGATTAATGCTAACACCTATACCTTAACCACCTGTCACGGTGCTCTGCCCCCATATCTAGCTATCTTTCTAGACTTCACAGAGCACTGTGAGGCCTCAGTATAAACCTGATTCTATTTTAAATGTATTGCCTATCTAGAGACCCTCAGACCTGTATATTGTATCTTCTTAAATATTTTTCTGGTTAATATTTTATTTTTTATGGCTTTGAAGATGGTTCGCACATATTCCTTCCATAAATATCCATAGTCCTCTATTGTAAACACTTTATAGCTGTTTGGTTGACAGCTCCTTATATGACATTTCATTTGAAAATATTTTCAGGAGAACTTCTGCTCTAGGATACCTTATAAAAGTTATTCTTCTTAGTCCAAGATAAAATTCTTGGAGTACGAATCAGTAAGTATAGACTTCATATTCTAGTGTTTGAATATCATTTAAGTTTTTATCATTTATTAGTTTAGTGTATTTTTGCCTTTTTAGTGGAAGAAAGGGTCAAAATAGCTTCATAATTGTGAAAAAGCATGACTATAATTCCAGCATTGTCTGTTAGTTTTCCATATCATAAAAAGTAACTGGGATCATCAACTTGTTGCAGGCTTAGATTTTTCAAATCCTACTTTAATAAGGATTCTCAAATGCTTTGCTGCCCTACCCCCTCTACCATCTATCCCACTTTCCAAAGGTAGGAGAGAGATGCAGACCCATTTAGAAGTAGTTCTTTGGAGCAATTCCAACCTTCATTGTTAGGATACCAGCAGTCCAGTTCAGTAGTGTCAGGGTACCAAACATGAATCTGCAGCAGTGGCACAATCCAGCAGAAACAGCCAGGCGTCCACTTGACCAGAACCAGCCAGGATGCCAGGAGTTCTCACCCATGCCTCTTGAAATGAAGTGAAGATTCAAGACCAATGAAGCATTGCAAGGATAGCTGTGCAAGCACCCTGTCACTGTCGATTGAATCCTATTTATACTCTCTCCAAATATCCTCTCAGGTGTCTTGCCTCAGTAAAACACTGCATGAATATGCCTCATATGACATAACCAGGAACTTCCACTTCAACTTGTAAAGGAAAAAAAGGTTATTTTGACCCACAGTTTTGTAGGATCTAATCTATGATCCATTGTCCACAGCAGTGGGCAGATAGGAGAAGGAAGAGAAGCAAAACTACTTATATCTCAAGCTGGAGAGAACAAAGATTGAGGAGGGACCCTGAGGTATTTAAAGACACAGGCCAATGACTTCAAAACACCTCACTAGTCCCTATCTCTTAAAGGTCTGGCCACTCCTCATTAGCACCATTCTGGGGACAAGTCTTTAACTCATGGGCCTTTTGAAGCCTTTGGGATCCAGTCTGTAACTGGGACCTTGCTAAGTTGTCAATTAGATGCCCATTACCATGCCCATCTATAAACTTTGTGACATTATAAGAAACTTATCTACTTCAGTCTCCAGTTTCTTCTGTGTACCCTTTCTCCTCTCCAGTGAATGTACTTAAGATTTTAATCGACTAGGTAATTGGACTGGTAAGGAAACCTTATTTATGTAATATCAAATATTTAAGTATTTGGTAATATCTGAAATAATTTCTAAATTTTTAGTTTATATATAAGCACTTTTGTATTAGATTAACAGCCACAAAGCTTTCAAGACCTGTTTGCTAACTTTATGTTTAGAAATATGTATAAGCAGACAACCTTACTTCACAGGCCTCTTTTGTATAAATTATGACATTCCGTATTCACCTGTCACATTTCACAGCATGGAAATGAGATCTTGCATGCATAAGTGAATGTAAACAATGTCTCCACAGACAAGAGTTAATATATGTCTGTGCCAGTTTTCTCAGGTTGCCATAACAATTATTCATGAACCATGTGACTTAAACAACTGTACTTGGCTGCCTCTTGTTTCCAAAGACTGGGGGTGGCAGACCAAGGTAGGGACAGGTTGGTTCCTTCCAAGGCTTTGCTCCCGGGCTTGTGGACAGCCATCTTCCCCAGTGTTTCCTCACATCCTCTTTCAACTATCCACACTTCTGTGTCAGTTAGAACCAGTCCCTATTTTAGCTTGATTCTGCTGACAAGACTCTGTCTCTAAGTCCAAATAAGTTGGACCTTAACATAAAAGTTCATCCCACAACAGGATCTCCATTTTACCAAAAATGAGGTTTACTTTATTAAAATTATACTTGTGTGGATGTTTAAAATGGTCTCCAACATGTAACTTTAAGATTATAAATTTTTCAAAGATAGAAAGAATAAATGGATACTTATGCTGATATTGATAACCAAGCAAGATATATTTCTTCTGCTGAGTCAGAAATGTAAGCAATCCATCAAGCCTGAGAATCTCCTGACAGTTTTCATCAGTAAACATGACAGGGCATTTTACCTGGCAGTGAATTCAAGGCTATTTGAGGCTGGTATGCCCTCTGTCCTTTGCTTTCTGACTAGAGATTTTGCTGTTGTGGTTTCTGCCTTTTTCTATCCCTTTTTGGTTGTGGAAGGTTTGCTAATTGTTTCCTCCTCTTGAAGATTCAGACACTAAGGGTAGAAAGGAATGCTAACCCCTGTTTTCTTCTTCTTGGGGGGATGAAGTTTGCTCACTAGTGGATTGAAGGCAGGGGAGCCCCAGAGGACAAGCCACATGTCCCTGTTGATGTGGGGCCCCACAGGGCCTTGTTAGATGCTCTAGTGAATTACAGAGGATTGAGCAGACAGATCAAAAGCTGATCCTTTCTTTGCCTCACTGCTGGATATGGGAAACTTGCCTCACTCAGACAGTCTTGCTTCCAGCCTTCCTCCTCTAGTGCAGTGTATAACTCATGTCACCCTCATCAAAGGTCCCAGGTGCAGGGTGAAGCCTCCCAGGGAACAAGACAGCCTGCATCCTCTGCAAACTGGGAGGCTGCCACTTGTCCCTATGGTGGGCATGGAGCTGAAGTGTCCTATTTTCTCCTCACTTGACAGAACCAAGGAAATTTGGAGGGGGAGGACCTAGGGAAAGGGTCTTAGGGCCTGTACTTCATGTTACCACACACTGCCTGGTAAGAGGTGGTGTAAATCAAACATGTACAATTTAGGCCAATATCCTCTTGTGATTCTTTGGCTTTATTTTCTCTATTCATACACTGTGACATCTGGGATTAACCCTAAAAAGCATGGCTATTGCCTAGGAAGGACAAGTCACCTATAAGGGCAGTTTTTCAAGTTAAATGGCCAATAAATACCAATGAGTCCTTCTTCCTGAGATACTCACACTCACAACACTCTGCAGTTGCCTGTTCACCTCAGAGTCACAAGCTCTGTAACCAGACTGGCCTCTGAAATGTCAATCATGCTCTGCATTCCTCAGCTGGTTCCTCCAGTAGAAACTACAGCATAGGCCACTGTTCAGACCTGCTGCCCTCTGTCTGCTGCTTGACTAGATGCTAGTGTCCCCCAGTGACCTTGAGTGGGCAGCATTGACCCTTCTTTTAATAATGGACATACATGGTCTATCTTCACTGGTAGTTGTCTCCTGCTGATCTCATTGTACATTTTTTGGTAATTTGCTATAGTTTACAACCTCAGCATACTAGAAATCACAGGACAACACTAATGCCATGTGTCCAGAAAGTGTCAGGGCTTGGTCATGTCTGCTGTCTGTCCTCAGAGACTCTCCCACCCCTGTGGTCTCCTTTTCTGAGGACCCTTAAAGGCTTCCTTGAAAGGACTTTTGGACTTCTCCACTCCTCTAGAACCGTTCAGCCTCCTGGTTATCACAAAAGTTTGTAAGTTGTTTTGTGTTTGTTATATCAGTGTTTTCTCAATTTAATTAATGTGAGAATGAAGTCACTTTATGCATGGTCCCTGATGAACCTCTCCAGAGGTAGAAATGTCATAAAGCCTTCCTTCCAGAGAGGCGTGTCCTCTAAAGGGTAGAGAGGCACATGGCCTGAAAACCCAGGAGATCACATAGTTTCATAGGTAAATCAGGCGAGGTGAGCCCTGAGTACATTTTTATTTTCCTAGCTCTCTGTTCCCATAAGAATGTAGCTTGCGATTTTCAAATAAACACCACAAACCTGAAGTAAGTAGTGAAGATTACAGTGTGATTTTAGTGTGCCCCACTCTTACGTTAGATGGGCTCTCTCACCTTTGTTTACTCAGGAGAAGTAATCTTGTGAGCATGCTATGGAATATCACATCTCATGTTCTTGGAAGCTTCAAGAATAAAAGCAAGTATGTGTGTTTTCTTCTCTAACCATCTTTCAACCAAAAAGCAGTGTTTAAAATCTCCAACTTGTCACCCAAGTCTGGCTCTGAGAATCATTAACCCATTGAGGAAGAAGGTCTGTCTATCCAAGGGCTGCTGCGGCTCACACCATTATGTGAAGACATCAGTCAGATCCTGAAAAAGCCATAGGACTTTTAAGTTTATGAGGAAATTAATTCTATGTATATAGAGATAAACTTTTAAGTAAATATTTTTAAAAAATGTAATCAGTGAATTATTTTTGCACATAAAAATGTCTGAATTTTGGTTGCTTGCAGATGTCCAGATGGCATAAGAACTGGAAGATGAGATTCTAGGGGAGGAAGATATACCAGTTTATCATTTAGCTAAATAACCAGAACCTATTTTTGTAGGTCTTCTTGGTGCTGGTAGTAGTGGAGAAACATGGCATCAGCTGTTCTAATGTGGTGGATAAAATGAATGCATATTGAAAATGAAGTGTCATGATGAAGCATTTCTCATTATCTCATTAGATGGCTTTTCTAGAAATTCTCATCATTTCAGTTCTCAGATAAATGCCTTTGCAATCTTATGATGCTGATACAGTAGGAGACTCCAAGTTGAAAACAGAAAATGTCAAAGGGTCTTGATTTCTTTTCTCCTTCCTTACCATCCAGTCTTCCTCCTTCTTCCCTTAAACAGAAACACAATTTCCCATACATGTAACAAATACAACCTAATTAAAATACTAATTGCAAACTACTGGAGAAAGAGAACAAGAAAGGAGCATGGTGGGATAAGTAACTGACAGTGTTTGAGATTTTCCAGTGCCATGCAATATTGGGGACATACTTACATTAGTTTATTACATTATGTGTGTGTGTGTGTGTGTGTGTGTGTGTGTATAATGTAATAAGGAATACACACACACACACACACACACACACACACACATATATATATATATATACATATATATATATATATGTATATATATATATATATATATATATATATAATTTATTTGTATCCTTTAAGGTAGTGGGAATTCTTAAGAATAGGAACCCATAATTTGTACTGCATTTGGCATTCTTGGCTGATGAGCAGCTCCCTGGTAACAGGAGGTGCTGGCTTGAGTGTATCAGTGCTGTCCTGGGGTCTAAGGCAGAGCCTTCCTTTGTTGCATCCTCATAGAGGTCTTTGGGGATGCTAATGTTCTTCTGAAGGAGGGAAATTGCTCTTCTCCTAGGAATGACAGAGGATGACCAACCATTGTATAGGATAGATTAGGAGCTGGGACCATTCTAGAGGCATTATTCTCTGGTTCTTTTCCCTTGTGTCTCCTGAATAGAGTAAGACGTGTAAATTAGAAACAGGTTGTGGCCCCTGCAGTCAGCTGGGCAAAGTTTCATGAACAGAAGATTTAGAGCACTTTAAAGATGCGCTCTGAATTCTGGTGGGAATTAGTTTTCATTAAACTCTAGATTGGTCTCATTTCATTGCTCAGCCTCAAGATGCATGGGGAAAAAGACAATAAAGGACTTAAATTTAAGTGATTTTCTGCAATTAAAGTCTTCTGGAATTTTAAAAAGCCCAATTATATTGGCATTTGCCAAATATAAATGTATTTTCCATTGGCTTAGCCAAGAGAAGCTAGATGGGTCATCAGATTCTCATGGAGCTGGTGGTGGCTTTGTGGTCCACACCTTGGGAATCAGGGTTAGTCCTTTACTGGTGGTGGCACACCAGGACCTTTAGAAACTTTCTGTGGAGAGAAATGTCATTTCCACAGGTGTTCTTTATGAAACACATGCTCGAACCTGACAGAAGTGGTCAGGTACCTGGCTGGCTTTCCTACAAAGGTTAATTGTCCTTAAGGTAAAGTCCAGCCTCAATGTCTATTCTAATCATGGAAGACACCTAGGAAGCTCTTGTATTTGTCACCATCATGATGCTGGAGCTAAGGGCACAATATCAAGCCCCAGGGCTCTCCAGAGCCTGCCCAGGCAGGGCTAGGAGATGTACTGCCTGTGGCACAGCCCTCCCCACAGCATCCCACAGCACAGCACAGCAGCCTGCTTTGTGACTTTGCACACACAATTGGATCCCTCCATGTCTCTGTTTCTCCCATGCATAAAATGGGGAGGGTTGTTATAAAGTAGTTCCCAGAGTTTTGTGATGATTTAGAACCTATGCACATGAGCATAGACTATGACCTGGTGCCCACTACCACTGTGGGATTGCTAAACTACAGTGGATGAAATCACTTATTCTGGACTCTTACAAAGGTGACTGGCCTTGACTAATGTGCTACAGCAGAAATGCCACCTGGCTGCCTTGGGATGGAGGGAACAAAGGATATTGGGAAATGTGAGTTTTCCAATAGCCAAGGACTTTGCCTCATCTCTACTTCCTTTCTGGATGGCAGACCAAGTTCAAATAGACCATTACTTAGAAAATTAACCACAAGTTGTGATTTCATTTTCAGTTTGCTTTTGTTTTTTTGTGTGTTCTGTTTTATTTATTCATTATTTTTCTTCGTAAAATATATTCTGATTACAGTTCCCCCTCTCCCATTCCTTCCAGGTCCTCCATACCTCCCTGCCCACCTAATTCCATACCTTTTCTTTTTCTAAAAAAAAAACCCAAGAAACAAAAAACACACATTGAGAACGAAACAAAAACTAAACACACACACACACACACACACACACACACACACACACACACAAGGAACCCAAAATATACAAGCAAAAGACCAATAAGACAAAAAAAAAGTCCAAACAAAGCAATAGTCAAAATGTTAAAAAAATATTAACTTTGAGTTCATTTTGTGTTGGTTACCTACCCCTGAGTATGGAGCCTACCTCAAGGTGTGGTTAATGTGTTCAGAGAGATTCCAATGAAGAAAACTAATTCTTTCTTTGCAAGTAGGTACCAGCTGCAGATAGCTTTTTGATTAAGGATAAGAGTATTCTCTTTTGTTTGAACTTATTGATGTTTGTAACTACAACAGGGAAGGACCAAGGCTCTGGGTTTCACTTGGCACTCTTTGTAGGATGCTATCTACATTTATACAGCCTTTCACATTACAAAAATTTTAACAATACATACTTTTGTCCATTTTTATATATGTGGTATAACATCCCAAAGTCAAAATCCCTAGAAGCATATTTTAAGAAGCCATTTCTATTTAAAACATCACTTTCATAGTCCTCATAAGCATCTGGTACACAACAACAATAGCAGCAGTCAGATGGGTGAGGGAAATATCGACTGCTTTGAAACATTTATTTCCAAGTCAAGGAAATAAGTTAAGGAAAGTGTCAATCAAAAGAAAGATGAATATACTACATTAGAATGGAAATTTATATTGTATTTATTATAAATCCATTCACCCTGTCTTCTAGGTGACAAAATAGAGCCTGCTTGATCTTGGGTGACACTTGAGTGCCAACACTACACACTGTAATGAAGAAGCTTGTGACCAGGCTCTAAAAGCCAGATGAAAAGAGAGCCCAAACCTCAGGAGCAATGGCCACCACAGCAGCTGGGCAAAGAGTTCGAAGCCGCCAAGAACTGTTTGTCTCTTCACAGCATCTATCATCAAAGGTGAAGCAAGAAAATGAATCCTGTGTTGCTGGAGAAATGGAGGCTCTTGGCCATCAAGGAGAAATGATAGCATGTGCCTTTTTTTGTTCGTGTTTACAACCATGTTACAGGGTAAAATATATTTTTCATGTCCTAAAGAAGGCGTAGTGTTCTTGTTGATAAGCTGCCTTGAAATCCATCATGATACTACTGAAGACTCCACGCTCCCCACTCTATATAGCACAGGTCGTGCCTCTGCTCATCACTGGTTGGGAGCCCATGGAGGTTGGCCTGGCTTTGACCACACAAACTTTTTATGGATGTGGTGTTCTCATGGTTCTGAGAGAGCTGCACAGGATTAGTGCGGGCTAGACCAATGAGGAGAGCAAGAAAGGGTCCACTGATGCCTGCTGTAATTGAAGTAACTTCGCTTTCCTCTTAAGTTACCCATAAAGGTAAAATGATCCAGTCTTTGTGAGATCTGAGGTTGCCATCTCCAAATGATCTGCTTTAGGTGCATCTGCAACAAACTATGCAGTTACTTTCCTAATACTCTGACTCCCCAGGGAGCTCCCCACCCCTTCAGAGGATGCCTTGAGGGTTGACCCCCGACTCTGTCATTCCTGTTTCTTCAGATTTTGCTTCTGTCCTCCGAACTGGGACATGATTCGTCATGTATTTGTAACTATTAATAAAGTTTCAGGCTGGAGACAGTTTTCCTCTGTTTTAATAAATAAAACAAAAGGGAAAGAAGCAAGCCCAAGAGGCCACGCCCCTGCCTCTGCACAGACTCTGTGCTCTGGTTCTTTGATTTTCTGTCAGACTTCCTGTCATTGTTACTTAGAAACTTCCCATAAAATTGATAGTAAAGCAATTTAGGACTGAACATGGCGAGGCACTCTCAATGGAAAGTGAATATTCTTTCCATTCTGTACTTGGTGGTCTTCCACCCCAACCCAAGAGGGGCTCTGCTCTGTGAGGGACTGAGACCCAGTAGTATTGCCTGAATTCTGTGTCAAGAGAGCACCATGTGCAATCCATTTCTCTGTTTGAAGTGCTTCATAATGGGATACAGCCTTGGCTGGGAAAGCTGGGGCAGGTTCCTCATTTGCATGTGCTATTTAGTCAAATACTAAGGGATAACATCAGAAAGGAGCACTCCCTAGGGTAATCACAGGTTTTTTATTTATCCTGGAGGCCACTGGGCATCAAAGACCCAACTAGATCTGAGCTGCTTCTAAATAGGGGAGACAGCTCATGACTTTCTTCACAGGAGATGTTATAGGCAAACCCTGGAGAATGCTGGTCAGCTGAATCAGATCTTCTCTCTCCATAAATAGAGCATGAATATTCTTCCTTCAGAGAAGCAGACTAAAACTGCAAGTGGAACCAGTATATAGACACATAGGAACGTAGTTTAAAAGGAAGGGTGTCCAACCACCTCTTCCCCAGCACTTACAAGTGCTTCTTTTGGGACTTTTCTATAGTCTTCCATTATTTATGTGTCTAAATGTTTTGCCTGCATGTATATACATACATATTTGGTGTTTGCAGAGATAAAAGGTGGGTGTCAGAATCCTTGGAACTAAATCTATGGCAGTTGTGAACCATATGTAGTGTTGGGAATTAAACCCAGATGTCCTGCCAGGTGACAAGGCTCTTAACAGCTAAGTCCTTTCTCTAGCTGCCATTCTTCCTAATCTATCAATGAATAAATAAATCTGAATACACTAATCTACAATGTAGTATGTAGAGAAGACAGGGCTTGGACTCATGTTCCAGCTCAAGAAAGAGCATGTAATCAGAATGAATATATACACTAGAGTCAGAACAGATATATACTTTGGGATCAGTGTTTGGGGTGCAGATGTGCTGCATAAGGTAAGGGCATCATCCATGGGGCACACACTGGTGGATAGAGCATCAGCAAAGAGCAAAAAGGAGAGCCTAACCTCCCAGGGTTAGAGGGCTTTATGGCAAAAAATTTTGGAGAAAGTTCCCAACCATAAAGGTGAGACAACTGAAGTTCAATGGTTTCTTCACAGTCTGTGTGGGTCTCTGGGGGTGTGAGCATGTGTATCAAGGCCCTGATGATGCCAGTTGATTGTCACCTCACTGTGTGGAGATACCCTGGGCAGGAGTTTCTAGGGCTTTGGAAGAAGCAGCTGGGGGTAGGGGCAGGGCTTAGGAGAGGAGGCTTCTGGACTGCTCCACCTGTCAGGCAGTTTTCCTTTTCCTCAGGACTAGTTCTCCAAGGAAAGACAAAAAGACAACACAAAATATCTTCTTTTTCCTTTCCATGCTTCCAACAGGACTAATTTATTATACATTTTCTATTTTTAATAAAACCTACACTGTCCCTCATTTGATTGGTATGTTGCTTCAGTTCAAAAGCTCTGTCAGATATTTATGTTTTATATTTGATTCTCAGCAGTGGGGTGCATATGAGACACTTTTATTTATTGACTGATTTCTCTGAGGTATGAATAAGACCACTTAATTTCATTGACTATAAATTAAAAGGTTTTATACTGTTGCAAGATACATGTCTTCAAGTTTAATAGCATGGGATCACATTTTATAATGATTTTTAGCTGTGGTTTAAAAAAGATTTAATTTTATTTTATGTGTATGCGTGTTTTGCCTGCATGTATGGATGCACACTGTGTTCTTCGTCAAGTAGATAACTGAAGGTAACTATGACACAAACACACACATGATAGATAGATAGATAGATAGATAGATAGATAGATAGATAGATAGATGGGTGGATGGACAGACAATTGAGAAGACACATGGATAACCTGAGTTTGTCTCTAGAGTCTCAAAGATAATTTTACCAATTCACTTTAATCTTAGACACACCAGTGGCATTTACATTGCTGCTTCTTCCTCTGAAAAATGTCAGCAGCATATTGGTGGGGTGCTTGGGCAGGGGGCACATCTGTGTGAGCTGGCTATGCTTCTTGTTCCTGTGTGCTCACACAGACAATCTTTCCGGCATAGGTTGGCTGTCTGCCTTGCTGAGTTCCTTGTTCACCTTCTGTCATCGGGGATCTGATCATAGGGACTTTGATGTGACCCCCAGTTTCTGTGGATTTCACTTTTAGAGTCTTTCATCAGCAACTCCTGCCTTTCTCTGCCCAGGATGGATATTTCCTAGTTGTTTATGTAGCTTGCTTCCAAGGTTACTAGAAATCCTAATGATGGTCCAATGTCCTCTCTCGTCAGATGTTCATCGCCAACATTGCTTGTACCCCTTTGTTGGGCATGAAACTGCAGGGCTACTTCATCTTATTTGTAGCCTCCTCCCCTCCCAAAGGTGCCTGTACTATCCACATCCTCTAGTTACATGTGCCTCGCTTCCTACTTCCCAGCGAGCTCCCTTGCCATCTCTCCAGCTTCTCCTCTCTTTAACCTCTCTTCCTTCCCTCTTATCTTTTAAGACTCTCTTTTCCATGTGAGTTGGTTTTTATCTTGGGGTGGGGAGGTGTATGTATTTGATTTAAAATAGTATCCCATCTATATCTTAGCTGGAACAATTAAAAGTGCAATTCTTTAAAAGAATATTTTACAATAAATCTTATTATGCATCTAAACGGTGTGAATTTTGTGTTGCCCTTAAAGTTTGCATATTTGATAGTTAATATTTAATTGTACTGGGTTCATCTGAAAGTTTAACTCCACTTATAAACACATTTGTTTATTAAACTTGTTCTGACTTAATTGTATTTCTGAACGTCGCACTCCATGGTCTGATTGTGGAAGCCTTACCAGTCTGACTGACAGAGGCTCTTGGCTGGTGAGGCTGCTACGAGGCCAACATTCTGGAGCATGTGATCATGACAGGCACACTGGGCTAAGTTTAAACATGCATGGAACTGTGCAGTCACACATCGGAGTTCTAATACCCTTCTTTGAAGTCAGCTTCTGAAACATTTCTAATTATAACTATGAATTTCCATGGCATAGTTTACCTTCAAAGGCAGGTAGACTCTACCCAAAATTCATTTGGGGCCTGATTGACTACACAGATGTTATACTGAGGGTATGGAAAGTTCTATTACTGACATAATTGAGATCCCTGGGGAGAATAGTGCCTCCCAGAGTCACCTAGCTCCAGAGAGCTAAGAAGAAAGGCTCTTTTGGGTTTCACTCTGATTGTGGGTAGGGTTAAAGTGAGGGTTCCCACAAGCAGACAGAGACTCACATGGTCTTTATTTTTCACTGATGTGGAAAGAGGGACACTGACTGGGCTGTTTCCATTCCTAGCTTCCTTCATGGAAAGAAAAGAATTCTGATGGGTACCAGTCACTGTTCAAGTTCACACAGCCGAGTGGGGATCATTACTTCAGTAAGATGCTGTGAGCATTTGCCTCACTTTCAAATACAAAGAAAGCACACACAGAGAGTAGTGTCACATCAGGGGAACCACAATAGTGCTTATCATGCTGGCACCCATGTCTGACACAGTCTTGACCTCTCAGGTGACGGAGTTCTCCCCAGTATGGCTAAGGTTGAACTTATTTTTCTTGGATGTGAAATCATCAAACATAAAACAACAGTTATTCCATTATTTCAGAACTATTTTATATTTTTGCCATGGGGAGATCTGGTTGTTTGAGAATGGCTCATGTATTTGAATGCTTAGTAATCAGGGAGTGGTACTACTTGAGAAGGGTTAGGAGGTGAGGAGGACAAAGTGTGTCATTGGGAAGGGTGGGCTTTGAGGCTTCAAAATCCAAGCCAGAGTTAGTGTCCCATTCTTTTTATTGTTGTGGATCTGAATGTAGAATTCTCAGCTACTTCTCCAACACCATGTCTGTCTGCCTGCTGCTGTACTCCCTGCTATGATGATATTAAACATAACCTAGGAACCTGTAAGCCAGACCCAATTAACTGTTTCATTTTATGAGAGTTGTCATGGTTATAATGTCTCTTCATAGCCATTGAACACTGAGTAAGATGTGACTACTGGAGTTTTTGAGTTGGGCTTGTTCTGGCTCCAATATGGGAAGCAGTAAGGTTCTAAGAGCACTCACCTTGTACAATAGAGAATAGGATTAAAGCACCAACATTGTGTGATGAGGATTCACAGTAGCTTCTTCCCCACAAAAATCTAATTAGTGGACATGTATTTGGAATCCATGAGGAAACCCCTCCCAGATATTAGGAGAGTATGAGACAAACACATTATTTTCAAACATTCTGAGTTGGTGCTGATGTATCTAAGCTACTTCTGTTGCTCTGCAAAGATCACTAGCTCACTCATGTGCTCAACACACCCCACAGTCCCACTGCTTTTGCCCATCGTGCATTCACAATCAGTCTTTAATTTCTGTTTAGGCACCAACAATCTTTAGTGATTTCACTTCTAAAAAGAAACGAAAAGTCATTCCAAGAGGTAGGCAGTGTGTCATTTGAGCTTCTCTATAAAAGTCCAAATTTTGGTACCATTTCAAACTTGTTCAGCTTATAGTTTGATAACCATACAATATTACTAAAACAGTCACAGACAAGTCAAGGCAAATACCATAGATAGGGATGACATTATTAATAAAACATACATAAAAAATTCACTAAAACATTGTAGTCATAGTGAAGCCATCCTAAGAATGGATGTTGACATTTATAAACCAATAACAATACAATGTACACAACATAAAAAAGAAGAGAGAACCAGATATAATGGCCGATAATCCCAGCATTTGAGGTTGAGGTAGAGGCAGAGGCAGAGGCAGAGGCAGAGGCAGAGGCAGAAGCAGAGGCAGAGGCAGAGGCAGAGGCAGAGGCCAGAGGCCAGAGGCCAGAGGCCAGAGGCCAGAGGGCAGAGGGCAGAGGGCAGAGACCTGTGATCTAGAGACCAGTCTATAGTTAGTTACCAGCCAGAGAGAAGCACATCTAATAGAAATAAACATCTACTGCATGTTTTAAAAAGTGTTACTAAGAATTTAAAATAAAATTCAAAAAGCATCATTTTTTAAATAAGGTTAACAAAAACTATAGTAAGCATCAGACTGAAATTTATTACATTTATGCTCAGGATCAGGAAGTAAAAGCAACTCGTAAAATTTTACTATCCATCATAGAGTTGGAAGTCTAATAAGACAGAAAAGCAAGTTTTTCATGAAACCAGATGTCAGTGAATTCTCAAGCTAGGTGTACCACTGTGCATTATCTTAAACACTATACAAAAGTTTCTATTGTACTGATTTCTTGCAACATTTGAATTTGTCAGTCTTTTTAATTAGTCATTTTAGTGAATGAAGCTGTAATTCAGGTACATTTGAATTTGCATTTGCTAATATCCAGTAGGTTTATGCACATGTTGAATTCATTTTCTATTTATTTTATTTAATTGGCAGGTTCTGGTTTCATGTATGTTTCTCTTGTGCATACTTTACTATAGATGCATAGATTGTTTTGCATTCTAGATACCTTGTCTTTGCTGCTTTTATGGAAAAGAGGATATCCACTCACTCTGGCTTGCTTTTTCATTCCCCTTTCGTTGTCTAAATGAACAGAAGTTCTTAATTTAATGTGGTCAACTTTATTGCTTTTCTTCCATGCACTGCTCTTTGTGTCCTGTTTAAAATGTTTCCACTTCTCCAAGGTCATGGGGACAGTTTCACTGATGCTATGTGCAGAAGCCATTGTTTTGCCTTTCAGCCTTCTGTGTTGTCTATTGCTTAGAATCTTCATAGAAATGTTTATTTGTCTCACTGTATTCTGCTTCCTTCACAGTTCTTTACTTTCTGACTGGGACAAGTAGAGCCTGCCCTAGTGAGCAATGCTTACTGTACTTCAAGCCTGGAGTGTCATTGGCAGAGGCAGAGAGCTACAGGCTGTAGAAGCCAGACCTGCAATGCAAAACCACCCAAATGAGACCAAGTTTCACCATGTTTTCTATATAATCAAATATTTTGATTGAAATGAACCTCCAGTCTAACTACAATATACTTAGTGGCTCACAAGACAGAGCCAACTTCATGCATAAACTAGCTCTATTTTCCATCATACTTCAAAAGTATTCTATGTTCCTTTACGAGGATCACTAGTCACTGTGGGGAGTTCCTGTGGGAAGAGCTCACTCCCCAAGTTTTATCTTCTGTAAGAGCCAGGGTTCTCTAAAGTCACAGAACTTATGGGATGAGTCTATATACTACAGGAAATTTATGGAAATGATTTACAGGATGCAGTCCAACTAAACCAACAATAGCTGCCTGTGAAAAGAAAGTCCAAGAATCTAGTAGTTGCTCAGTCCCACGAGGCTGGGTGTTTCAGCTGGTCTTCTTTATAAGCTGGGATCCTGAAGAAATAGGCTCCAATAGATATGCTAGCAAGTAACTACAAGCACACAAAGATGAGTGAGCCTTCCTTTGTAGCCCTCCTGCAAAATGTATGGTCCAGATGAAGTGTATACCTCAAGATCTGAACTAAAGGTGTGTGTGTGTTGATCAGGATTAGGATTGTGTACCATGCTCCTGTGTGCTCACCTCAAGATCTGGATCAAAATTCTGTGTGTTCCAGTCTCAAGATACAGGTCACAGGTGTGCCCTTCATTTCTGGACTGTAGTTTATTCCAGATATAATCAAGGTGATAACTGAGAATAGCCATCATGCCATGTTTCTCTCTATGGAGCGAGGGCTTAGTTTCTTTACAGTAAGAGCAGGCACCCATGAGGAAGACTTTTGTTGTAGAGTCAGAGAAGAGTCATAACTGACAACACTATAGACACAGACCCACAGTGCTTAGCATGTATGTGATCTGTGAATGAGTAGCTCAAGGGCTATTCTTTCTGTTGTACTGCTTAAAAATAACACATTTTAGAATGACAAACTATTCAAAGGATACTATGTGCTTCAAAGGAGAAGGAACAGCAGGATGAAAGTCATGCCCAGGAACTTCAGTTGGAAGCCTCGTATCTGACTCAATAATAGTTAACTAGCTTCCCACTAAAGACCCAGTAGCAATCAACTTATAAAAAGGAAAAGTCTGTTTTCTTTCCTAGTTTTGGACACTTGAGTCCATGGTCCATTGCTTTGAGCCTGAGCCCAGGTAGCAAAACCATGGAGGGTTGTGGGTTTGGTCTAATGTTTGTATTATATTAATCTGAGTCTCCAAAATTGTATGAGAACCCATAACATCTACATGTAAGACATCGAGGGAACTCTGTCCTCAGTTGGTTTTAATTGGTAAATAAAGTTGTTGTTGGCCAATGTATGGGCAGAGAGACAGAGGTAGGACTTTCAGGATTCCTGGGCAAGGGACCAAAGAAGGAGAAAGGAAGAGAGAGATGCCATGTTGGGGAAGGAGTGGAGACATCACACCTGAGAGGTGCAGGGCAGAGAGCATAGATGCTGTAGTAGCCAGATGATCATAGCCCAAGAGGTCTATACCTCTGGGTCTAGGGCAGCATAGATAAAATTAAGTTGTAGTAAAGAATAACTTGGGAATATTGTAGAAGAGAAGATTAGCCATGTGGAGGTTAGGAAGTGGCCCAGTCATTGAGCTGTTTTATACATATCAAAATATAAAGGCTATGTATATGTTTCTCATTCAAAAATATAAAACATTAGGCATGAGTAGCAGGAATGCACCAGCACCCCTGGGATCACTTGAGTAACATTAATTAGATTCAGTTACAGATGGAGGACGCACCTAATGGAGAGAAACTGCTTTCCTCATGGCCAGAAAATGAGAAAAGCAGAAGGGGTGAGGACCCACAGTTCTCTTCTGGAGAACTTACTGGAAGTTAAGATCCACTTACCTGAAGACCTTGCTGGACGTCTAACCTCTTCTAGAGGATTCATAATCCTCAACACTGAGATCTGCATATCCATACTGAGAGATCAACCTTTACCATGTGACCCAATCCAGTCCGAACGTTTGATACTCTGCATACAGGTAATATGCTATGGAACTCCTCAAAGCATTGCTTTTATATTTACATTTCCATTACATTGAACCAAAAGACGTGGTTAGTGGAATGAGAGAAGGGCTAGAACAGACTGATTGATGACTTGAAATTATAAGTTGAAAATCAACTTTTTTTTTCTTCACTAAATTTTTGTTTCTTTTGTAGTTTTCTTTAAGTACAAATAAAACATGTGCATGAGCTGCCTAATTATTCATCTGCCTACACAGTTCATCCTGACTTTGCAAGGGGTGACTCTTACAGCCAGCTGGGCGGCTCTTTCTATGAAGGCTTTGTGGTTCTCAGATGCAATGTCAGCAATATCTGGAAGGTTTGCCACAGCAGCGTGAGCTGAGCTCTCTGCCCCTCTGCCACGGGGTCTGCAGGAAGCCAGCAGCAGTGTGAGCTTTTCTCTGTTGTTGCTTCTAAGGCTGCTCCCTTGCCTCAAGACTAGGTTTGCTGATGGCCTTGGTCCCCTGTTGTGAATGCCTCTGTTTCCACTGGTTGTGCTTAATTCTGCTATTTCAGTATGGCCATTGTTGAAAATACTTCCTGGTAGTATTAAGCTTAGCTTAAGGGAGGTTTGAGGGTGGTAATGATATTAAGAAAAGTTGTCTGACACCTCTGGAAATCCACTTTCAGCAGTGATTACCTTTGACCCTTCTGTAAGATGTGATTCTCTTATTTGAAGACTCCAATAAAATAATGGTTTTTTTCCTTTAAGACTGTAGAGTATTTACTTATTTCTAATTTTTTTTGCTTTAACACTACTCTTAAGTAGCATCTGAGTTTCAAAATAATAGTAGTCATGCATCTATATAAACACATGTTTAAATTTATTATTATATACAACATGTACAACATATTATATAAATATTATATATAATATATAGTATACAATATATTAATATATAAGACATATTATAAGTATTATAAATATAAGGCACATATAACATATGCATTAAAATCCATCCAAATGTGGCTGAGTGGAAGCGGACTTTCTCTGAAGAGTGGTTGCACACCAAGAGACATCCCATTAAAGAAAAACGACTTTCCCTTTCAAGACACTAACCTTCAGCAGTGTGGGTTGTGCCTTAGCATTGGGTCAAATCTGTGCCCACTTTTCTTCCTTGCTGCTAAGCTGCCTGCCTTGAATTTGTTAAGGCCTTGTGCATGTAACACAGATTGTTTTGTTTTCTTTTTTCAGCTTTCTCACAGTCTGGCCTCAACCTCCAAGCAACTGTTCTGCCTCCCAAATGCAAAGTGACAGCTGTGGGTCACCAGACTCAAGTGTTTACTAATTGAGGGGGAGATTTTAACTTTTTAATGTTGTTGCTTGTTTGTTTGTTTGCTTGCTTGGAGATACGATGGAACCTGGGGACTCATGCTGCAGGTAAGTTCACTTCCTAGGCAGAAGTTCTCATAAAAGTTCAATATACCTATTTGTAGAATTTGAAATGTGTTTTTTTCTTTTGCTTAACACAAGGCTTCCCCATCTCATGCAGGCTGTCCTGCCTCAGCCTTCTGTGCAACCAAGCTTGCAGGCACAAGCCTAAGCAGCCAGTCTGAATTTTCTTTATTTAGGCAACATATTCTTGAACTAGTTTTCCTTAATCTGTTTTGATTTGCATGGTCTTGATCCTGTGATTTTCTGTTATAACCTGGAAACTTCATCTGTTATATTAGAAGTATATAAAATTTTTTTCTCTTGAAAGCTATCTCGCTTTGTCTACTACTTTGATCATGTTCTATTTTTAAAGTTTCCATTGCAATTTTGTTTTAGAACCCTCCTAGAGAATTGCATGGTCGTAGTTTGTCCAGGTATTATTCAATTTGAGTAGGTTGATGGGGCTTCAGCAGAGTGGGCTAGAGCCCTGAAAGTCTTCACTGTCAGGAAAGAGTGTGGCCGGATCTTCCCCTAGTGGGATATAACCTGCAGGCATCATAACTCTGGGTTCCCATTCCATCTGGAGAAGGAATGAATCCATGTTGATTTCCTTCTGTTGCTGAGTTGGGGTTTGCAGAATGCAGGTTCTGGATCAGTTTCCCTAGTGTTTGTCTTGTAGCTTCAGTTCTAAAGATCCAAACCAGTTTGCCACCTTCAACCTTGGGAGTGTGATGCGCTTAGTTGGAAAGCTCAGGGAAACCCAAATCTGTATGAATTTGTCTTGAAGACAGGTTTCCGATGAGAACTCAGATTTAATAATAAATAGTTGCAAAATTCTTTGAATAAAATGTTCTCAATTTCTCAATCAATTTGGATGCTGGTCTAAAGGATGTTTTCTTTGCTGATATATTTAATATATTTTATCAACATATTGATAAAAATATTACAAAAGTAATTCTTAGACATTTAATGCATGCTGTTTATCACAAAGGATAAAATTACCTGGGATTAAAATATCTCAGTGATGTTCTTTGCATGTCAGTATTTCATGTGCACTGAATGGATAGTAGGCATTGTGGAAAGTTATTCCAGAAGTTTAATTTTCATTAGTGTTGTGCTGATATTTAAGTTAAAAGAATTAAACTTGGCAGGAGAGAGGGCAAGGGCTGAATTATTTCCAGTTGGGTGTCATCTTTTAAATGTTCAGATCTTCCAGAGCTGGGGGACAGAGTTTTCCTATGTATGTCATGACATTTTTAAAAAGTATCACAGCAAAGTAGAATTTTTTTTGTAAATATCTTACGGATCTGTATCTTTAAGGAGCAAGTATTTCTTTACATTAATCCTCATGACTTACCCAAGGATTTGCTGGGAAAAAAAAGGAGAATCTAGCCTGGTATCACATGCTCAGAATTTGACTATGAATGTATATTTTTGTTTTTGTTTTGTTTTGTTTTGTTTTGTTTGTTTTTTTGTTTTTAGCTCCTTTGGTCCTCTTTAGGCTCTATCTTATTGAATGCTGCAACAGATGATTCTCAATAGAACAATTTGTATTTGATGTTCATGTGTCTGCCCCTTTGATTGAGCCACAGAACCATGTGGATGACAGAGGAGTTTATTGAAGAAAGATGTGTTGTGAAGTAAAAGGAACTTTAAGAGAGACAAAATACCAAATTAGTAAACTTTACCTCAGATTTCAAATTGTGTGACTATGAATACTTAGCTTTGGCTTCTAAATCACTCCATTGTTGTTCTTAGCAATACAGACAACATGTATTGGAAGCCTGCATTCCTAGATTAAAAAAAGCACGCAAAAATACGAACATTAAGGAAGACAACATACAGTTGAATTATCCCTAGTTATCAGAGTTATAATAACATGTGATACCACCATCCTTATAAACCATTAGATAACTGCATGTGCCCTGACCACTTAGCACTCCCACATCACATTAAATGTGTTTATGTCAGGAACAGATCAGAGAGCATAAGAGGCAGCAAAAGGTTAAAGGATATGAAATCAAAACAACAACAACAAGAAGCTATATTTATCTTGCTACTAAAACCTCAAATGTCTTAGAATAATTCTATTAAAAAGATGTGAAATATTCACAGTGAAAGTTGTGATATTGAAAGAATACAGAAATTAAAGAGTAGATTGTCTTGCAATGGTCACAGGTATAATGCAATTCATTAAATCTGATATTTTACTATAGTGTGAGGGTGTATGGAACTTGAGACACTGTTTAGAAGATTCATATGGAAATACAAAGGAGCATCCCAGCTCTACTGAGCATCCCAGCTCTACTGAAGACACCAGCTCTACAGAAGACACCAGCTCTACTGAAGAACCATCATTTCCAGACTCCTGGCCATAGTTTCTGTACAAATGACTTCTGGGTCTCAAACCAAACTCAGTTTAAGTTTTTCTGTAGTCAACCCCACTTCCTCTTCTTGGTTGGTTGTTACTTGTATGATACATCACCAGACATCACAGTAGCAGACAGTACGATCTCAGTGAGTCCATATACCTATGAGCCATCAGAGTTCTGGGGAGCCTAGACTGGCTTCACAGACATAGCTCTGCCGATAGTGGGAAACATGCATCTGCAGGTAGAGTACAAATAGCTGAGCTTAGCTCTGAGGATGAACCTGAGTTCTTCCCTTGCTGTCCACACTCACTCTCTCCTGGAATCTGTCAGGTCCTGTGTTTTTCATGGCAACAGAGAGATGCCAGAATCCCAGTTCAGCATTACAAATACTTAGTCTTGAGTTCAGAATGCCTGCTATCACTGCATTGCAAAACCAAGTCTCTTGGACTTTGACAAACAATGTATTAGGAGAAGTGTCCACTATTGCAGGATCATACAGGACATTTTTTATGGTCCTACTCATCTCTACTCTCTAATCCCTCCCCTGCTATGAAGGTGCTTGCAAGTATGGGAATCATCACTGTCTCCACGAGTGATCTTTAGAGTCAGTTGCTTGAATTATTCTTTGTGTGAAATCAGACTTTCTTCTCTCAGTTAGTAACACACAGTTAAGGTTATTGCAGGTCTTTCATGCCTCAACAGCTCATTTCTTTTTAGCACTGTGTAATATTCCACCGACTGACTATATCCTACCACGGTTTATCTGTTCTGTCATTAAAAGATTTCTAGGTTGCTGGGATAGTTAGCTCTGATGATGAAGCTGACTGGATTTGGAGATGCCTCAGCATTAGTGAAGTGCACCTTTGAATGTGTCCCATAAGAACATTTCCAGACAGGATTAACTGATGAGGGAAGGGCATGCCCTGAGGGTGGGTAGCACCATCTCTGTGGGCAGAGACCTCAGACTGAACAGAAAGGGAAAAAGAAGAAAGTGATCGGAGTAGTTTATTCTTCTTCTGGTCTCCAATCTATGAGGAGATCCAGCCACATCTTCTCCACTGACCCTGCCATGATGGATCTTCAGACCATGAAACAAAATAAATCTTTCGTATTGTAAACTGTCATTTTGTTAAGTATTTGGTCGTGGAAATGAGAAACGTAGCTGATAGAACTACTTCCAATTTTGAGCAGTTTTGGAAAAGGTGCTGTAATAAAAGTCTGCATGCAGATTTTGTATGAACACAAATGTTTGAGTCTTTTTGGTGCACATTATGGTATAGGATCACTGGACCAAATGCAAAAAATATATTCAGTTTTGTAAAGAATTGTCTTCAAAGTGAATGTACCATTTTGAATACCAATAAACAATTACCCACCAGTACTTTATTCTCATGTTCATTAGCCTTTGCTGCTGATTATATTTGATGGCCTCCTTAAATATTTATTTACTTTTTTGTATGAGTGAGTGTGTATGTTTGTGTGTGTGTGTGTGTGTGTGCATATTCTTGTGCATGTATTTGCTCACGATGGTGCATGTGTGATCACATTAATCTATAGAAATTATTTATTTGTGTGTGTGCTTGTGTGTCTGTGTGTGTCTGTGTTCTTGTACATGGATTTGCTCACCATGGTACATGTGTAAGTCAAAGTCAACTTGTAGAAATTGTCTTTCTCCTTCCACTCTTCCACTACATAAAGTGTGAAGATAAAACTTAGAATGAATCATCAGGTTAGGCAGGAAACATTATTTCTTTAATGTTAAGTGGTGTCTAACACCCTTTCATATACTAATGTTCACCAGAATTCAATGCAGTGAATTGCTCAAATGCAGAAAATATCAACAAGTACAAGTCTCATAAAAGACTATTACCCACAATAATTTAGGATCATTTCTTTGTTTTTTTTTGAAATTATAGTATGACATAATTCTCCCTTCTCTTTTCTTCCTCCAAACCCTTCCACACACTCCTTCTTGCTCTCTTTAAATTCATGGCCTCTACTTTTTTATTACTTCTTGGTATATACATATATGTATATACATGTATAGTCTAAGTACATAAATAAAACATAGGTAGTTAATGTAATGTTTCTTCTATGCATGTACTTGGGACTGATCCTTGGCTTTTGGATAACCAATTTGTCTTCTCTTCCTTGTGGAGAGAAAAAAATTAAAACTCAAAAACTTTCCAATAGAAATGTCTAATTTAAAACAAGTAGAAGGGGAGGGGAGCTCTGCCATCTTGGCTACCAGACACCAGGGAGATCTAACAGACAGCTCCAGGTATGCAGACATAGCCCGAGGCTAACATTGCTTGGGTCTCAGACTATCAGACTTTTGCCAGCACTCAGGGCCTGGGCAGCTCTGCGGAACATCTGTTTGCCAGCCCTGTCAGGGGTCATTTGCCCTGCAGAGTGATCAGCACTTGGAAAATGTCCCTGCAGCATCTGCCATCTTCACTCCGTCACGGAGCAGACAGGCAGCACCAGTTTCACAGAGACAACCTGAGTATAGCATCGCTTTGGGCAAGACACACCATGGCACCAAGGGCACCCAAGAGGAGGGCAGCATGTCAGCAATCTGTGCCAGGGAAAACCCAGTCATTCAGCAGTGCAGAAAGAGCCTTACAAGCTCACAGGAGGTTCAAGCACCAGCCAGTGACAACAAGACCAACTAACCCCAGAGATAACCAGATGGCAAAAGGCAAAAGTAGAAACATTACTAACAGAAATCAAGGCAATATGGCAGCATATGAACCCAATTCTCCAACAACAGCAAGTCCTGGATACCACAACACACCAAAAAAACAAGATCTGGATTTAAAATCACTGGTCATGATACTGCTAGAGAAACACAAAAAGTACATAAATAAATCTCTTAAAGAAATACAGGGGAAAATGAATAAGTTAGAAGCCCTTACAATGGAAACACAAAAATCACTTAAAGAAATTCAGGAGAATATGGGTCAACAGATAGAAGCCAATAAAGAGGAAATGCAAAAATCACTTAAAGAAATGCAGGAGAAATTGAGTCAACAAGCAGAAGTCATGAAAGAGGAAACACAAAAATCCCTTAAAGAATTACAGGGAAACACAAACAAACAAGTGAAGGAACTGAGCAAAACCATCCAGGATCTAAAAACACAAGTAGAAACAACTAGGAAATCACAAAGGAAGACAACTTTGAAGATAGAAAACCTTGGGAAGAAATCAGGGGCCATAGATGCAAATATCAACAACAGAATACAAGAGATAGAAGAAAAAATCTCAGATGCCAAAGATACCATAGAAACCATTGAATCAACAGTCAAAAAAATACAAAATGCAAAAAGCTTGTAACCCAAAACATCCAGGAAATCCAGGACACAATGAGAAGACCAAACCTAAGGATTATAGGTATAGCTGAGAGTGAAGATTTACAACTTAAAGGACCAGCAAATATCTTCAACAAAATTATGGAAGAAAACTTCCCTAACTTAAAGAGATGCCCATAAATATACAAGAAGCCTACAGACCTCCAAACAGACTGGACCAGAACAGAAATACCTCCAGTTAAATAATAATCAAAACCCCAAATGTACTAAACAAAAAAATAATATTAAAGGCAGTAAGAGAAAAAAGGCCAAGTGGCATATAAAGGAAGACCTATCAGATTTACACCAGACTTCTCACCAGAGTCCATGAAAGCTAGAAGATCCTGGGTAGATCTCATGGAGTTCAACACTCCATTGTCCTCAATGGACTGATCAGCAAAACAGAAATTAAACAGGGACACAGTGAAACTAATTAAAGCTTTGGACCAATTGGATTTAACAGATTATATATATATATAGAACATTTCATCCTAAAGCAAAAGATACCTTTTTCTCAGCACCTCATGGTACCTTCTCCAAAATCCACCATATAATTGGTCACAACACACCTCAACAGATATAAGAAAATTGAACTAATCCCATGCCTCTTATCAGGTCGCTATGGAGTAAGAGTGGTCTTCAATAGCAACAAAAACAACAGAAAGCCCACATACACATGAAGGCTGAACAATACTCAATGATACCTTGGCCAAAGAAGAAATAAAGAAAGAAACCAAAGACTTTTTTGAATTTAATGAAAATGAAGGCACAACATACCCAAATTCGTGAAATTCTTAGACAAATGGATGGAGCTGGAGAACATCATCCTAAGTGAGGTAACCCAGTCTCAAAAGAACACTCATGGTATATGCTCACTGATAAATAGATATTAGCCTAGAAGCTTGGAATACCCAAGACACAATCCACATATCAAATGATGTCCAAGAAGAAGGAAGAAGCGTCCCCTGGTCCTGGAATGGCTCAGTGCAGCACTGTAGGGGAATACCAGGACAGGGAATTGGAAAGGTGTGAATTGGGGAGCAGGGGGAGGGAAGAAGGCTTATGGGACTTTCGGGGAAGGGGGCATCAAGGAACGGGGAAATCATTTGAAATGTAAATAGAGAATATATTGAATTGAAAAATGAAAAAAACAAGTAGAAGTAGATTTGAATACTAGACACCTCATCGAAGAACACATACAGGTGAGAGAGAACTTTTATATATCAAACAAGTCTAGCTTATCAGTTATTCCTTTCCAAATTATGCCAATATTGTGTGATATTCTCCCTTAAAAAAAGTCACCCAAACCCAACGGCCATCATGTTGTCTCCTGTGAAGTCTTCCAGCTTCTTTATAATTTGCATTTACACTGAAGTCAGTGCTTCCTCTGAAGTGGGCTGAGGAACCTGTCAAGGCTCTTTTGTGTATGGGGGAGTGAGTGGCTCTTCTGGGAGTGGCTCTCCTGTTTGTACCCACAGTGACTGTGTTGTCTGTTTCTATAGAATGTATATCTGTGAGCCTCTGTTTCCAGTTTTCTGATCTTGTCCTGCTGGTCTATTGCTATGTATTTTTCGCTGACTACAGGCTGCCCAGGTTACTGTAACTTTACACTTAGACATTTTCTCCTCCATTATGGTGCTGGCTATGTGCTAATATCCTCAAGACCACATCCCACGGATTCCTTGGGCTTGTCCTGCATCCATTAGGAGAGCTGGCTGGCATCATGGTGATACTGAGTTTTCCCATCCAGGATGTGGACATATTTCCTTTTGTTTGTCTGTCTGTTTGGGTTTTTTCTTTGATTTTTCATTAATTCTTTACTATTCCTCATTTAGATCTTATAAATGCCTCGTCAGATTTATTTTCAACTTTCATTTTGTGAATGTCAATACAAATTATCTGTGCCTTGAATTTAGCAATATTCTTAATTCTTTGCTGAAACAGATTCACTTTCAATGTTTAGGCCTACTTGGATGATCTTTTCTTTGTGTAGAAGACAGATGGTAGTTTGTTTCTGTCAAGAAATTTTTCTTTTTCATGTAGACATGCGAAATTCTTGGTGTATAATTGTTTATATTGACTTTATTGTCATTTTAATAGCCATAAAATCGAGTTGGCTTTGTTTTCATTACTGATAGCAGTAACCTGTGACTTCTCTCCATCTTTTTTTAACTTTGCCTAGAATCTTGCCATTCTTATTAGATCATCTTTTGCATGTGTGGAATTTGTCTGTAGCCCACCTTGCTTAATGCCATTGACATTTCTTTTCATGTTTACTGTTTCTTTTTCTTTCTTTCTTTCTTTCTTTCTTTCTTTCTTTCTTTCTTTCTTTCTTTCTTTCTTTCTTTCTTTCTTTCTTTCTTTCTTTCTTTCTTTCTTTCTTATACAAAATTTAATCTTTTCTAAATTTTCTGGCTTCCCAAATCAGAAACTTGAGAAGTTCCCCACTTTGGATCCTTCTTCTTCAGTTGATGAATTCAGTTCAAGAAGTTCCTCCCTCCACCATGACTCCTCCCACCCCTCATCCTCTACTGCCCACCCCCACCCCCACCTCTCACCCCCAGGCTGCTTCCCACCAGCATCCACAGCCCATAACTTAGTGATTGTTTATTTCACAATATCTTTTACTTACTCTTGGGAGTTGTTAGTCCCATGTGATACTTAGAACTTTATTGTTTAAATTCCAAGTATTTGGGGGTTTCCATCTCTCTTTCTGATGCTGATTCAGTGGAGTGCTGAACTCCACTGTGCTTTCAGCCTTAAAATATGCTATAGTGTGCTTCGTGATCTAGAATTTTCATGTTTGTTAGCCTTCCCTAGGGGCTGGAGAACAAGGTGGCATTCTTGCTGGTGTTGACTGAAACACAATCATTTAACATTGGTATGCTATAGCCTTAACTATCCCTCTGCTTTTATTTGGTAATTTTTTTTTAATATTTGAAGTGAGTTTCTTTTAGACAATATTCAGTGGGGTCTTTCTACTGAACTTTGATGATATGTCTTTTAATTTGCTTATGTATACACCCTTGGTCACTAGGTCTCAACTGGTTTGTTTCAATTACAAGCTACTTCTTCTATTATTTTTCTTTACTTCTTTGTTAGGTTCTACACAGTCCACATTAAAATCCCAATTAGATTCTTTTCACACAAAAAACATAGTCTCAAAATTTCTGTGGAAGCACAAAAGGCCCAGAGATTCAAAGCAATCTTTAGCAGAAGGAGCGATGCTGGAGGCACCACAATATCTGATCTCAAATTATATCATAGAACAATAGTGACGCAGACATCACAGGATTGACATTAAAAATAGACACACAAACCAATGGAACAGAATAAAAGCTAGAGATAAACCCATACAGCTGTTGCACTTAACTTTTGACACTGGGGGAAGGATAACAAATGCAAACTGGATTCACACATGTAGAGAGAAGAAAGGTCCGTCTTGCCCTGAACAAAACTCAATTTAACCTGGGTCATGGACTACAATGTGACATCTGAGACTCTGAAGCAGTCAGAAGAAAACATGAGTAAGGGGTTTCAAGACAGAGGCATAGGCAAAACTTTGTGAATATCATATGCACAAAGTCTGAAGCTTTAGCATAGCACAGGGAATAATCAGCAGAGTGGAAAGACAGCCTGCAGAGGGGGAAGACACCATTACTGACTATGCTGCAGACACAGAACTTAATTGTTGGGGGATGGCTTTGTGTACTGTGCATTAAGATGCTGATTTCTATGCCCAGACATATGGTTTCGATCTGGATATTGGCATGGTCAAGCACTTCTGGTCTTATGTAAAAATTGTTTCCCACCACCTTTGATTGGCTAATAAAGTGCTGATCAGCCAGTTATCTTAGCAGAAGAGAATAGGGCAGGACTTCCGATCTTAGTGATCCTAGTGAGGGATCCTAAAGAGAGAGTCAAGTGGGTGGAGAAAGAGAGAAGAAAGGGAGGTGAACTAGAAGTCACCATGAGGTTATAATGAGAGAGCAGTCATGAGGATACACACAGACCAGCCAGCGTGACCCAGGGCAAGCCCAGATGGAAAGTAATAGGGCATATGGGTGGGTAGCAACAGCCTAGTCAGATTAGAGGCTCAGAGCCTACTCAGATTAGTGCTTGTATCTTCTTAATAAAAATATAAGGTCTTTATGTATTTGGGATCTAAAAAGGGCTAGAAACTCAGTGCAGTTATTTTGGAGTTTAATGGTCCAAAAATCACTGACAGAATACCGTAGACTCAGTATGCAAAGACAAAGAGAGATTATTTTGCAGAAACAACAAGCATACAGAGACTCAAGCTTTGATTGTTTGTTTGTTTGTTTATTTATTTATTTATTTATTTATTTATTTATTTATGATAAGCAGCCAGGCATTCATAGGGAACCGGGGGAACGCTCTAGAAGGATTAAATAATCTAAAATTTCACTGGTGGATGCAAGGGGGTCTCTGGTGGTCAGTGGTCAGAATTTCTATGTCACAAATGTTTAACCATAGGATGAAATAGGGCTGTCCAGTACAGACAACGCATGATGAGGTAAGACCTTTCCCCATCTCTGTGGTTATCCCCAGGCTGTTCTTTGGGAGGGGTTTTTATGATCTTATTCTGGATTTTAAGGTCTATTCCTGGAGGTGGCATCTTATGGCCTACTTTCTGTAACTTATGGTCCTTTCCTGGAGCTTGTGCTTATGATCTTCTTTTTAAAAATCAGGCCTGGTTCTTAAATGGAGACAGATGGGGTTTATGTTGCCCTTTCATTAGCAAAAGGGGTGTAAGCAACAGCCTCCAGACTTCCTTCTACATTTAATACCTAGAAGTGTAGCAAAGTTGTGAAAATAAATACTAAACGACCCTACTTATCCAATCAATAAATGGGATAATGACCCGAGCAGGGCTCTCTGCTTCCTTCTGCCCCAAAGCAAGCAGTCATCTCATATACTCGCCCTCCGTGATGGCTGCCCCCCTCTGCCATGCATTCTCTACCACTGCATACTGAAACCCTCTGAAACTATGGGTAGACTGGGATTTCTACCCTTGCCTTGATTCTGTCATTTGTTGTCACAGTGGGACAAAGGTAACCCAGACAGTACTCAACCATAGTGAAGCTTTGTGTGTTATCTGTGCCTCTGTTTGCTGTCTACTGCTAACCTTGCCGTATTCTTGAACATTGTAGTCTTAATATTTTTTCCTCATGGTTTTTTCTTTTCATCCTTCTTCTGGTATTCTAATTATGCCCAGATTGTACATTTTCAAGTTATCCCCTTTGTGCTCTTTTTATTTTTTTTATTAGCATCCCTCTTTTAATTATGTTTTGGGAAATTTCTATTAATAGGTATCATTATGGTTTGAATATGAAATGTCCCCCACAGGCTTATGTGTTTGAACACTTGGTGATATTTTGGGACATTTTGGAAGCGGTGAGAGTGTGGCTTAACAAGTCAAATTCCCATGGGGGATGGGCCTTTTAGGTGATACACTCTGCTACGTTTTTGTTTGTTTGTTTGTTTGTTTTTACCTTTTTTGTTATTTTCCTCTTTTTTATTAGATATATTCTTTATTTACATTTCAAATGTTGTCTGATTGTAAAAGACTAGATCTTTTGGCTTTCTGAACTGACAAGGCATCTGCCATGGACAGAGCCACCCAAAACACCACACCTTCTCCACCAGCATACATTGAGAAATCTATTCTCCCATAAGTTTGTCTGTCATGGGTTCTGCCACAGTGATCAGAAAATTAATTACTATACATTCAAAATCACTGATTAATTTCTTTATAATATCTGCTTTATTAATGAAACCATAAAATATATTTTGATTAATATTTTTAAAGTGATTTTTATTTTTGTAGCATTTTCATCTCGGTGTCTGCAGTATACATATGCTCTGACATCTCCTCTGCATTTTCCACTGGTGCTGTGGACTGATGACATATTTGGACCTGGCTCTGACACATCACCTCACAGTGTGCCTTTCTTTGCCTTTCCTCATGCCATGGCCCCTGTTTGGATGATGACATGAGAAGTCAGTCCCTGGGCACAGCGGATGAAGCGTTCTACTGATTTGCCTTGGTTGTGGATGTGCTTGGTCCCTCTTTAGTTCTAAAAGCCAGTAAGTTCCTTGATCCTTATTTTGACTCTTATCTTTGACCTTTCTGGTACATTCCTACTCAGGGTCTACCTCAGCTGTTTACACAGCACCATCTTCCAGTCACACTGCCAGTGAAGTGGAAAAGATCTATATCCCATGACTAATTCCCAGTGTTTTCATCTGTCCACATCCTTGGACTGTGAACTTCATACTTTTTTCCTCATTTAAATGAGATAGAGATGCTCAAAAGTTCTAGCTTGTGGGTGATACTCCTTGTGTGCTTTCACGGAGGCTCTCACAAAGTTCCTTTTCTATTACTTTTACTCTGAAGAAGTTCTGTTATAGAGAGCACTATATGATCATTTACCAATATTTTCTTTAGCTCTTGTCAGAACCATGAGTGGATCTTTCTAGAATCTTGGCCATAAGCACATCAGGGTTAGGGTTACAGGTCCTAAGAAACCTTTGTTAGGATTTGGAGCCTTAGGAAGATCTTTTTTCATCCTCCTGAGTACTAAGAGTCCTGGTGTATGGCACTCCAATGCTTTCTTTTTAAAGCAAAGTGCTTAATACACCAAGTGCAGGACCTGGTATTAGCTCAGAACACCCCAAGGCCAGTTTCTCAGCACATAGGAGATTTATTTTCCCTAGAGGAACAAAAGAAAGGGAATAAGAGGCAAAGAAAGAAGGAGATAGAGGATAAGGGAGAAGAGAGTGGGAATGGAGGAACAAGAAAGAGGAGGAGGGGTATTTGTCTTAAAGCCAGACAAAGGGCTATCTCTGGATAGAGATGAGACAGATGTGGTCCATAGGCAAATGGCAGTTTATAAAGGTAAAGGGGGAAACCTGTGTTAGGATGAGGTGTTTAATTTTAATTGGGCATGTCAATTAGGTGAACTGAGGAGGCTTTTGATTGCTGGACTTCAATATTTTGATGGTCGGACCTTTGTAGAGAGCCTCAGGAGGAAGAAGTGGGCAAATAAGGGAATAGACCTTGGTGGCTAGCTTCAGAAATGTAATGTAATGGTTTTTAGCAAGGCAGCTGGAATTGGGGAGAAAAGTTAGGCTTGCCAGAGCCATGTCTGCATGCTCAGGTTGGCTAGATTCCTTTCCTAAGAGGCAGAATTGCTCTTTTCTTGAATATAAACAGGTCTTGGAATTGGTGGGGGAGGACTGATCTGGTGTTTTACTTCAGAAGTTTGTGTCAGCTCCAGGGGGCGTGTTTTTTCCATTTTGAAGCTATAAATGTGAAACTGAAGTTGGAATTCATTTGTGCTAATTTCTTCCTATATTCATTTTTTCTTTTCTAATTCTTAGAGAAAATGTTCATCACAAGCATTTACTTTAGTTAATAACATTCATCATTAATGATTGGTTCATTTTAGGAACCTCAATTTTTTAGTTTGAATGATTTAAGTAAAGTTTGTCACAAAATTAGTCAAAAATAAGTATGTTTGGGTCTTTAAACAATTAAGTACCCTCATTTTCCCCCCTAAAACAAACAAAACCAGAAATCACCTTTGGGTAAAAACTAAAGATGGAAAATTTCAACCAAAAAAAAAAAAGAATTATTTATAAAATTCAAGTGTTTTCAAATTGAAGCGTATAGTGGAAACTCTTTCCCAATTTTAATTGTATTGGCCATCCTCCCTAGTGTTTATAATGGGTTACAGTACCTAAAGTGGATCTGAAAAGCCAAGGACAAAATGCTGAGCCTGAAAACCACATAAAGGCTCTTCATAGTTTTGCTAGCTTCGGCTTCCCTTCAGGCATAGGTTGTGAAATGGAGACATCTTCTGCAGGCAGCTAGCACAGCCACACAAGAGTCCCCAGTGGGCTCTAGAGAACTTTCAAGAGGTAAAAAGTTGTTTCCCTCTTTAGTAACTAAAATAAGAAAGCCTCTATTTTTCTTTATAAGTTGGAATACAATAAATGCCTGTTTGGGGATGTGTTGGTGCCACAGGCACAGATCAGCTCATCCGACTGTCTACATCTGTGTGTGCAGGCTGCAGAAATAAAGGGATGGTTTTGGTCCAAAGGAGAAGCTGGTGTGCAGGGCGAAGTCTGCGTTTCTCAGACACTCTTCCACAACTCTAGTTTACCTGGAGACTTGAGCCTAGAAGTTAGTTTCCAAACTCTAGTCTACAAGTAGACTTGCATAATAAAAGGAAGAGACTATTGAGTTCACAACCTACAATCAATCAGGTATTCTCTTCTAGACTGTGACCTGACCCGGTTTGCTGTCCAGCATTATCTTTATTATAATTTAAGGAGTTAAATATGTTCCATCCTTTGTAAAGACAGTTATTAACAGATCAACTTTTATTGACTGCTCTTAGCTAATAAGATATTTATTCTGGTCAAGAGAAAAGGCTCTTGGAAAAGCAAACAAAGGGTCTCTAGAAAGGGAAAAGACGAAGGGATCACCCTTCATCATCAGAGAGCTCAATGCTAAGTTTTAGAGTCATTTCTAGCAGACTCTCTAATGATCTAAAAGAAAAAAATCAACAATAAAAATTCTCAGACACGGATACACATATATAAACACATATATATGTGTGTGTGTATGATGTATATGTATGTGTATGTTATGTATTATAATATCTCTACCTATATATGTAAATATATGTATATATGTAAATATATATGTATATGTGTGCACATATATGTATGTTTATAGTCATCTAGATTAATGGCAACAGTTTACCCCTTAGTTTTCTAAACACTAAGTCCAAAGAAAATATGAAATGATTTTTATTAGGGTATAGATGATAATATAGGAGAGTAAAAAGTATGTATTTAAAACAATTAGTAAGATATCTTGCACTTGGAAGAAAGGACTTGGGCCAAATTCCTCTTCAGCTGAACTTAACTAGCAAGTGGCAGCATTTTTCCACAGATAGCCAAGATGGGGATCTTTATATTCTTTGTGTTTTAGTTAGGGAAGGGGCTTGTCACATGTCCCTATTTTGAGGGAGCCCAAAGTCTGGAAGGCAGGAGACAAGACAGTAAAAACATGCTGTTCATCTAGTACTCAGGAAGCCATACCTGCCTTTGGCTGCAAGGGACTGGAAGGAGAATGCAAGAGCCCATCTGCTCACATTGCTTGTCAGCTCTCTTTCTGAAAAGGTGCAGGCTGTAGGGAGGGCATGGACCAAATTTGGGGAGCAAAATAGAAGCAGCCAAAGGATCACAGATGATGAAATATGGTTCTGCTGATGGAGTTTTGAAAAAATGTATTCCCCAGTCATAGAAGGTGGGGAGATGGGGAAGCAGCCTGGACTAGCAATTGCACTCCTCATTTGGGATTCTGTTTCTGGAGAGAGTCACTGTGTGTCTTTGATTAAAACAACTTCCGTCTCCATTTGTATGTGCCTTTCAACATAGACTCAGTTCACTTCTCTATTCTAACCCATTGGTTATGTTATAGAATATAAGCATGTGCACAATAAATAGATATTCATATGTCTGTTGGTTGATTTGATAAGACAGCCACAGATTTATAGCACATAAATATGAGGGGTGAGTGTAGACTAGGATTCCCAGTGACTCTGACCATGGGCATTTGTCCAATCTCTACCTCATAGCCTTTTCAATCATAGTTGTTTTGTTATTGAACCTGTCACCAGGTATAATTGCTTTAAAGTTCAGATCTTCATCTTATGACTTTGGGGGAGGTCACAATGCAGAAGACAATATCCAGGAGCACCAAGGAGAACAGACATGAGGCATCTTGTTAATTCAGCCAATGAAAAGACAGGCAGTCCTAGAGGAAGGCTCCAGTAAGGCAGGGGGAATGGTGATCCATGCAGTGCCAGTGAGACATTTCCAGAATGCAGTATAAAACTGAATTCCAATTGTTAAATCCCGAATAGATTCTTAACCAAAGTTTTTTTAATCCAGGTATGCACTACACATGTAGGAAAAAAAAAGAATTGTCTCACTGTAATAATATATTTATCAGGGTGAGTATATGATTTTTGTCTAATTTTCCCATTGCTCAATGTTAAGATCCTTCAATGGTTAGCATATTTTGAAATTTAGAAAATGTTCTGAAAATTAAATGGGGCCATAAAGTCAAAACAGGAAAAGTTACCAGTTCCAACTCAAAATATTTGAAAGTTAAGAAAAGCAATAGAAAAGATGAAAAACAATCCTGATTTTTTCTGCCAATTAGCATAATTTGCCCAAAGTTGTTGGACATCACATCTCACTCTTTGGTCGGTTCCATTACTCAGCAAGAGAGCCTCCCACTCCCTTCTTTTCCGACACTTTTGTTTTTCATTTGGCTCCTCAGTAATGCTCTTCTATTTTTTGAGTATATCTCTTAAAATCAGCCACTTTTCTTCAACAGGTCTTCCACAGAAAGTTTTTAAATACCAGCACTTCACCACTGTATGACTGCTTCTCAAATTTGCATCCACAGCTCCCTGTTCTTCTGTAAGCTCTGCTGTTCCACATGTCTCTGCTCCCTAATCTTTCTGCTTGTCTTTCAAAATATGCTAAATTCCAGACTTCCTTCTCAAGTGTAGTGCAAAGTACTGGTGGCTTAAGTCCAAACACAGAGTCCCATCTGGTCTCTCCGCATCAGCTCTTCAACTCAGCATCACTTCTGCCATCTGTCTATAGGTGTGTGCCATGAGCTGCTGGAACCCTTCTTTCTGTACACCTTAAGGATCAGGGTTTCTTGAGAAAACAGAGCAATGGGTTGTGATGTCTTGTCTAGGTCACAGTACATTGGACTGATCCAAAGTCCACAGTACTCCTGTCTTAGAGCAGAAACCATGATCCCATGTCCAAGATGCCCTCAGCCACTATATAAGTTGTTTTCTTCATAAATTATGAGTTGGGGAGACACTAACATTTACCTGATGGTTGTCAGACTTTCTTTCCCGCATTGGGAATATACATATTCCAACATTTATATAAAAATGGAAACCAAATTATTACTTGGTTTACAAGGGATAACAGTTTAGAGTTCTGTTGCAGGCCAGCCTTGACACCACAGGTACACAGAGGAAGGCAGCAAGGTGTGGAGTTGACAGTTGGGGTTGTTGCCGATAGCAGCCGATGGGGCTAGGAGGTGCTGAGAGTGGCAGGCAATTTATGGGGTCAGTACTGGTAGTGCTGAAGGGAGCGAAGCTTAGTTTCTGGGTCTGGGGACAGTATGGTAAGAACATCTGAACTTTTAACTCTTAATGATTCATTGAGAAAGAAAAAGAAAGAGAAAATCACACACACACACACACACACACACACACACACACACACACACACACTGGGTGAATCAAAGGGGGGTGGGTCCAATGACCTTTATTTTTTATTTAATATTTTTATATCTTCTTAGGCAAAAGTTTTCTAGGTAAGAAAAATTTACCTTACAGATAAAATGTTACAAAGGAGGGAGTTACAGCAGGACATTGATTATAAATTCAAAGCAGTCATTTTATCTGTTTCTTTTTTATAAGCTCACCATAAGTTCAAAGCAATCGTTTTATATGTTCATGGACTTACTTTATCATGATATATACCTGTGGCCTTATCCTTGGACCTGACCTGGATTTACTTGATCATAAATCTGTCCCAATCCTATTTCTCTTCCTAGTGTAGTTCATGTGTGTGTAGGGCATGAAAGCTCATTCTACTCATTTTCTCACAGCCTTTATTTACTATTCCATGAGGAGGGATCACATTCTATTCTTGATTCTAACTTTATTATATCTTTCTAGCAAAACAACTAAAAGCATCTCTTTGAACTTTCTATCAATTAGTTTAACATTCTAAAATCATTTGAATCAAATCATGAGTTCTATAAAATCAGTTATTCATCTAAACAGCATTAACACATGAAAGTTCATCATCATGTGGATCTGCAGGAAATTTGCCCAATAGGGTGGGTCTCCCAGGAGTCAATCATAACTGCTTGTAGGCAGAAAGTGTCTTCCTTTGCCCAATAAGACTATGTCAAAAACAATGAGGAATGCAGAAATGGTAAGCATGGCAAGGTGTATCAGAGCATGACACAATCCTGGGACTAAGTCCCTGGGGCTGGGACTTCTTCAGAGCATGCTTATTGCAGCCATACAAAATGATGGACCATCACTAAGAAGTTCCTTTACTTCCCCCAGGCTTTCCTGCATGACTTCCACCAGAGTTTATCTTAGCCTTAGAAAAGTCCAAGACCGCTGGATTCTTGCGGTCTTGAAACTGTTAAAACTATGGGGATGCTTAGAATCAGATTTAAACCATTTACATTCTGAGGTGGCTGTGAGCCTATGTAGGTGAGTATCAGATGTTGGGGTTCAAATGCGAATAACCATCCAGGATGTGAATTCATGGCCTCCAGTCAGTGGTGGTGTTTTTGGAGGCAATGAGAACTTTGCAATATGGGGCCAGAAGAGCTGAAATATCTCACTGGGAGGGCAGGCCTTGAGTATTATACTTACTTCTTGTTTCAGCCTAAGATCAGACTTTCCTGGCTTGCTATGATGGGAGAAGTGGTAGCCACCTGATACTGGTATAAATGAAGACTTCCATGCCTTCCCTGCCATAATGGGGAACATTATGAAACCTCTGAAACAGTGCACCAAAATAAATCTCTCCTAGCTTGATTGTTATTTTCAGATTTTCTGCCACAGTGACAGAACATACAAAAAACCAAATGTTTAAAATACAACATAGACTCGATTCTTATCTCACCTGCCCACCAACCAAACGGAGAAGCTGAGTTTTAGCAGAAGATGAATAATATGCTAAAGTCCCATAGCTCACCATAAGCAAGGCCTCCTCCTGCAGCAAACAGGAACAAATGCAGACACCCAAAGCCAGACAATATGCAGAGAGTGAGCCCTAAACTGGATATATACATAGAATCACTCCCCTCAAGGCTCAGGGAACTCAGCAGAAAAGAAGGACAGAGTTTAAGAGTCAGAGTGGGTGGAGGACACTGAGAAAATAAGTCCCTCAGAATCAACATCATCAAAGTACATATGAATTCATGGAGCCTGAGGCTGGGTGCACAGAGGCTGCATGGGTCTGAGCCAGATGGGGTCCTATAGCTGAAAGGAAAAATGGACACACTCACCAAAACCTAGCTATCTTCAACTGGCAACTACTTGCAAATGAAAATTTTGTTTTCTCCAAGGGAGAAACAACTATTTGGGGGGGGGGTAGGTATTTCTCCTCATTGGGGAAACAACTACTTTTAAGGGTAGGATGCATGCCCAGTATTGAATGGCCTATACAAAATAAACACAATTATCATCTTTGGAGATTCTTTCTCTTATAATGTTGTGCTAGGTCTTTTTTTAAAAAAAAATATCTTATTTTTTCTTTTTATTAGTGACTGGTCTAACTTAAAACTTATGCTATGAGAGGAAACCAGTCTAACATTTCTTGGAAGGCAGGGCAGCCCAGAGACTCAGGATAGAACTAAACACAAGTATAAAAAAGGTCAATGCTATATTCATAGATTGGTGCCTAGACGAATTGTCATCAGAGGGGTCTCATCTTGGAACTGATGACAGCAGATGCAGAGACCTACCTAGACAAATGCTAAGTGATGCCTGAGGAACTCCACAGAAGATGGGGAGGAAGAATTGTAGGAGCCAGAGGATTCAAGACACTAGGAGAATAAGGCCTGTAGAACCAACTAAGCAGGGCTCATGTGGACTCAACAGAAACTAAAGCAGCAAACACAGACCCTCTTTTGGTCTGGACTAACTCCTTTGTGTATAACTATGGTTGTATAGCTTGGTGTTCTTATGGGACTCCCAACAATGAGAGCGTGGGTGTTTCTGACTCTTCTGCCTGTGCTTGGAACCCTTTTTCTCCTATTGGGTTGCTTTGACTAGCCTTGATATGAGGGTTTGTGCCCAGTTTTACTGTATGGTTTTGTGTGTCTACTTGACACAAGCTGGAGTTACAACAGAGAAAGGAGTTTTAGTTGAGGAAATGCCTTCATGATATCCAGCTCTAAGTCATTTTCTTAATTAGTGATCAAGGGTGTGAGGGCCCATTGTGGGTGGTGCCATCCCTGGTTCTATCCCTGGTACTTTCTTAAGCACGCTGAGCAAGCCAGCGGAAGCAAGCCAGTAAGAAACATCTCTCCATCAACTCCTGCTTCCTGTCCTGCTTGACTTCCAGTTCTGACTTCCTTTGGTGATCAACAGCAATGTGGAACGTGTAAGCTGAATAAACCCTTTCCTTACCAACTTGCTTCTTGGTCATGATGTTCTGTGCAAGAATAGAAACCCTGACTAAAACACCAGTCTTACCGTACCTTGTTAGGCCCTGGGTGGCCTGCTCTATTTTTTTAAAGAAAGAATCAGAAGAGGAGTTTGGGTGAGAGGTGAAATGGGAAAAAGGACTAGGAGAAGTGGAGGGAGGAGAAATGGGGTTGGAATATAATGTGAGAGAGGAATAAAAGTTTAAAAATATTTGACATATCTTTCCTTTGTGATGGCTTCCAGTTTACTGTTCTTTATGGACATCCTGCATATGTGAACAAGTGGTCTCTGTGTCAGTATTTGTTTCTTGTGCCTTTATTTGGGCTCTTTTCCTTCTGTTTGCCAATTTTTGTTATATCTTTTTTATCATTATTCTTTATAAGCCTAGTTGTATTCTAATAAGAGAAAGGAAGGTAGATTCAGGTAGGGGAGTTGGGGAAAAACTGGGCAGAGTAGAAGGGTAAACCATAATCAGGATACATTACAGAAGATGAGAAATCTAATTTCAGTAATAGGAAAAAAAGATTCCATGGCTCATGGCATTTCTGACTTTTCTTTACACTAGTGTATCCATAGATTTATACATGTGCATCTCTTGCATAGAGTTGCTCCTGTATTTTCTGGGAATCAATTATAAGGCAATTCATTGCGACTGGATAATAGTATTTGTAGTTGCTCAAATCCTATAGATAAATTAGCTGTTGATATAGAGCCTACACATGCCCATTATACCTTAAATCATCTGTAGAATATTGGTCATGCTAATTCATTGTAGAGTTACATGAATAGGTTGCTCTGAGAATGGTGACAGGAAAATATCAACAACAATTCAATGCAGAGACAACTACTTTTTTCTGAATAGTTTTAATTCACAATGTTGTTTGTAGATATAGGCTGTGTGCACAGGGGGCATGACAGTTCTAAGACAGTGTTCATTAACTCCTATGTAGCCCATTCCTCTCTTCCCTTTATCTGCCAGCCATACCTTCCACTTTCTTCCCATAATTCCACCTTACTTTTATGTCATATAAAAATGCATGGTTTCATGTTCCAATATAAAATGCAGTCAAGGAAAATGAGAGAGATCATGCACCATTTATCTTTCTGTCATTATCTTAAATCATTTTATATGATTTTATGTGATGCCTAGTTACTATGATTTTCAGGAAAATTACATAAGTTCATAATAGCTGAAAAATTGCCAATTTGTACACATACCATATTTTCTTTATTTGTTCCGTGGTTGATGGACACCTGTGTGGGTTCCATAACATAGGGATGAAGAAGAGCCTTGATGGACACACCTATCAGCAAGTATCTTTGTGATGTTCTTGGAGTCTTTCCCATAAATACTCAAGCTTGGCACTGCACACTCATAGGTTAAATCTATTTTCACTGTTCTAGGAAATGCCACACTAATTTGAGTAGTGGTTAGATGTGTTGACATTGTCACTAGAAATGTATAAGGGCTCCGCTTTTCTCCACACTCTCCCCAGTGTTTGAAGCTATTTGTTTTCTTTTTTTTTTTTTTTTATTCGATATAATTTATTTACATTTCAAATGATTTCCCCTTTTCTAGCCCCCCCACTCCCCGAAAGTCCCGCAAGCCCCCTTCTCTTCCCCTGTCCTCCCACCCACCCCTTCCCACTTCCCCGTTCTGGTTTTGCTGAATACTGTTTCACTGAGTCTTTCCAGAACCAGGGGCCACTCCTCCTTTCTTCTTGTACCTCATTTGATGTGTGGATTATGTTTTGGGTATTCCAGTTTTCTAGGTTAATATCCACTTATTAGTGAGTGCATACCATGATTCACCTTTTGAGTCTGGGTTACCTCACTTAGTATGATATTCTCTAGCTCCATCCATTTGCCTAAGAATTTCATGAATTCATTGTTTCTAATGGCTGAATAGTACTCCATTGTGTAGATATACCACATTTTTTGCATCCACTCTTCTGTTGAGGGATACTTGGGTTCTTTCCAGCATCTGGCAATTACAAATAGGGCTGCTATGAACATAGTAGAACATGTATCCTTATTACATGGTGGGGAGTCTTCTGGGTATATGCCCAGGAGTGGTATAGCAGGATCTTCTGGAAGTAAGGTGCCCAGTTTTCGGAGGAACCGCCAGACTGATTTCCAGAGTGGTTGTACCAATTTGCAACCCCACCAGCAGTGGAGGAGTGTTCCTCTTTCTCCACACCCTCTCCAACACCTGCTGTCTCCTGAATTTTTAATCTTAGCCATTCTGACTGGTGTAAGATGAAATCTTAGGGTTGTTTTGATTTGCATTTCCCTAATGACTAATGAAGTTGAGCATTTTTTAAGATGCTTCTCCGCCATCCGAAGTTCTTCAGGTGAGAATTCTTTGTTTAACTCTGTACCCCATTTTTTAATAGGGTTGTTTGGTTTTCTGGAGTCTAACTTCTTGAGTTCTTTATATATATTGGATATTAGCCCTCTATCTGATGTAGGATTGGTGAAGATCTTTTCCCAATTTGTTGGTTGCCGATTTGTCCTCTTGATGGTGTCCTTTGCCTTACAGAAACTTTGTAATTTTATGAGGTCCCATTTGTCAATTCTTGCTCTTAGAGCATACGCTATTGGTGTTCTGTTCAGAAACTTTCTCCCTGTACCGATGTCCTCAAGGGTCTTCCCCAGTTTTTTTTCTATTAGCTTCAGAGTGTCTGGCTTTATGTGGAGGTCCTTGATCCATTTGGATTTGAGCTTAGTACAAGGAGACAAGGATGGATCAATTCGCATTCTTCTGCATGCTGACCTCCAGTTGAACCAGCACCATTTGTTGAAAAGGCTATCTTTTTTCCATTGGATGTTTTCAGCCTCTTTGTCGAGGATCAAGTGGCCATAGGTGTGTGGGTTCATTTCTGGATCTTCAATCCTGTTCCATTGATCCTCCTGTCTGTCACTGTACCAATACCATGCAGTTTTTAACACTATTGCTCTGTAGTATTGCTTGAGGTCAGGGATACTGATTCCCCCAGATTTCCTTTTGTTGCTGAGAATAGTTTTAGCTATCCTGGGTTTTTTGTTGTTCCAGATGAATTTGATAATTGCTCTTTCTAGCTCTGTGAAGAATTGAGTTGGGATTTTGATGGGTATTGCATTGAATCTGTATAGTGCTTTAGGCAAAATGGCCATTTTAACTATATTGATTCTGCCGATCCATGAGCATGGGAGGTTTTCCCATTTTTTGAGGTCTTCTTCCATTTCCTTCTTCAGAGTCTTGAAGTTCTTGTCATACAGATCTTTCACATGTTTGGTAAGAGTCACCCCAAGATACTTTATACTGTTTGTGGCTATTGTGAAGGGGGTCATTTCCCTAATTTCTTTCTCACCCTGCTTATCCTTTGAGTATAGGAAGGCCACTGATTTGCTTGAGTTGACTTTATAACCTGCCACTTTGCTGAAGTTGTTTATCAGCTGTAGGAGCTCTCTAGTGGAGTTCTTTGGGTCACTTAGGTAGACGATCATGTCGTCTGCAAATAATGATAGTTTGACTTCTTCCTTTCCAATTTGTATCCCTTTGACCTCCTTATGTTGTCGAATTGCCCGAGCTAGTACCTCAAGTACAATATTGAAAAGATAAGGAGAAAGGGGGCAGCCTTGTCTGGTCCCTGATTTCAGTGGGATTGCTTCAAGTTTCTCTCCATTTAGTTTGATGCTGGCTACCGGTTTGCTGTATATTGCTTTTACTATGTTTAGGTATGGGCCTTGAATTCCTGTTCTCTCCAAGACTTTAAGCATGAAGGGATGCTGAATTTTGTCAAATGCTTTTTCAGCATCCAATGAAATGACCATGTGGTTTTGTTCTTTGAGTTTGTTTATGTAGTGGATTGTATTGATGGATTTCCGTATATTGAACCAACCCTGCATTCCTGGGATAAAGCCTACTTGATCATGGTGGATGATCGTTTTGATGTGTTCTTGGATTCGGTTGGCAAGAATTTTATTGAGTATTTTTGCATCGATGTTCATAAGGGAAATTGGTCTGAAGTTCTCTTTCTTTGTTGGATCTTTGTGTGGCTTTGGTATCAGCGTAATTGTGGCTTCGTAGAAGGAATTGGGTAGTGTTCCTTCTGTTTCTATTTTGTGGAATAGTTTGAAGAATATTGGTGTTAGCTCTTCTTTGAAGGTCTGGTAGAATTCTGCACTGAAGCCATCTGGTCCTGTGCTTTTTTTGGTTGGAAGACTTTCTATGACTCCTTCTATTTCTTTAGGCATTATGGGACTGTTTAGATGGTCTAGTTGGTCCTGATTTAATTTTGGTATTTGGTATCTGTCAAGGAAATTGTCCATTTCCTCCAGATTCTCCAGTTGTGTTGAGTATAGGCTCTTGTAGTAGGATCTGATGATTTTTTGGATTTCCTCAGTTTCCGTTGTTATATCTCCCTTTTCATTTCTAAGTTTGTTAATTTGGATACTTTCTCTGTGCCCTTTGGTCATTCTGGCTAAGGGTTTATCTATCTTGTTGATTTTCTCAAAGAACCAGCTCCTGGTATTGTTGATTTTTTGTATGGTTCTCTTTGTTTCTACTTGATTGATTTCGGCCCTGAGTTTGATGATTTCCTGCCTTCTACTCCTCCTGGGCGAAATAGCTTCTTTTTGTTCTAGGGCTTTCAGGTGTGTCATTAAGCTGGTAATGTATGCTCTCTCCATTTTCTTTTTGGAGGCACTCAGGGCTATGAGTTTTCCTCTTAGCACTGCTTTCATTGTGTCCCATAGATTTGGGTATGTTGTGTTTTCATTTTCATTGTGTTCTAAAAAGTCTTTAATTTCTTTCTTTATTTCTTCCTTGACCAAGGTATCATTGAGTAGAGTATTGTTCAGTTTCCACGTGTATGTGGGCTTTCTGTTGTTTCTGTTGCTATTGAAGACCACTTTTACTCCATAGTGATCAGATAGGAGGCATGGGATTAGTTCGATCTTCTTATATTTGTTGAGGTCTGTCTTGTGACCAATTATATGGTCGATTTTGGAGAAGGTACCATGAGGTGCTGAGAAAAAGGTATATTCTTTTGTTTTAGGATAGAATGTTCTATATATATCTGTTAAATCTAATTGGTCCAAAGCTTCAATTAGTTTCATTGTGTCCCTGTTTAGTTTCTGTTTTCCTGATCGGTCCATTGAGGAAAGTGCAGTGTTGAAGTCACCCACAATTATTGTGTTAGGTGCAATGTGTGCTTTTAGTTTTAATAAAGTTTCTTTTACAAAAGAGGGTGCCCTTACATTTGGGGCATAGATGTTCAGGATTGTCAGTTCTTCTTTTTGTATTTTTCCTTTGACCAGCAAGAAGTGTCCCTCAGGGTCTCTTTTGATGACTTTGGGTTGAAAGTCAATTTTATCTGATATTAAAATGGCTACTCCAGCTTGTTTCCTGAGACCATTTGCTTGTAAAATTGTCTTCCAGCCTTTTACTCTAAGGTAGTGTTTGTCTTTGACCCTGAGGTGTGTTTCCTGTAAGCAGCAAAATGTAGGGTCCTGTTTACGTATCCATTCAGTTAGTCTGTGTCTTTTTATTGGGGCATTAAGTCCATTGATGTTAAGAGATATTAAGGAATAGTGATTGTTACTTCCTATCATTTTTGACGTTATTTTTTAAATTTGAATGCTTAACTTCTTTTGGGTTTGATGAAAGGTTACTATCTTGCTTTTTCCAGGGTGAAGTTTCCCTCCTTGTATTGGTGTTGTCCTCCTATTATCCTTTTTAGGGCCGGGTTTGTGGATAGATATTGGGTAAACTTGGTTTTGTCATGAAATATCTTAGTTTCTCCATCTATGGTGATTGAGAGTTTTGCTGGATATAGTAGTTTTGGTTGGCATTTGTGTTCTCTTAGAGTCTGCATGAGATCTGCCCAGGACCTTCTAGCCTTCATAGTCTCAGGTGAAAAGTCTGCTGTGATTCTGATAGGTCTTCCTTTATATGTTACTTGGCCTTTTTCTCTTACTGCCTTTAGTATTCTTTCTTTGTTTAGAACATTTGGTGTTTTGATTATTATGTGACGGGAAGTATTTCTGTTCTGGTCCAGTCTGTTTGGAGTTCTGTAGGCTTCTTGTATATTCATGGGCATCTCTCTCTTTAGGTTAGGGAAGTTTTCTTCCATAATTTTATTGAAGATATTTGCTGGCCCTTTAAGTTGTAAATCTTCACTCTCCTCTATGCCTATAATCCTTAGGTTTGGTCTTCTCATTGTGTCCTGGATTTCCTGGATATTTTGGGTTACAAGCTTTTTGCATTTTGCATTTTCTTTAACTGTTGAGTCCATGGTTTCTATGGAATCTTCAGCATCTGAGATTCTTTCTTCTATCTCTTGTATTCTGTTGTTGATATTTGTATCTCTGTCCCCTGATTTCTTCCCAAGGCTTTCTATCTCCAAAGTTGTCTCCCTTTGAGTTTTCTTAGTTGTTTCTACTTCTGATTTTAGATCCTGGATGGTTTTGCTTAGCTCCTTCACTTGCATGTTTGTGTTTTCCTGTAATTCTTTAAGAGATTTTTGTGTTTTCTCTTTCATGAGCTCAGCCTGTTGACCAAAGTTCTCCTGTATTTCTTTAAGAGATTTTTGTGTTTCGTCTTTCATGACCTCAGCCTGTTGAGCAAAGTTCTCCTGTATTTCTTTAAGTGTTTTTTGCATTTCCTCCTTGTTGGCTTTTGTATTCTCCTGGATTTCTTTCAATGATTTTTGTGTTTCCCTTGCAAGGGCTTCTACCTTTTGATCCATTGTCTCCTGAATTTCTTTATGTATGACCTTCATGTGTTCCTGTACCAGCATCATGACCAGTGATTTTAAATCCAAATCTTGTTTTACTGGTGTGATGGGGTATCCAGGACATGTTGGTAGAGGAGAATTGGGTTCAGATGTTGCCATATTGCCTTGATTTCTGTTAGTGACGTTCCTGCGTTTGCCTTTTGCCATCTAGATCTCACTGGTGTTAGCTTATCTTGTCAGTGCTGGACTCACCAGTGCAAGCTGCCCCTTCCCAGTTGGCCTCTGGTGCACAGCTTACCTCCTGCACTGCTTGTAGACAGTGTGCTGCTGCCCAGGCTGTTCAGATCCCAAAGCAGGCACCCGAAGGCTCCTGCTGGGGCCCGCTGGATTCACTGGAGCACACTGACTTCTCCCAGCTGGCCGCCCGGAAGCCCAGCTAGCCACTTGCAGGACTTGGAGATGTAATGCTGCCGCCCAGACTGATCTGGATCCGGAAGCGGAGAGAGTAGAGCTAAGGGCTTCTGCCTGAGGCCTTGCCCCAGATTGTGTCTGTGGAGCAGATGGAGCCTGTGTGCACTCCCAGGGAGTGCCGATGGTGTATGCTACTGTGACCTCCCCTGAGTTCCGCTCACTCCGCTGGGCAGCCGATCTGCCAACCGGGCTATCGCACACAAGGTTAGCCTGGCCGCCCAGTCCCTGAGTCCAGGCAAAAGCCTGGGAGGCCAAGGTCCGAGCAAAGTTCCCCTACGGCTTTGACTGTTAATTGGGTTTGCTAGGTGACTAGGATGGCGGGCGTGTGCGCCCGTGCTCCCTGAAAGCGCCGGGAGAGTCTGCTTTGCTAACAATCACCTGGGCGGGTTGACTCACAGATGGCCCACCAAGCCGCCCAGTTCTTGGGGTCAGTCCTGTGCCTTTTGGGGCCTGGACCCCCGCTTTGTTAGCCTTAGGCTATGCCTGTTACAGGTCTGCCCGCCTGAGCTCTCTGTCGTCCTGCAGGCAAAATGGCGGCGGCGCGCTCGCAGGCCTGGGCAAAAAACCTCCTGGTTGGGTTGGCACCCCGATGGCCCCCCGACCCGCCCAGGGCCTGGGTGCAGGCCAACGCCCGTCGGGCTCAGACCACCGCGGTGTTGGCCTCGGATTATGTTTGTGTACCTCAGTCTGTCCGATTCCTGGAGTACGGAACCAAGATGGATCCTCCTCTCCTGACTGGTGGGAGGCCGAGTTCTGAAGTGGCCTCCGTGCAGGAAAGGCGCCGCACAACTGCAGCTGCTTGCTGTCCGGCTGGTCAGCGAAGGTCAGTGGTCGTGGGCGCAGGGCCTAACTGGTCCCTGTGACGCCTTGGTTCCACTGCTGATGGCCCTTCAGCTGGAGCAGCCACTGCTGCAGCTGCTGCCGCCGCCGCCGCCTTGTTCAGCTATTTGTTTTCTTAGTGACTGCCACTCCACAAAAGGTAAGATGGAGTTTCAACAGTGTTTTAATTTACATTTTAGTACATTTACATAAGACTACTGATGTTGGACACTTTAAACATGTTGACTGCTCATTTGTAGCTCATCTTTTGAGCGTTGTTTGCTCACTGGATTAGTCCACTCACTGATTGAGTGTTTCAATTTCTTGATATTTAGTGTTTTGTGCTCTTTGTATATTCTGGACACTAACCCTTTGCTGCATATATACCTAGTAAAGACAGATGCCCACTTGGCAAAGCATCCCTTGATTTTTTTCTTTTGCTCTGCAGAAAGTTTCAACATTGTGAAACCCAATGTGTTAATTTTTAACATTATTTCATGAACTATAGCCCTTTCCAGAATCACCTTATTTGTGCCTATGTTTTGAGGCATTCCCAATTTTAGTTCTTCCAGTAAGGCTTTTGATACATTTGGTGTTATTTTTATACAGGGTGAGAGATATGATTCTAATTTCATGTCTTTCCAAAAGACATTAGAGGGCTTGTCTCCCACTAAATGTTTTGGGTTTCCACCTTTTTAAGAATCAGATGAGTATAGCTATGTGCATTATATACGATTCTCTCTCTTGTGACAGTATGTTGCTCTTTTACTATGGATCCACAGTATAACTTGAAATCAGGCGTAATGATACCTCTAGCAATGTTGCTCTTGCTGAGTATTGACTGTATTAGCTTGAGTCTTTTATGCTTCCATATTTTTTTTAATATTTCAGAGATAGATTACATTTGTACTTTTGATAGGAACTTCTAGCTTGCATTTGGGAGCATAACAATATCAAGTCTTTCAAAACACCATCACAGGGGGCTGCCACATCTTGTAGTATCTTGAATATCTTTCTTCAATATTTTAAAATTTTTATTGTACATATCTTTTATTTCCTTGGTAGATTTCTTCCAAGGTATTTTATTTCATTTTTAAAGGGAATTGTGAATGGGATTTTTTTATATGACTTGTTTCTTAGTATACTTGCTATTGGCATGTAGAAAGCTACTAAGTATTGTGTATTAATATTGTATCATGCCACATCATTGAAGACCTTTATGTGATGTAAAAATTTTATGGTAGAGTTCTTAGGCTCCTATGTAGAGAATCAATTTATCTGCAAATAGCAGTAATTTGGCATCTCCTTTTCATACTTATGTTCCATGGATTTTCTTATATTTTCTTGATGTTGTAGTTAAGACTTCAAGAGCTATACTGATTTCAATGGAAAAACATTAATATGAATTTAATTGTTATTTCTATTTTCATATCCAGTTTTGTTCATTTGGGTCTCCTGTGTGTTGCTATAAGTTTTATTAAGGCTTCACCAATGTTGTTACCTTTCATAGAAGCAACACTTCCAGTGATTCTCTCTCTATTTTTTCCCATTCCATTAATCTTTCCCCTGATTTCAGTTGTTTCTTTCCATCTGCTAATTTTGATTTTGCCTTTAAAATATTTTTCCAAGGCTCAAAGTCACATCATTAAGTTGTTAGCTTGATATCTTTTTTATTAGATATTTTCTTTATTTACATTTCAAATATTATTCCATTTCCTGATTTCTCCTCTGAAACCTCCATATCCCATTCCCCCTGCTCACCAACTCACCCACTTCCACTTCCTTGTCCTGGCATTCCTCTCTGCTGGGGCATCAAGCCTTCTCAGGACCAAGGGACCATTCTACTTCCTTTGATATCCAACAAGGCCATCCTCTGCTCCATATGTAGCTGGAGCCATGGGTCTCTTCATGTGTACTCTTTGGTTGGTGCTTTAGTATCTGGAAACTCTGGGGATACTGATTGGTTCATATTGTTCTTCCTCCTATGGGACTAAAAACCTCTTCAGCTCCTTTAGTCCTTTCTCTAGCTCCTCCATTGGAGACCTTGTGCTCAGTCCAATGGTTGGCTGAGAGCATCCACCTCTGTATTTGTCATGCAATGGCAGAGTCTCTCAGGAGACAGCTATATCAGGCCCCTGTTATCAAGCACTTGTTGGCATCCACAATAGTGTCTCGGTTTGGTGATTGTATATGGGATGGATCCCCAGGTGGGGCAGTCTCTGGATGGTTTTTCCTTCCGTCTCTGCTCCACAGTTTGTCTCTGTATCTTCTCCCATGGGTATTTTGTTCCTCCTTCTAAGAAGGACCAAAGTATACATACTTTGGTCTTTCTTCTTCTTGAGCTTCATTTGGTCTGTGAATTTTATCTTGGGTATTCCATGCTTCTGGGCTAAAATCCACTTATCAGTGAGTGCATACCTTGCATGTTCTTTGTGATTGGGTTACCTCACTCAGGATGATATTTTCTAGTTCCATCCATTTGCCTAAGAATTTCATAAATTCATTGTTTTAATAGCTGAGTAGTACTACATTTTGTAAATGTACCACATTTTCTGGATCTATTCTTCTGTTGATGACATCTGGGTTCTTTACAGCTTCTGGCTACTATAAATAAGGCTGCTATGAGCATAGTGGATCATGTGTGCTTATTACATGTTGGAGAATCTTCTGGATATATGCCCAGGAGTGGTATAGCTGGGTCTTCAGGTAGTACTATGTCCAATTTTCTGAGGAACCACCAAATTCATTTCCAGAGTGATTGTACCAGCTTGCAATCCCACCAGCAATGGAGGAATATTCCTCTGACTCCACATCCTTGCCAGAACCTTCGTCACCTGAGTTTTTGATCTTAGCCATTCTGACTGGTGTGAGGGATGTCATTTTTTTTTTTAAATATCAATGTTGGTTCCCCTGGCTATAACATTCCTTTTAAGGATTTCCTTTATCGTATTTCACAGATTTTGATGTGTCATGTTTTCATTTTCATTTGATTCTAAATGTATTTTGATTTTTTTGATTATTTTGAAAAAAAAATATTGTTCTTCACCGTGTTGCCCCTCCATTAAAGGTCTGTGTAAGTTCTATACTTCCTCTTCCTCTTCCATTTTGTTCTACTGGGAATAAACAGAATATTAGAAATTATTTCAACATTGATGGAAAAGACCTAGTTTGTACACTATATGTTATTTGCTTTAAAGAAAGTTCCATGGGCTTCTGAGAAGAATATATATCCTTTAGTTTTTGGATCACAGGCTCTGTAGATATCTGTTAGGTCCATTTGATCTATTATGCCATTTAAGTCAAATACTTTTTTTTGTTATAATGACATGGTGTTAGTATTGATGTCACCACTATTATTAGTGTTAATCTCTTTTAAACTTAATAGTATTTGTTTTGTGAAATTGGGTGGAACCCTGTTCAATGTATATATATTTAAAACTATCATGTCCTCTTAATATATTCTTTTTTTTAAGAATTATTTATTTATTTTGTGTATATGAGTACACTGTAGCTGTCTTCAGACACACCAGAAGAGAGCACAGGATCCCATTACAGATGGTTGTGAGCCACCATGTGGTTGCTGGGATTGAACTCAGGACCTCTGGAAGAACAGCCAGTGCTCTTAACCTCTGAGCCATCTCTCCAGCCCCTTAATATATTCTTTAATCAATTTGTTTTGATGTTCTTTATCTCTTCTGATTAATTTTGGTTTGAAATGTACTTTTTCCAGAGATAAGAACAGCTATATCACTCTTTGTCTAGCTTCATTTTCTTAGACTACTTTTTCCCATGCTTTTAGCTTCAAGTTTGACTGTGGAATGCTTTTCTATAAATATTATCTCTATATTCTGTTTTCTTAGGTCCTATTTCTAATGTGATCTGCTACTCTGTGTCTTTTAATTACAGAACAGAGACCATTTATAATGGTATTATTAAAAGTACACACTACTTCCTATCATTGTCTTTTAATTACAGAACAGAGACCACTTTTAATGGTATTATTAAAAGTACACACTACTTTCTATCATTGTGTTGATATGGTGGTGTTTGGTAGCTGTCCTTCTTTATTAACTGCTGGTCTTGCATGGATTATTCTTTTCTGTAGCTTCATAAATGTATTTAACTTTCAGTTCACCCAAAAGGACTCCTTAGGTATCTTTTCATTGAGCTGTTTTATTGGTTATTAATTCTCTGTTCTCTGTGACCTGTTGTGTTTGTGTGGCTTTCCACAGTGCCTTTAATGTGATTTATTGACTTTTTTCAGCATTTTACAGTTCTCACTATTTTTCTTCATTAAGTAAGTACCAGTTTCATTTCCTGCACTGACTTTTCTGTTCATTAGCAGATTCTGTGTTGTCAACCCCCAGGTGTGTGTGGGCACATACACCTGCACACATGTATGAATGCCTGTGAGACCAGATTAGG